>NC_134265.1:106557343-107157343 GCF_031893055.1 Leptodactylus fuscus | reverse complement strand
GTCACTATATGGATATTATATTGTTCAAATACATTAGACTTACTGAAAAAAGTCCAGAACGTCAAATTAGATTTTGACGTTTGCTCAGTGTGTACCAAAGCCATTTATATCCCATAAAAAGTTGCCTGACAGCAATAAGTAGTCAAAATCAGTCCTTATGGATGACAAAAATCGCTGGTGTAAGGTTGGTTCTAGTTTAACTAAGAGGGCTTACTAGGGCCTCTCATTTTGTTTCTGTGCCATCAAATCAGTTCTTCTGTGAGAAAATGTTAATATGCCGCACACATGCCATGTCTTTGCTCCATTTTAGATGGAAATCACCATTTGGAAAGATTGTTTTGTCAAAGGCAAAATATTTTTCAAATGGTGAGCAACTGTACTCTGAAGTATAGTCTGTGATTTCAATACAGGTGACATTTATCTCAGGGCTCGTTCACATCTGCGCCTGGGAGTCCGTTTTGCAGGTTTCTGTTTCCTGCACAAAACAGAGCAGGAGACGCAAAGCTGCAGGACTCTTTCAAACCCATTCATTTGAATGGGTTTGAAAGGTGTCCGGTCGTGAGCGCTGGTGAGCGTTTTATGCCTTCCGCGGCAAAACCGTTTTTTTTTTTTAAACGGACACAGAGTCGGACATGCAGTACTCTGTGTCCGGTTTAAAAAAAACGGTTTTGCCGCGGAGAGCATAAAATGCTCACCGGCGCTCACGGCCGGACTGCTGAACCCAGTGTCATTTTTTACTGCATCATGTTATTCCATTAAAAATATTTGTTCTACAGAAAAGATGGAAATGTTACAATTAGCAAAAATAAAAATATATAAATATAGCCTTTTCTGCTAAAAAAAAACAAACAAAAAAACCCCAACTAAACATCTAGATCTGTGCAGGATTGTGAAGTCACTCTAGGTTGAACTGACATTTCTATTCATTGAGCCTAAGCCTAGATTTCTTCTGTTATCTTTTGCTTTTCCTTTTCAGTCCTTCCCCTCTCCTCTTCATAGACTTCTATAGACATGAGTTATCTGAATCATGTGACCTGCAATCTGTCTCAAGACGGATATATAACAGAGTATTTCAGAGTGAAAGTCAGTTTAGCAGAGAAAGGAGGGACAGTTTCAATCAGTTCCCCTTCTGGTGCAAGATGCACCCGAATTATTAAGAATCTTTAGCCTTCTAACAATTGTGGCATATTTCTGGAGGTACTGTGGCCCAGATTTGAAATCTACTGCAACAAGAGGCTGGCATACATTTAGGCTAAAACTTAGCCAAATTTTCTAAGGTGAATTATAATAAATTTCATGTATGGATGTTTCCCTGCCCCAGCCAGCTTTGATACCAGTTCCACTTTGCACGCACTGCCTTTAGGCTAAGGACCCACTGGCCGGAACTGCTGTGGCGTGAACGCATTGTGGTTCTTCCCACAGCACTTTGAACAGAAAGTTCACAGAGTTTTCCTCTGCGGACTTTCTGTTACAATTATATCTTATGGGAAAGCCGTCGGCGTTTTCGTGGATATAATTGGCATGACTAGAGGCTGTTATCTTTGCAAAAGGAGGATGTACTAAATATTAATGTCACTTTTCTGTTGAGGTGCCCATATTTTTGCACCGGTCAAATTTTGGTTTAATGCATATTGCACATTTTCTGTTAGTACAATAAACCTCATTTCAATCCTGAAATATTACTGTGTCCATCAGTTATTAGATATATCAAACTGAAATGGCTGTTGCAAACACCAAAATATTTAGAACTAAAAATGATTAAGATTAATAGGGGTGCCCAAACTTTTTCATAGGACTGTATTTATTATGATATAAATCTAAATCTAATATAAACGCAGATTGAATAATATGTGCAGTTAATGTATATTACATTACACTTGTTTGTACAGAACATGTACATAACAGGTATGTGAGATAACAAGGCTTGAGGCTTCAGCAAAGTGAACCCCAAGGAGAACGCCATGGAAACTGTAAATTTAAATGGCTTTAAGGCTAAGGCCCCACAGACCGGAAACGCAGCGCTAAAGCACTGCTGGAACAACCATGGACGGAACGCATCGTGGTTCTTCCCACAGTGCTTTGAACAGAAAATTCACAGAGCTTTCCCCCACGGACTTTCTGCTACCATTATATCTACGGAAAAACCACTGGCGTTTCTGTAGATATAATTAACATGCTGCGATTTCCAAAACCAAGTCAGTTTTGGAAATCACAGCGTGTTTGCACTGCGGATTTTACCGCAGTGCTGATACTAACGCTAATGCTGATACTGTAAAACGCCACGATTGGTATCACAACATCCATATGCAATCTCTAAAAGAAAATTTATATTTTATTTATAGGTATATGATTAAAGCCATAAACATTAACATTCAGATACCAAAATTGATGTCTTCTGATCATCTTACCTCTCAAAAACAAATAGTCATAAACACTGATCAAAATATCCACAAAATACAAGGTCTCATAAAGCTAAATTAAATTAAAATATAAAAAGTTACAATTGCTGGAATGCAGAGAAGGATAAAAGGTTATAGATTTTAGGCTAAAATGTGTTAAGATCCTTAAAGGGTTAAAATGCACATAAGGCACCAGATACGAGGCAGTAATATTTTTTGTCAGCCATAAATTCAAAATCTACAATCAAAAAAGGCACACTTTCAGGAGGGCTTTTGAAATTTTAATGTTAGGGGATCAAATAAATAAAACAGGGAACAGGACTGAATATCAAAACTTTCTACTAATTGGTTTAACAAGTTTTAACAATCACCAGTTCCTTGGAAAACCAAATTACAACATTGCTTCCAAGAAGTACATATGTCCCTATTAGACACTTATGGTGATGCTTAGTCACCGCACAGGCACTGTCAGAAAGCATTAACATCTACTGCATGTCCCCTTTACTTTTTGGTTGTAATAATTTGTATTCCCTATTTATTTATTTATTTATTATTTAATTCAATACTTACATAGTGCTAGATAGTTAGAAGGACTCATCCCAAACTTTATAAATATACATAAAAATAATACAAATGTTTTCTTTCACAAAACATCCAGTCCATGTGATTTGTATGCAATGCTAATGACATATATTATCTTTATATAGTATTATTTAAAATGTAGAACTCAATATATTTATAGCAAAATCAATTACTAGAAAACACACATACATATCCTGTCACACAGCGACTGAAACCCATTTTCCTTAAACTTCATAAGGATGGTACAGTTTGCAGCTTTATTCCTGTTTTACACGATTTTAGAGGGGGGTGTACCGTGTGAACAAAGGTGGAAAGCTCCCTGTAGCTATCCTTGTAGCCTCAGTTCATTTGAAAACTCAAAATATAAAAAGCGTTATTAATGTCCGTTGCTGTCTTCTGTCATAGATGACGGCAACGGACATTACACTGTAGCAGAGAATAGTCACAGACTGAATCTTCTGTTTCCATTGTAGCTATTCCCCCCCCCCCGTCAAGTTTGTTTACATATGACGGAACATAAAGTCATGCATATCAGTCATGTCGTTTACATTAGTGTCAATTGGAACGGACACAGAATCATTCTCACCATTCTCTACAACAGTTTAATGTATGTTGCTGTCATCCTAGGACAGATGACAGCAACAGAAATTAAGAATGGTAGTGTGAACGCCCCCTTAGATGTTCCAGGTACTCCATTTTCCTCCCACACTCCAAAAACATACTGATAGGCTAAGTGGAGTTTTAGAAAATGAGACCGTCAAGCCCACATGGACAGGGAAGGATGATAATATCTGTACATCACTGAAGAATGTGTTGGTGTTATATAAACAACAACGATTAAAGGGGCTGTACCAAGTTTTGAAGTTATCCACTATCAACAGATTAAAGGATAACTTCATGATTAGTCAGGGTCTGACTGCTGCAGGAATTCCAAAGGAATGGCAGGTCAAGCATGTATCCTGCCGTTCTATTCATTCTTTATGGAAGCATAGGAGATACATGAGTACTGTACCCCCAGTAGGCGCTTCCATAGGCAATAAAAGGCATGTCGACCTGTCCCTTCTTTAGGACAGGGAACCAAAAACCCCTTTCTCGAGATTAGTGGACGTTTCCTCAGTCATTTCCTGTGTTATTTATCCACTCAATTATCATAATAACAAATATGTATTCATTGTGACATTCTCATCTTCCAAAAATAAGGATTATTTATGGCAAGTCAGCATCCAAGTTTACAGAGGTACAGTATAAAAGTCCACATTTATAGACTGAACGCTATCACTTCATCTTTTCACTCGGCATCAAAAACACTTAGTCTTGACTCAGTTATTGCTGTTGGTAGCTCAGATAATGGCCTCAAGTACCATAAGAAACATACTTCAAACTATTTAGGCAAACTATAAATGATTAAAGAGACACCGAGAATACTTTCCCATCAGGTTGCGTTGCGTACAATGTCAGAAAAATCCTCTTAGTATAATATACCATGACAGAATGTCCTGGCCCAGATTAAGTCAATCCACCAACAGAACAGATGAACGAGACCGTGGAGACGTTAAAATAAGAAGTTTATCCAAAATGTATGCAAAGGGATGTCTGGCGCAAGCTTTTAACTAACCATCTATCTAGTAACTTTCTTGACAATATTCAACAAGATGCCAAAAGTATAAAGTCTAAAGTTTCAGCACTTTTTATTTTAACAAGAGGCTTCTTTGAAGACAAGAGGGACACGATGACCTGATCTTCCAACAAGATTTTCAGAGACATAAAATGGAAATAGATGTCGCATTGTAAAGCAGAATTAAACAGAAAACATTGTGATCTGAACAAACAGAAGCATGGAGACATTCTCTCACATAACTATTACCCACAATAGACCGACATACCTTTTCACTTTCTATTTTTTGCCTCTGATGTTTTAACTCCTCATTTCCTGGCTACTGTTTTACCTGTAAGACAAGACAACATAATGAAATCAGCAAAACATGAGAATTCCTTTTAAATGTTCTAAAATAACACTCTTTCAGAAGAACATTCCCATCTAGGTCAGATTTTCAGTTTTAATTTTCTATGTACATTGGCCTCTTCTTCGAGAGGATTATTCCCTGTTACTGAAATGCTCAGGGTCATCTTAGGCTAAGTTCACATTGGCGCTGGGCTCTCCGTCGTTCAGGTCCATTGAGGGATCTGAACAAAGGAGAACCAAACTGCTAAAACAGCGGGGCGTCCATTGTATTTCTGCCATTTTTTGATTAAAAGTGGTGGAGAGAGAAGTCCTCTGTGCAGGACCACTACACTGATTTTTGGTGGTTTCTGCGTCAGAGACTACAGCACAGATGTGAACCTAGCCTCAGTGGGGTTTTTTCTCTGTAACAATTATGCAGTTATCCTATAAATTCAAGGATCTGGTGTATTTGATTTAATGATGGGAGAACAACAATACCTGATGGAGGTAATCCAGATTTTCTGGCTATAAAATAAATATCTATAGACATGGTTATTTCAAAAAACTTTGTAAAAATGAATAGTACAGGCATCTGTAAGTGTAAGACTCTTTGTAATATATCTCATCCTCTTTGTAATATATCTCATCATAGAGAAATGTCTCTTGTGCTCTTACCAGACTGTTTCCCTACTCCTCTTCCCTCTGCTAAACTGACTTTCACTCTGGAATTCCATTTCAAGATTGATCACAGTTTACATAAATCAGATTACTCATGTCTGTATAAGTCTATGGAGAGAGCAGGAAGTACAGGAGAAAAGAGATGAAAGATACTGAATAGAAGCTTTCTATCACAATCAAAGCACTTTACTCACATCAGTACAAGCCAGTACTTCTCTATATACTGTATATCAAGCATTTTTCTACCACTTTTTAAGTGAGCAGAGCAGAGCTGGGAACAAGTTGGGCAAGGGCTGTGATGCTTTGATCGATCAGTTACTATAAATCATGCCAGAAAACTGGCATAAGATATAGCTGAAACCTATGCCAATTATGGTGCACATAATCTCCCAAGATGCACCATAATTATTAAGAAGCTGGAGCCTGTTAATCTGGAACATCCTGCACCAGCAAGGGAACTGATTAAAACTAGTGTAGGAACTGCCAGTGTTAATAAACTCTCCCCAGTGTATGTACTATGAGAAAAAAGGGAAAGAAAACCCAAAAAACTAAATAAGCAATTTGATAAAGTCCAATATAACTGAATGTTCCTAGGAAGCCGATTGATTGAATTCATTGTTTTACATTTACTAGAATATGTCAATCATAAGTGCAAGCCTCACTGAAACAATATGAGCTCAGCAACTTATCCTCTGTAGCTAAGAATATAAACTAGAGGCTTCACCCAGACTTGTCAAATATTACACAGATCATTTACCTGGAATGACACTATCCAGACATTCCTGAAAATCAGAGACAGTATTGCTTAGACTAGATTGTAATGTCATACATAGAGCCGTGATCACTGCATGTCTCCACCTACAGGCATTGCCACACAAGTGTCAACGGAAACAGAAACGTGTGAAAAACTATAGGAGGATTACTATTTACAGTACAAATTCTAAGAAACACGAACTAGAAGCCACCGTGTCCTATGAAATAACTGGTCATATTAATGGTTCTAAAATAGGAAGTAATATATTTACACATAGTGTGTAATCTAAATTAAGACATTTTCTGTATACTCAGTACTGAGATGCACAATCATCAGTGCACAGTCATATATAATGTTATAAGATTTCTTACTTTTCCAAAAATAGAGATAACAACAATGACAATGAACAGCAAGGTAAACTAGATCATGCAATTACCATTGTGTTCTTATGTAGTCCTTTAGGAATATGTCTTAAATGTTTCATAGGTGGGGGTCTCAACACATTTGTTTGTAAACCCTCATAGACTTCAGAGAAGACCTCTTATTTGCAGCTGTCAGCCACCTTGGATTCCAGATAAAACTTATTCAGGGGCGTAACTACCATAGAGGCAGCGGAGGCGGCTGCCACAGGGCCCGGGCCATTAGGGGGCCCGGTGACAGCCGCTACCGCTGCGTTTTTTTGTTATTTTTTAATAGGCCGTTACAGGCCCTATTCACTTGCCGACACTATACTGTGTACAGGGGCCACTATAGGACATAATACTGTGTGCAGGCGCCACTAAGGGACATAATAGAGTGCGGAGGAGGGGTCGGTCGAGGTCTTCGACGTCGGTGTCAGTTGGGGGGGGGGGGGCATGTCAAAAGTTCGCCACGGGGCCCCACCATTCCTAGTTATGCCACTGAACTTATTCCAACCTATATGAACAATGACCCGTATTTACTATTACTTACATTGTAAATTTAGACAGGCAATCTGAAAATAAGCCATATTTATTAGACTGGCTGATGCCGGCATATCTTTACTATCCAGTTTACGCCACATTTTAGTTTGCTTACTTTGAGTCAGAATTTTACAACACACTTTTGGTGAATTTTTTGGTGCACTAGTTTCTAGCCGTAACCACAAGTGTAAATTTGAGCCAATGTCTTACTCTGACTTATTCCAGAATGTATACTTCATAGGTCACATGACACTCAGGTATGCAAAGCTATACAGCTATGAAAAAATAGATGGGTGCAGATTTAGTGAATAAAGCTTGCTCTGCAGTCTCTACTCACTCTCAGTAAAAAATAAGGGTATATGTTATAAATTAAGAAGCGTCAATTTGCCTACACTGTGCAGACATGTTAATATACCCAGGTTTCCTATTTTTAGGTCCCCTCACTTGAATAGACACTTTCATCCAGCTGCAGACTTAGGGCCCTTTCACACAGGGCAAAATGGCGCTGTTTATGGCGCCGAATTTACAGCGCGTAAAAAAAGCCTTCCATTGATTTCAATGGGTGCTGCTCCCATTTTTCTACGTGTGGAATTTACTGCGTGGTAAATTCCACATGAAGAAAAAGGCGAGCGACACTCATTGAAATCAATGGGACCCTTTTTTTTTTTTTTTTTTTTTTTAGTACGGTAAATTTGGTGCCATAAACAGCACCATTTTGCCTCGTGTGAAAGGGCCCTTACTAGTCCTCACTGTCCTCAGTGAACATTAATGTGAGAACTGCTGGAGGATCCTCCATCTATTCAAAGTTTTATTTTGTAACTTGTTCTATCAGGTACTTTAAAGACATGAATTGGTATATAGAAATATTTCTATATGCTATGAATTTAATATTTTTAAGCATACAATGTACTAGAAGATAGAGTTGTTTCTCTATACTAGTACATTATAGTATGTAGGGAAAGTAAGTACTATTGAAGCTTGGTATGAGAAAAAACTCCCATTGAAACTAAAAGACCTGGTGGTTCTGCCAGTAGGGTAACAGCCCTACATACTCCATTATTTGGGTTGAGGCAATTGTTTATTTAATTTAACCAGTAATAATATGGGTGGTATTATTATAATATGGGGTCTGACTATATGTAACTGTGCCCATTTGTTTTTTTAAGTAGATTGTGAGCCCCACATAGAGCTCACAATGTACATTTTTCCCTATCAGTATGTCTTTGGAATGTGGGATGGAAATCCATGCAAACATGGGGAGAACATACAAACTCCTTGCAGATGGTTTTTTGCCCTTAGCGGGATTTGAACACCAGGACTCCAGCGCTGCAAGGCTGTAGTGCTAACCACTGAGCCACCGTGTGGCCCCTTGTAACTGTTCCCTTTTATGAAAGCCACACAGCTTGAAAAGACCTCTTCCACTTTACCACAGTCTGACATTCACTCTCCTAAGTTTACATCTTTGCACTGCGTAACACGATTTTATATTATTGTACCATAAAAAAAATCTCCCAACTTTTTAAAAAGATTTAAAGATAAAAGTGCATCAACTCATAGACAAAATACTTTCATTGTGAATAAAATACTGTCCTAAATGTCTACTACACCAGGGGTTAGCAACCTTAGTCACCCCAGCTGCTGTGAAACTACAAATCTCAACAGGCTTCATTTACTTCCATGACAGTTATGAAAATAGCCAAACAAGTGTGCATGCCGGGGGTTGTAGTTTCACAACAGGTGAAGTGCTGAAGGTTTCTGACCTCTGTACTACACTAAACCTTAAAGAAGAGGTGCAATTGGGCACTTAAAATGATATACAAATCTAGAACTGTGTTTGTTGTCCCTTGTATTTTATGTCTGTTTCAGGGTATATTCACACAAGGCAAACCTTTTGCTAAAATACTTGCAACTATCCCAGTCATCTAAATGGGGTTTACAAAAATCAATGTTTGCTACCTAGACATCCTCATTCCGAAGGATGGAATTGATTGTCATAAAAAATCTGCAAAAAAACCCTGCCTAATTTAAATATACCTTTATTTTAACATTTCAGCTTAGAGACAGCGCTTTGTGAAGTCACAAATCCACCCTCTGTTTCAGTCTGTCGATCCGCCCTGCCTCTGATCCTCCCCTGCACTACAAGTCTGCCACTAGCTCATTGGTAAATGACTGGAATGTATAGTAATAATAGGTTACAGACTAATTGGCAAACATAATAAGGCTTCATGCACATGACACAGATTTGATGCCCATATTAACCCATGACTCATACTGTACCTCTATTTCTGATATCAGATTTTTTTTTTTGTATACATTCTTCTTGGGAGAGTACAGTGACTCACAGAGACATCACATAAGAGGCTCAATAAGACTACAGTAACTAACAAGAATTAGAGAGGGTAGCACTCCTTGATTTCTGCTCGAATAATTCTGCTAAAGCATAGTTTTGGTGCAAGTTTAGCACTGTACAATAAAAATTACCCCATGTGTGTTTTCATTAGTTACACTAAAAACTTGAAAAGTAAAACACTGTTAGGCTTAGGCTTCATGTCGTGGAAATTCAGCTTTTTTTATTGCAGATTTTGCTGCGTGTTTTTGAGCCAAAGCCAAGAATGACTACAAAAGGAATGGAAAATATAAAGAAAGTTCTTATACTTCTACCTTCTGCTCAATCCACTCCTGGGTCTGGATCAATAAAATGCAGCAAAATCTGCAACATAAAAAAAACCCTGCATTTCCGCAACGTGTGGCCTTAGCCTTATCACTGAAAAAGGGCACATTTAGCTGATGTCAAATGAACACAGGGTTTTATGCAGGATACAGAAAGACCCATGCTATGTGGTAGTATGGAGATAGCACAGGTGCAGAATGCTTATGATCCAACCACTCACACGCCTACAATGGGGGGTGAAGGCCAGCATTTAAAATGCACACAAACAGAGCTTCTATAAAAGTGCCAGTCACATAATAACATGAGATGAACAATGCTGGCTCCCAGCCTATTAGTGATGGCCATACTTAGATCAGATGTGTTGTGCAGCACCTATATGTGTGCATGCCACTAATACCAAAACCATCATCACAGCATACGGCCTAACTGCATCCTGCAACAAATGAGTTAATAACCATCAGCTAATATGGCCATAACACTCAAACTTGCAATGTGAATCAAAGCTCCCTACGTCTTGTGAATTGCTATAATAAAATCAAAGAAAACTCACAGCAAATGGACATCATTATAAATCATATCACTGACAAAAAGTCCACATTTACCTGATGTCAGATGACGCCCCCTCAAGGACTACAGCCGTATCAGTGGTTGTGAGTTATATCGTCAGTATTTTCCACCGGCACTAGCTCTGCCACCAATCATTTGGCCTATCTGCAACCATGGCTGTGAGTTAAGACACTGTTTACCTATGTATCTTGGTTAGCAATCCTCTGCAAGGAGACATCCAATTTAGGACGTTCCTATTGAAACATAAGACAACCCTCTCTATCTTTACTGCTTTGAAGTGATATGCAGAGTCATGTAATGTGTGGTCTGATCACAAAACTCTAGTTAACAGTGACCATCATCATGAAAAGGGAACTCTCTGGACATTACACATATAGGAAATATAAGAATGTAAATTGCTGAAACTAAACTTTTCTGAAGATAAAGCACATGCCTGATAGTTGATTATAAGTCATGTGATTTCTTCTCATGAAATCCTTCACTGAGGACAATGCGATTTTAAGTGTTAAATCACAGAACATTCATCACCTAAGCAAGGACTTCCAGCCCAGAAACATCTAACTGTTCCTGACATGAGTGATTGTCTATCCCATTAAACTAAATTGACTTAGGGCCATTAAATTGTAAGAATGGGCCTCTAAACAGGATCACTATAATAAGAAGTGATTAAAAATCACTTGCCTAGCACAGCCAATTGGAAACAATTAAAAAAAAATTAGATCATTATTAAAAGATCAATCTCTTAAAGAGATATTCCTATCTGGTAACATGACGGCAAATCAGTAGGATGTTCCAGAACTTTTATGATCAGTAAGGGTCTAAAATAAGACCTTCATCAATCCTGAAGAATAAGGGTCCAAAGAGCTAAGTCTATGTCATTGTTTTTACTAGGAAGGGGAACTCTTGGCCACTGGTGCTGCAGGGAACTGCAGCATGGTACCATTCATCCGGGTGGGGCTGTACTATATTTTCCCTGCTGGGTCGCCACTACAGAAGAAAATAGTGCACGAGACACAGCATTAAATGATCTGTGAGGCTCCTTCCTTCTCAAGATTGGTGGAGATCCCATAGATTGGACTTCCATTGATCATAATGACCATTAACACTGTACCACATAACCGCCCCATAATATCAGATCCTTGTGATACTGAAGTATTTTACAGCCGTAGATAGTCTAGTTTACAGCAATTTTACGTCATATTGTGTTTTGCTTGTGTGTTAGTTTGTCAGTCGTTTATATTTTAGCAGAACTTTTTCCAGTTTACGCCAAAGAGGAAACTGCAATTGATATTGTTATGGTATAAATGGTCTTTAAAGACTAAAATATCATTTCTGTACAGGAAAAACCTGTATGGAAATTATTACTAATATACAGTATATTGAGCGTTTCTCAATTGCATAATAGCTCCGTTTTTCCAGCGACAAACACTATATATTTTATTGTTTTGTGCTGCTAGAATAAAAACGTGCAGGCTATTTCTCCACTAGGGATGATGCACACAGCCATGTCATAGATTGCAGTTTTCCAGATTTATAATACATCAGCCACAATAGAAAACTATAGGACCCATATAATACTCCAAATAGCTTTTATGTCATACAAAGCCTTGGATAAAATTGAGACATTTTCCATTGACCATATTACAGAGGTACTCTGGAGGAATATGATGCCATATGGATGCTCCAAGCAGTAGACAGAGTGCCTAAGTATTCATAATGCTGACCCATACAGTATAAAGGCCCTATACATGCAGTTTTTCTATCCTATTAATATTATAAATGTGAAATGTTTGTGAGTTTGTGACTTTGGATGTTCGGCTGTTTGGCGGTCAATCACGCAAAAACCGCTCCACCGATTTGGCTGAAATTTTCCACAAACATAGTCACTACACTCGATTGCGCAATAGGCTACTTTTCGTCACAATAGCGCACATACATTTTTCCCAGGACCCCCACAAAACCCAAACTCACATCACTATCTTTGCAATTTCACACACTTTGGACCATAGCAAGCCACAAAATTCATATTACCCCGTACAGCAGAGGTCAGCAACCCCTGGCACACGTAAGTGGCACTCCTGCCATATTTCACTGGCACTCCTGCCATATTTCACTTGCACACCAGCAGCACAGGACCTGCAAGAGTTAAATGAAGTCCGTGCTCTGCTAGAGCTGAGGCATAAGGACACTCCCCTTTAAGAGGGGTGCAGGAAACCCAGGGGGTGGAGCTTAATCGCTCAAGTCTCTGCCTGCCTGCTATAGTGATAGCTCCTGCCATCTGCACCCTGCAAACATTCCCCGAGGAGGAGAGGAAGCTGCTAGCAAAGTGAAAGTAAGAAACACACAGGTACATAGGATTACTATTCTCATTAATGTCAGGCATTTGGGGTTATTAGTTTAGTGTTAGTAACTCCATGTACCTCACATTAATAGGAATAAACCCCATCATGTCCCTCATATTAACCCCTGTGTGCCTCACATTAATAGGAATAAACCCCATCATGTCCCTCATATTAACCCCTGTGTGCCCCATATAAAGGTTACTAATATGTGAGACATATGGAGGTACTAATAAAAGACCTCAATAATGAAGATACTTAATTATTACCTCCAAGTCTCTCACATATCAGTAACTAGAGATGAGCGAGTACTGTTGGGATCAGCTGATCCGAAGAGCATGCTCCATAGAAATGAATGGATGCACCTGGTACTTCCGCTTGGACGTAGCCGGCGCGCTTAACCCCCCACGTGCCGGCTACGTCCATTCATTTCTATGCGAGCGTGCTGTTCGGATCGGCTGATCCGAACAGTACTCGCTCATCTCTATCAGTAACTCTTACACAGGGGTTAATGTGAGGGACATGATGGAGTTAATTGCTATTAATAAGAGGCACATGGAGTTACTAAACTGTCATGCACAGGGCCAGACTTTATGTTGCTTGCTCAAGAGTATCCTGTGCCCAAAACTTACATGTACTGGCGCAAAATAACAAATCATACAATGTCGTATATCAAAGTATATTAACCTGAAATCCCTCTGTCCCAAAGACACTATGTACAGTTTCTCAGAACACCATATAGCAGCTGAAATACAAATTACATTCAACACAAAAGTCTCACGTATTCTCAGAATTACAGCAAAAACAAGATACAAAGTTACATTTCATATCCCATACCTTATACACAGTACTAAAACCTTACCCGCGCCTGTATTTACCCACTTCTACAATCACCGCAGACGAAGTCGCGGGTACCAGCTAGTATGTTCATAAGGCTTTAATGTTTACCTTACATACCAAGAGTGATAATTCATTAGGGAAGGTTTTCAGGTGAATAAGTCTCAGATACAATACATACATAATGTGGACATAGTCCATGCACAAGACTGCTGCTTTGTCTAGAAAAAATGGCAAATAGTCTTATGTCAAATAGTTTCTTCAAGGACAACCTGAAACCATAACTCTAGAGACAACTAGTAGTTGGTCCCGAGATTTCAAAATGTCAGAAAAAAACATGAAAAAAAAAAGAAAGAAAAATCTTCAGATATAGCAAATCCTGGAGCCATGCATGTTGGAATCTGGCCACGAGAATTGTATATTGAGCCTGGTTTCACGTATGTCTGTAAAGCACTGCGGAATATGATGGCGCTATATAAGTAAGCAAAATAAATAAAATAAAGTAACAATGGTCCAGAAAATATTATTGCATGTTGAAAATATTGTATCTTTATTTATTTATTTATTTATTTTTTATTTTATTTATTTATTTTTTAGAGAGAGAGAGAGAGAGAGAGAGAGAGAGAGAGAGAGAGAGAATGAATATGAATGAATGAAAATATTGTATCTTGAGGCCACTGCATCTTGAGGCAGTACTGTATAACAGGAATTCATTCTGACCGGCACAAAACGCGGTATGTCATCATGATGTATGCATTGTCCTATAACTACTGAAGTGGTCACACTTGTCCTTTGGTGTGATAAGCAGAAACTGAGACTAATGTTTTTATTATTGTGTCCTCAGATCAACTACCATAATTGTCAACCACTTTAAAAAGGGGATCTTGGATATTCTCCTGGCAAGCGGCTGATTCTGTCAGGGAAAATGTATTACTACATGGTGTTGGCTTCATTCTGCCAGAATGGAATTTACCTGAGCAGTACAGTTTTTAAGTCTGACTCTGTGCACTGTGGGACACTTTAACCATACGGCAAATAGTGTGTCCACACTGGGCCCTACGGTAGTGGGGATTCCTTCAATTGACTTGGATCAAGCAAGATTTTGGGTACTGTCTTTCTGTTCTGGACATAGGGTACTGAATCAACTATCTTTGTTCTTAAGGTACAGATAGAATTGAATACAATGGTGGAACACAGGGGGAGCTAAATACTACCCCCCTAATGACCCCTTGTATACAGTGTTGGCCAAAAGTATTGCCCCCCCTGCAATTCGGTCAGATAATACTCATTTTCTTCCAGAAAATGATTGCAAGCACAAATTCTTTGGTATTATTATCTTCATTTAATTTGTCTTGTAAAACCACAAAAAGAGTTGTCAAAAAGCCAAACTGGATATAATTCCACACCAAACATAAAAAAGGAGGTGGACAAAAGTATTGGCACTGTTTGAAAAATCATGTGATGCTTCTCTAATTTGTGTAATTAACAGCACCTGTTACTTACCTGAGGCACCTAACAGGTGGTGGCAATAACTAAATCACACTTGCAGCCAGTTGAAATGGATTAAAGTTGACTCAACCTCTGTCCTGTGTCCTTGTGTGTACCACATTGAGCATGGATAAAAGAAAGAAGACCAAAGAACTGTCTGAGGACTTGAGAAGCAAAATTGTGAGGAAGCATGAGCAATCTCAAGGCTACAAGTCCATATCCAAAGGCCTGAATGTTCCTGTGGCTACTGTGCACAGTGTCATCAAGAAGTTTAAAGCCCATGGCACTGTGGCTAACCTTCCTAGATGTGGATGGAAAAGAAAAATTGACAAGAGATTTCAACGCAAGATTGTGTGGATGGTGGATAAAGAGCCTCGACTAACATCCAAACAAGTTCAAGCTGCCCTGCAGTCCGAGGGTGCAACAGTGTCAACCCATACTATTCGTCGGTGTCTGAATGAAAAGGAACAGTATGGTAGGATACCCAGGAAGACCCCACTTCTTACCCAGAGACATAAAAAAGCCAGGCTGGAGTTTGCCAAAACGTACTTGAGAAAGCCAAAAATGTTTTGGAAGAATGTTCTCTGGTCAGATGAGACAAAAGTAGAGCTTTTTGGGAAAAGGCATCAACATAGAGTTTACAGGAAAAAAAAAAGAGGCCTTCAAAGAAAAGAACACGGTCCCTACAGTCAAACATGGCGGAGGTTCCCTGATGTTTTGGGGTTGCTTTGCTGCCTCTGGCACTGGACTGCTTGACTGTGTGCATGGCATTATGAAGTCTGAAGACTACCAACAAATTTTGCAGCATAATGTAGGGCCCAGTGTGAGAAATCTGGGTCTCCCTCAGAGGTCATGGGTCTTCCAGCAGGACAATGACCCAAAACACACTTCAAAAAGCACTAGAAAATGGTTTGGGAGAAAGCACTGGAGACTTCTAAAGTGGCCAACAATGAGTCCAGACCTGAATCCCATAGAACACCTGTGGAGAGATCTCTTGATGGCAGTTTGGAGAAGGCCCCCTTCACATCTCAGGGACCAGGAGCAGTTTGCCAAAGAAGAATGGTCTAAAATTCCAGCAGAGCATTGTAAGAAACTCACTGATGGTTACCGGAAGCGCTTGTTCGCAGTTATTTTGTCTAAAGGTTGTGCTACCAAGTATTAGGCTGAGGGTGCCAATACTTTTGTCCGGCCCATTTTTGGAGTTTTGTGTAAAATGATCAATGATTTCACTTTTTTTTTTCATTCTCTTTTGTGTTTTTTCATTGCAAGCAAAATAAATGAAGATATTAATACCAAAGAGTTTGTGCTTGCAATCATTTTCTGAAAGATAATGAGTATTATCTGACAGAATTGCAGGGGTGCCAATACTTTTGGCCAACACAGTATATTATATCCCTTACATTCATAATGCTTCCTAACGACCCCTTATATAAATAACCCCCCTTATAATCATAAAGCCCCTAATGTTCCATTACGTAAATGATTCATAAAGCCCCCTAATGACCCCAATATAAATGATCTCACTCTCCTTATTTTTATAATTCCCTCTAATGACCCCTAATAAAAATTATCTTTACCCCTTATAGTCCTAATGCCCCTAAGGTTACCCTTTGATGACACATATAATAAGGCCCCCAACTGTCCTAAAAATTAAAAACCAGAAGTTATACCTGCCTGCGATCCCTTGCTGCTTGGAGCTGACGCTGCTGCTATCTCTCCTCTCTTCTTGTTTACAAATGCACAGACAGGACATCTGCAGCCAGTGTGGGGAGGCACAATATGGTGACGTCATTGAGCCTTGTAAGTCTGCTGTCCTTAAGTGGCTTGTGGCCTACAGAGTGGCAGTGCAGGAAGCGGATGGCTTACTGCTCTACCATATATTTCAACTATATATATATATTTTTTTTTTGGCGCCGCCCCCCTGAGGGGCTTGGCTGCCTTGATGCAGTGCTCCAAGCTGGGAGCAAACTTTTCTTTCCTTTTTCACTCTTTTTTCTCTGTATCTTCAAGAATCCGGTAACCAAGCAATCTAGCACTATGAATTAGCAACTATAAATCGAATGGAAGACCCTGTGGAGTATTTTTTGTTCCTTTTGTTTCCATTGTAAAGCATGGACAATGACAAGACCTGGTTCAGCTGGTTTCCACATGTGCCTGTTACCATCCCCCCAGCTAGGACAGCATGGCTCACCATGCGGCATGGAGGAAAACCTACATGGAAGTGTGGACTTCTTCTTCAAGGAGATGATTTTTGGCGTCAATTGCTGATGTGTGAAGATGCTACAGCTGACTGGTATTTCTCTCTATTACTGTGGACACGTGGGACTCTGTTACAGCCTGGAAACCTACAATCACCCACCTACCCCAGGAGTTATGGAAGCTTGGCAAGAGAGCAGCACCATGTATACCTGGATGGCTTCAGACTTCTCTGGGCAGTAGAACACAGTGGTAAGGAGGAGGAGGGCTTGTGATGAAGGACATTTGGGGCATTTTTTTTTTTTGTGGTTAAAAGGACAATAGTGCTGATACAAGATACCAAACTATCAGCTGTGAGCAGGAGATCTCACTACGTACCAAAGAACTACCACATGTTATCATAATAGCTGACTATATCCCCCACCTCTGCAAAATTTTCTGCTTGTTATATCCACATGCTGTGACCCCCCTCCTCGTGTCCTACAACCAAGTCGGCTGTATTATTATTATTATTATTATTATTATTATTATTATTATTATTAACATCAATCCGCACAGAGAACTAAATGATCCTGCAGTGTGTCTGTGTTTCTTTCTTTTTTTAGTTGCTCTGATTCCTAGGATTTCTCTATCTGCCATGAGCTTGTATGTGTTTCTCTCCTGTTATATACTACTGTACCATCTATGAAACTGTATCACTGAAATTTCCCCATTGTGGGACTATTAAAGGAATATCTTATACCGAGGCCCTTTAAACACCAATATAGTTGAAAGTCCTCTATGTGTTTATAGTGGCCCTAGGGTGGCCCTACAGAGTCAGTGGGCACAGGGCTGCAGCCTCCCTGCTCCTCCCAGCATCTTGCTACTGCATGAGTCCTGCTCCAATGTGGACACATATGCCCGGCTCACAGAGTTAAGCGGGCCCTATTTCAAGGCAAGAGCCAATCAACAGACTACTGACAGCACTTGAGAAACACTCAGAGACAAGGGCTTGGTAGCAAGTTACTACTCAAAAATAAATTTACGTTGACAACATTTTAGGAATTTGTGAACAAATGTCAGATAATATTTGCATGTAGCTATATAGTGGTCCCCCAGATCGAATGTTATTGGTGGGCCCTAGGCTCCTCAGTCTGACACTGCCTAAAATACAGACCCATGTGTATGAAGGCTAAAGATACGATGTGTGAGACAACCTGGTGCTACACAGGTCAAACTCATCCAACTTGTCTATGCATTTGCTACACACAAGATCCAATGATGTGCAGTATGTTCATTCAAAAGGCACATGCAAACAGACTGCACAATGTTCCATTACTGTAATGTTGTGCAGCTGATATAGTGATGCTCTTACTTGTCAAACATCCTATTAAGCGAGTGGTTCTTGCTGTTATCCGTATTATCTGGCCCTCTAACCTAGTAACCTGCTGCTTGTTAAGCTTACACTCCAGGTATTTCTTGTATATTATTCAGCTTTGTGAGAAACACACTTTGATATGTCAAGCCCGGGTTCACTTGCTCTTTAATTTGACATTTTTGCTTTGACATTTAGAGTGCTTATTTTGAGTCGCCCATAATATTAAGCTGATCTGCTTGCAACATTTGTACATAGCTTTTTTCAGAAATGTATATCATTAAACATGACACTTTGTGCACGGTCTGCATTCATTTATTGTGTTTTTAGTAATAATTTTACTTTTTAGTACTGATTCTTAATGGCCATGCAGGTTTACAGATCAAATAGCTGCTCCCTACCAAAAGCATGCTACTATTAAACAATGGCTCAACACTTATTAGTTTACAGATTGTGCCAATGGTGTATGTAGGTGGCGTTCTTAGCTGTAGCAATGCTGTTCCATGAAGCCTCGCCCATAGTGAGTTTAGTACTTTACTAAATACTTCATTTACATTAAAACTACAAATGCAGTGAACAGGATAGAAGTGTTCTGTCTACTTCTAAGACTCTATCACGGCTTCCTGAACCAGCAGGAACTACAGTGGATAGTTTCTCTTGGCTCTGGAGCCAGAACTAGACAAAATGCAGCCAGTCTGGAGCCTCTACTAGCAATTCTGGAGCACTGCCAGCGGTAGTGGGAACTATGTACACACCAGTATGCAAGTCTGTACACAAACATGGGGATTTCTCTGCAGTGAAGTTTACTGCCTGGATAGTACTTTCAGATTGTTATTTAAAAAAATAATAATATTAATCTTATATAAAGTCATATGAATCTATAAAGCACACACACACACACAGAAATAGATGTAGCAAAGGTTAACATAACTCATTATAAGTTAACAACACTGCGGCACTGAGTATTAACTTGACTCTTTCAAGTTATGTACTACTGACCTAATGGCTCACAGTGTTTAAGCTCATGTAGGAAATGCTGCAGACTGAGAAAACAGTAACTGTATATCTTGTTTACGTTCATGAATTATTCTTAGGTTTGGTGTTCCTTTAAAGAGTCATTCCGATCTTGGCAAATCACTGCTGAGATCGAATAATGGCTCCCAAGTCCCACATTCCAGTGTTGCACTATATTGTTCCCGTTAATTCCATACAGGATAAGGGCTTGTTCCCATCTGCGCCCGTACTCCGTTCTGCAGGTTTCTGTTTCCTGCACAAAACAGGGGCAAGAGACGGAAACCTGCAGTCATGTTTCAAGCCCATTCATTTGAGTGGGCTTGAAAAGTCTCCGGCCGTGTGCACCGGTGAGCGTTTTATGTGCTCCGCAGAGAAATCGTTTTTTTTTTTAAACCGGACACAGAGTCGGACATGCAGTACTCTGTGTCCGGCTTTAAAAAAAAAAACGGTTTCGCCACGGATCGCATAAACGCTCACCGGCACTCACGGCTGGACTCGGCATGACAGGAGTTCAGGCGCTGGTGTGAATCCAGCGTCAAAGGACTTTTGGAAACAACATAGCATACGGGGGGAGTTAAATAAGTTATTTACCAGAATGTTCTGTCAGTGTTAGAAATCTGAGCTTTTCTGTGCAGGTTAAGACATATCTAGACATGCAACACACAGTAGCAATTCAGTTTGATGAGAGCACTGGAATTGACAGGATGGCAAGTGCAGTACAGTACGGGTCTACAAAGAAATTGAGGAATATTGAGATTCGTTCAGTTATTAAATTCCATACAAAGGAAGAATAGAAGCCTAAAGAAATCCATGAATGGATGATTGTTGTATATGGTTATGATGCAACTTGCTGCTACTACCAAGTTTAAATATAATAGGCCAAGCAGTTTAAAGGGATTCTATCATTAAATTGCTATTTTTTTCTTACTAACGCGTAGGAATAGCCTTAAGAAAGATGTCTTCTCCACACCGCTTGTTCGGTAGAAATCCCAGTTTTCCTCGGTATGCAAATGAGTTCTCGCAGCACTGGGGGCGGTCCCCAGCACTCAAACCGCACTGGGGCGTCCCCAATGCTGCAAGAGAAATCTCCATCTTCGTCTGGTCACATCTTACGCTCACAGCCACAAAAAAATTGCCAGGGGCATGTGCAATCGGCTCTTGCCGAGGTCCGATGGCCTTTCCAGATGAAGATGGAGGCGGTGCTGGAGATTTCACTCGCAGAATTGGGGATGCCCCCAGTGCTGCTTGAGTGCTGGGGACCGCCCCCCGTGCTGCAAGAGAACTAATTTGCATACCAAAGAAAACTGGGATTTCTCCTGAACGGTGGCGCAGAGAAGACATCTAAAGGTAGGAGAAGAATAGCCTTTCTTTAGGCTATTCCTACATGTTAGTAAGAAAAAATAGCAATTCAATGATAGAATCCCTTTAAACAAGATAGGGAATCGATCGAAGATGACCCCCGTTCAGCCTGTCAAAACATATTCTGAGTAAATGTGCCATATAGCAAAGGTTATGATTCTGGAAAATTTTGAGTTAAACTCAGTGTTATAGATTATGAATTAGGCATTTAAGTTGACATGGTTTCCAATATTATTCATAATGTCTTGATAATGCCAAATGTCATTTCCCGGTGGCTGCCACGAATGTTGATACCTGAACAAAAAACACGTCACCAGCAATTTAGCCAAGAGAATTTAGATGTGCTTAGAGAAAATCCATAGACTTCTATTTCTGGTTGTTATGGATGATGAAACATGGTTCCACTACCATGATCCTGAGACCAAACAAGAGCAATGGACGCACAAAGGACCACCAGCTCCACAGAAATTGTGTGTGCAGCAGTCAGATGTTATATTACTAGAATTCATGCCACACAAGACAACAATAACTTGTGAGAACTTCATATCACATAAAATGGTATCACAATGGCTATTCCAACATGGTGTTTGTGGAATTTGAGATTCTAATGATAGAATCCCTCTAACTTGTTCCCTACCACGAGGCTGAAAGCATGTGCCTGCACACTGTACATAAAGACATTGCAAGTACAGGATCTTCTTCACCATCCTCCTACCTCTGCAGCAAATACTGCTGACCACACACATATTCTCTACATCCCCCCCCCCAAGTATAATGATCTCCAAAGCACCCTTCTACAATGCTCTCCTTGCAATGCAGCATTTTATTTAGTCATGTTAAGCAAACATCATTCTTGTTCCTTATGTTATGTAGATGTTGGGGATTGAGGGCAAATTTGGAATCTGAGCTCCCCAATGGGTTACAAAAAGAGCCATGTTCATTGAAAATAACCTTTTTACACTAAAAAACAACAAAAGCTGATTGAAAGAAAAGCAAAGAAAAGCACAACCCTGAAATGCAGTCCAGCTTACTTTACCATACAAACATATTGTACATTCCAAATTTTTTTTACGTAGTCATACAGTAAAAGTCCCTCATTTAATGGGGAAAATCTAACAAAATCTACAAGAAATCGGACATAAAGCATGCTGTGAATTTACATTTCCACAACTTAACTACAAGTTTACATGAATTTCTAAATGTGGTTCACAAAATACATTGCTCAATGAGTTGATACTCATAGTATGGACTGCTATTATAATAAGGTATATGGTGGAAATTAATATTACATGGTCTCCTTCTCGAGGTTTTTTTTTATAGAAATCACCTAGGATGAATCCCTTTAGTGTGGCTAGAATGAAATGTGGTCTATCAGTCAATTATGTACCTAAGATGGATTGCGGACAAGTGCCCTTGTCTTTTTAATTGGCATAGTTGGCAGGTGTAATTAGAAGCCTTGTGCCAGCAGAATCTAAGCTCAATTCTAATCATGACTGGGCGCTACAATCAATGTTAATGTGGTCAACATAACACTCCTGCCTGCTGCCAATTTATCACGAAAAAAGCTTATTATCTAGCTATATGATCTGTATCTATTATCTATATGTCTGATCCAAACTACTAGTGTAACAAGGGGTCTGCTCTGGTGCATTCTGGGAGAGATTTATTACAAAATGTATTTAGAACGGTCCATCTGACACCTCTAACACACAGATATGTGTGCTGTGTAGGGTTATGGTGCATGATACAATACTTGGCCAATAGGAGGGAATGCGCTCCTCTACCGCATTCAGGAACAACTTGTTTATAAGGCACATATATTAAATTTTGCTTCATTAATATTTGTAGATCATAGTGTCTTTCTCAAACTTACTTTTGAACTCGGCTTCCTGTCAAATTCTTAAGGTTAATGGCCCATATGACAAGAAGCTCACACAGAAGATTTTGCACTTGTTTGACATTAAAGTTTTTTTTATTTCTGGTACTTTTTTTATTTGCAATAATCTTGTTTCACAGTAACCAATGCAAAACACATGGTTGTAGAAGTATTTTAGAATATTTTAAGTTGTTGCTCTGTGTAATTATACACAAACTATATTTTAAGTCATTCATCATAAATATCATCTTTACATACTTAAATGTGGCAATAAGATGCTGCCATACCCTCTTCACAGGGGAGAGGAAAAGGATCAGAAGACAAAACAAACCACCAGCCGGCAGCTGTCGTGATCCAACCACGAGTGCACTGGACCCACCTTCAGCCCAGAGACCACAACCCACTACCGAGAAAGAAATGATCCAGCATCCAATATGTGGAAACAGGATTCTTTATTCATGCATTAGAACAAATCCCATATGAAAAGCAAACAATAAAAATATCCTGTGCGTCTCAAGTGTAACCAGCCTTATTCATGCTGAAAGCCTGCCAATGGCAAATAGCTAAGGACTGAAGCTGCCCCCAAGAACATTAGATCATTGATGAATTCTATCAAAATGGTTAGGCTTATAAATCCCCAGCCATGGCTTTTCTAATTTTCATAAAAAGACTTGATAAGATTCATATAACTTAAATTGCATAGGAAACACTGAATTCAGGATGGCATTAAGAAAACTTTCAGGTATTCTCAAATTATTCTATTCTATTAAGGAAAATGTTTGTTTTTGTACCGTGTTAGCCAGTGGAATATTTATATGTATATAGTAATAACCCCTCCCTCCTGAAATCCTATCTCTATGTGTCCAGTTGTACATAAATATGCAGCCTTTAGAAAGTGTTTTAGTTATATCTGAAGAAGAAGCAGAGAGCTTTGAAATGTTATATTCTGTCATCATCATGAGTTAGCCATTAAAAAAGGTATCACCTACTGAAGACTTGCAAGTTTTTTTGTTTTTTATATTTCTATTCTATTACTCTATTATCAGAACCTCCAACACTCGCATACAAGACTTCTCTCCTCTGGAATGCTCTATACCGGACAATCAGATTAACCCCCAATTTCTACAGCTTCAAGCACAAACTAAAGACTCATCTTTTCAAACAGGCCTATCACAATTCCTAATGTAAACCCTTCTGTACCGGAATTAGAATCCCTAAAATGAACCCTTCTCTGTTCCCTCTCCCACATTACCCCACACGATATGATGCTGTTTCAGGCTAACTTTATATGTCCAGGCACAATCTGCACGTTAAAGGACACGACTGTTGACGGCTCATAAAGTTTTATGTTTGTGTAATGACAGTAACCTCTATTACAAAATTGTCTGACCATTGTATAAGCAATGCTACCTCCGATATATCGCCCTGCTACGTCTTGTGTCACCCCTTCTACCTCATAGATTGTAAGCTCTTGTGAGTAGAGATGAGCGAACACTAAAATGTTCGAGGTTCGAAATTCGATTCGAACAGCCGCTCACTGTTCGAGTGTTCGAATGGGTTTCGAACCCCATTATAGTCTATGGGGAACATAAACTCGTTAAGGGGGAAACCCAAATTCGTGTCTGGAGGGTCACCAAGTCCACTATGACACCCCAGGAAATGATACCAACACCCTGGAATGACACTGGGACAGCAGGGGAAGCATGTCTGGGGGCATAAAAGTCACTTTATTTCATGGAAATCTCTGTCAGTTTGCGATTTTCGCAAGCTAACTTTTCCCCATAGAAATGCATTGGCTAGTGCTGATTGGCCAGAGTACGGAACTCGACCAATCAGCGCTGGCTCTGCTGGAGGAGGCGGAGTCTAAGATAGCTCCACACCAGTCTCCATTCAGGTCCGACCTTAGACTCCGCCTCCTCCGGCAGAGCCAGCGCTGATTGGCCGAAGGCTGGCCAATGCATTCCTATGCGAATGCAGACTTAGCAGTGCTGAGTCAGTTTTGCTCAACTACACATCTGATGCACACTCGGCACTGCTACATCAGATGTAGCAATCTGATGTAGCAGAGCCGAGGGTGCACTAGAACCCCTGTGCAAACTCAGTTCACGCTAATAGAATGCATTGGCCAGCGCTGATTGGCCAATGCATTCTATTAGCCCGATGAAGTAGAGCTGAATGTGTGTGCTAAGCACACACATTCAGCACTGCTTCATCAAGCCAATACAATGCATTAGCCAGTGCTGATTGGCCAGAGTACGGAATTCGGCCAATCAGCGCTGGCCAATGCATTCTATTAGCCCGATGAAGTAGAGCTGAATGTGTGTGCTAAGCACACACATTCAGCACTGCTTCATCAAGCCAATACAATGCATTAGCCAGTGCTGATTGGCCAGAGTACGGAATTCGGCCAATCAGCGCTGGCTCTGCTGGAGGAGGCGGAGTCTAAGGTCGCTCCACACCAGTCTCCATTCAGGTCCGACCTTAGACTCCGCCTCCTCCGGCAGAGCCAGCGCTGATTGGCCGAAGGCTGGCCAATGCATTCCTATGCGAATGCAGACTTAGCAGTGCTGAGTCAGTTTTGCTCAACTACACATCTGATGCACACTCGGCACTGCTACATCAGATGTAGCAATCTGATGTAGCAGAGCCGAGGGTGCACTAGAACCCCTGTGCAAACTCAGTTCACGCTAATAGAATGCATTGGCCAGCGCTGATTGGCCAATGCATTCTATTAGCCCGATGAAGTAGAGCTGAATGTGTGTGCTAAGCACACACATTCAGCACTGCTTCATCAAGCCAATACAATGCATTAGCCAGTGCTGATTGGCCAGAGTACGGAATTCGGCCAATCAGCGCTGGCCAATGCATTCTATTAGCCCGATGAAGTAGAGCTGAATGTGTGTGCTAAGCACACACATTCAGCACTGCTTCATCAAGCCAATACAATGCATTAGCCAGTGCTGATTGGCCAGAGTACGGAATTCGGCCAATCAGCGCTGGCCAATGCATTCTATTAGCCCGATGAAGTAGAGCTGAATGTGTGTGCTAAGCACACACATTCAGCACTGCTTCATCAAGCCAATACAATGCATTAGCCAGTGCTGATTGGCCAGAGTACGGAATTCGGCCAATCAGCGCTGGCTCTGCTGGAGGAGGCGGAGTCTAAGGTCGGACCTGAATGGAGACTGGTGTGGAGCGATCTTAGACTCCGCCTCCTCCAGCAGAGCCAGCGCTGATTGGCCGAATTCCGTACTCTGGCCAATCAGCACTGGCTAATGCATTGTATTGGCGTGATGAAGCAGTGCTGAATGTGTGTGCTTAGCACACACATTCAGCTCTACTTCATCGGGCTAATAGAATGCATTGGCCAGCGCTGATTGGCCGAATTCCGTACTCTGGCCAATCAGTGCTGGCCAATGCATTCTATTAGCTTGATGAAGCAGAGTGTGCACAAGGGTTCAAGCGCACCCTCGGCTCTGATGTAGCAGAGCCGAGGCTGCACAAGGGTTCAAGCGCACCCTCGGCTCTGATGTAGGAGAGCCGAGGGTGCACTTGAACCCTTGTGCAGCCTCGGCTCTGCTACATCAGAGCCGAGGGTGCGCTTGAACCCTTGTGCACACTCTGCTTCATCAAGCTAATAGAATGCATTGGCCAGCGCTGATTGGCCAATGTATTCTATTAGCCTGATGAAGTAGAGCTGAATGTGTGTGCTAAGCACACACATTCAGCTCTACTTCATCGGGCTAATAGAATGCATTGGCCAGCGCTGATTGGCCAGAGTACGGAACTCGACCAATCAGCGCTGGCTCTGCTGGAGGAGGCGGAGTCTAAGATCGCTCCACACCAGTCTCCATTCAGGTCCGACCTTAGACTCCGCCTCCTCCAGCAGAGCCAGCGCTGATTGGCCGAATTCCGTACTCTGGCCAATCAGCACTGGCTAATGCATTGTATTGGCGTGATGAAGCAGTGCTGAATGTGTGTGCTTAGCACACACATTCAGCTCTACTTCATCGGGCTAATAGAATGCATTGGCCAATCAGCGCTGGCCAATGCATTCTATTAGCGTGAACTGAGTTTGCACAGGGGTTCTAGTGCACCCTCGGCTCTGCTACATCAGATTGCTACATCTGATGTAGCAGTGCCGAGTGTGCATCAGATGTGTAGTTGAGCAAAACTGACTCAGCACTGCTAAGTCTCTGCATTCGCATAGGAATGCATTGGCCAGCCTTCGGCCAATCAGCGCTGGCTCTGCCGGAGGAGGCGGAGTCTAAGGTCGGACCTGAATGGAGACTGGTGTGGAGCGATCTTAGACTCCGCCTCCTCCAGCAGAGCCAGCGCTGATTGGTCGAGTTCCGTACTCTGGCCAATCAGCGCTGGCCAATGCATTCTATTAGCCCGATGAAGTAGAGCTGAATGTGTGTGCTTAGCACACACATTCAGCTCTACTTCATCAGGCTAATAGAATACATTGGCCAATCAGCGCTGGCCAATGCATTCTATTAGCTTGATGAAGCAGAGTGTGCACAAGGGTTCAAGCGCACCCTCGGCTCTGATGTAGCAGAGCTGAGGGTGCACAAGGGTTCAAGTGCACCCTCGGCTCTCCTACATCAGAGCCGAGGGTGCGCTTGAACCCTTGTGCAGCCTCGGCTCTGCTACATCAGAGCCGAGGGTGCGCTTGAACCCTTGTGCACACTCTGCTTCATCAAGCTAATAGAATGCATTGGCCAGCACTGATTGGCCAGAGTACGGAATTCGGCCAATCAGCGCTGGCCAATGCATCCCTATGGGAAAAAGTTTATCTCACAAAAATCACAATTACACACCCGATAGAGCCCCAAAAAGTTATTTTTAATAACATTCCCCCCTAAATAAAGGTTATCCCTAGCTATCCCTGCCTGTACAGCTATCCCTGTCTCATAGTCACAAAGTTCACATTCTCATATGACCCGGATTTGAAATCCACTATTCGTCTAAAATGGAGGTCACCTGATTTCGGCAGCCAATGACTTTTTCCAATTTTTTTCAATGCCCCCAGTGTCGTAGTTCCTGTCCCACCTCCCCTGCGCTGTTATTGGTGCAAAAAAGGCGCCAGGGAAGGTGGGAGGGGAATCGAATTTTGGCGCACTTTACCACGTGGTGTTCGATTCGATTCGAACATGGCGAACACCCTGATATCCGATCGAACATGTGTTCGATAGAACACTGTTCGCTCATCTCTACTTGTGAGCAGTGCCCTCAGTCCCATTGTGTTGATTGTCTATTTCTTTGTAATGTATCTTTTTGTCTGTACTTAAACCCTACAAATTGTACAGTGCTGTGGAATATGTTGGCACTATAAAAATAAAATGGATTATTATTAGAGATGAGCGAACACTAAAATGTTCGAGGTTCGAAATTCGATTCGAACAGCCGCTCACTGTTCGAGTGTTCGAATGGGTTTCGAACCCCATTATAGTCTATGGGGAACATAAACTCGTTAAGGGGGAAACCCAAATTCGTGTCTGGAGGGTCACCAAGTCCACTATGACACCCCAGGAAATGATACCAACACCCTGGAATGACACTGGGACAGCAGGGGAAGCATGTCTGGGGGCATAAAAGTCACTTTATTTCATGGAAATCCCTGTCAGTTTGCGATTTTCGCAAGCTAACTTTTCCCCATAGAAATGCATTGGCCAGTGCTGATTGGCCAGAGTACGGAACTCGACCAATCAGCGCTGGCTCTGCTGGAGGAGGCGGAGTCTAAGATAGCTCCACACCAGTCTCCATTCAGGTCCGACCTTAGACTCCGCCTCCTCCGGCAGAGCCAGCGCTGATTGGCCGAAGGCTGGCCAATGCATTCCTATGCGAATGCAGACTTAGCAGTGCTGAGTCAGTTTTGCTCAACTACACATCTGATGCACACTCGGCACTGCTACATCAGATGTAGCAATCTGATGTAGCAGAGCCGAGGGTGCACTAGAACCCCTGTGCAAACTCAGTTCACGCTAATAGAATGCATTGGCCAGCGCTGATTGGCCAATGCATTCTATTAGCCCGATGAAGTAGAGCTGAATGTGTGTGCTAAGCACACTCATTCAGCACTGCTTCATCACGCCAATACAATGCATTAGCCAGTGCTGATTGGCCAGAGTACGGAATTCGGCCAATCAGCGCTGGCTCTGCTGGAGGAGGCGGAGTCTAAGGTCGGACCTGAATGGAGACTGGTGTGGAGCGATCTTAGACTCCGCCTCCTCCAGCAGAGCCAGCGCTGATTGGCCGAATTCCGTACTCTGGCCAATCAGCACTGGCTAATGCATTGTATTGGCGTGATGAAGCAGTGCTGAATGTGTGTGCTTAGCACACACATTCAGCTCTACTTCATCGGGCTAATAGAATGCATTGGCCAGCGCTGATTGGCCAGAGTACGGAATTCGGCCAATCAGCGCTGGCTCTGCTGGAGGAGGCGGAGTCTAAGATAGCTCCACACCAGTCTCCATTCAGGTCCGACCTTAGACTCCGCCTCCTCCGGCAGAGCCAGCGCTGATTGGCCGAAGGCTGGCCAATGCATTCCTATGTGAATGCAGAGACTTAGCAGTGCTGAGTCAGTTTTGCTCAACTACACATCTGATGCACACTCGGCACTGCTACATCAGATGTAGCAATCTGATGTAGCAGAGCCGAGCGTGCACTAGAACCCCTGTGCAAACTCAGTTCACGCTAATAGAATGCATTGGCCAGTGCTGATTGGCCAATGCATTCTATTAGCCCGATGAAGTAGAGCTGAATGTGTGTGCTAAGCACACTCATTCAGCACTGCTTCATCACGCCAATACAATGCATTAGCCAGTGCTGATTGGCCAGAGTACGGAATTCGGCCAATCAGCGCTGGCCAATGCATTCTATTAGCCCGATGAAGTAGAGCTGAATGTGTGTGCTAAGCACACACATTCAGCACTGCTTCATCACGCCAATACAATGCATTAGCCAGTGCTGATTGGCCAGAGTACGGAATTCGGCCAATCAGCGCTGGCCAATGCATTCTATTAGCCCGATGAAGTAGAGCTGAATGTGTGTGCTAAGGACACACATTCAGCACTGCTTCATCACGCCAATACAATGCATTAGCCAGTGCTGATTGGCCAGAGTACGGAATTCGGCCAATCAGCGCTGGCTCTGCTGGAGGAGGCGGAGTCTAAGGTCGGACCTGAATGGAGACTGGTGTGGAGCGACCTTAGACTCCGCCTCCTCCAGCAGAGCCAGCGCTGATTGGCCGAATTCCGTACTCTGGCCAATCAGCACTGGCTAATGCATTGTATTGGCGTGATGAAGCAGTGCTGAATGTGTGTGCTTAGCACACACATTCAGCTCTACTTCATCGGGCTAATAGAATGCATTGGCCAGCGCTGATTGGCCGAATTCCGTACTCTGGCCAATCAGTGCTGGCCAATGCATTCTATTAGCTTGATGAAGCAGAGTGTGCACAAGGGTTCAAGCGCACCCTCGGCTCTGATGTAGCAGAGCTGAGGCTGCACAAGGGTTCAAGCGCACCCTCGGCTCTGATGTAGGAGAGCCGAGGGTGCACTTGAACCCTTGTGCACCCTCAGCTCTGCTACATCAGAGCCGAGGGTGCGCTTGAACCCTTGTGCACACTCTGCTTCATCAAGCTAATAGAATGCATTGGCCAGCGCTGATTGGCCAATGTATTCTATTAGCCTGATGAAGTAGAGCTGAATGTGTGTGCTAAGCACACACATTCAGCTCTACTTCATCGGGCTAATAGAATGCATTGGCCAGCGCTGATTGGCCAGAGTACGGAACTCGACCAATCAGCGCTGGCTCTGCTGGAGGAGGCGGAGTCTAAGATCGCTCCACACCAGTCTCCATTCAGGTCCGACCTTAGACTCCGCCTCCTCCAGCAGAGCCAGCGCTGATTGGCCGAATTCCGTACTCTGGCCAATCAGCACTGGCTAATGCATTGTATTGGCGTGATGAAGCAGTGCTGAATGTGTGTGCTTAGCACACACATTCAGCTCTACTTCATCGGGCTAATAGAATGCATTGGCCAATCAGCGCTGGCCAATGCATTCTATTAGCGTGAACTGAGTTTGCACAGGGGTTCTAGTGCACCCTCGGCTCTGCTACATCAGATTGCTACATCTGATGTAGCAGTGCCGAGTGTGCATCAGATGTGTAGTTGAGCAAAACTGACTCAGCACTGCTAAGTCTCTGCATTCGCATAGGAATGCATTGGCCAGCCTTCGGCCAATCAGCGCTGGCTCTGCCGGAGGAGGCGGAGTCTAAGGTCGGACCTGAATGGAGACTGGTGTGGAGCGATCTTAGACTCCGCCTCCTCCAGCAGAGCCAGCGCTGATTGGTCGAGTTCCGTACTCTGGCCAATCAGCGCTGGCCAATGCATTCTATTAGCCCGATGAAGTAGAGCTGAATGTGTGTGCTTAGCACACACATTCAGCTCTACTTCATCAGGCTAATAGAATACATTGGCCAATCAGCGCTGGCCAATGCATTCTATTAGCTTGATGAAGCAGAGTGTGCACAAGGGTTCAAGCGCACCCTCGGCTCTGATGTAGCAGAGCTGAGGGTGCACAAGGGTTCAAGTGCACCCTCGGCTCTCCTACATCAGAGCCGAGGGTGCGCTTGAACCCTTGTGCAGCCTCGGCTCTGCTACATCAGAGCCGAGGGTGCGCTTGAACCCTTGTGCACACTCTGCTTCATCAAGCTAATAGAATGCATTGGCCAGCACTGATTGGCCAGAGTACGGAATTCGGCCAATCAGCGCTGGCCAATGCATCCCTATGGGAAAAAGTTTATCTCACAAAAATCACAATTACACACCCGATAGAGCCCCAAAAAGTTATTTTTAATAACATTCCCCCCTAAATAAAGGTTATCCCTAGCTATCCCTGCCTGTACAGCTATCCCTGTCTCATAGTCACAAAGTTCACATTCTCATATGACCCGGATTTGAAATCCACTATTCGTCTAAAATGGAGGTCACCTGATTTCGGCAGCCAATGACTTTTTCCAATTTTTTTCAATGCCCCCGGTGTCGTAGTTCCTGTCCCACCTCCCCTGCGCTGTTATTGGTGCAAAAAAGGTGCCAGGGAAGGTGGGAGGGGAATCGAATTTTGGCGCACTTTACCACGTGGTGTTCGATTCGATTCGAACATGGCGAACACCCTGATATCCGATCGAACATGTGTTCGATAGAACACTGTTCGCTCATCTCTAATTATTATTAATAATCAGTGGCGCAACTACCGCCGTAGCAGCAGAGGCAGCTGCCACAGGGCTCGACATGCAGGGGGCCCGGGACCCCGATGTATCAATTTGAAAAAAAATTATTATTGTTTTTTTTTACTTCTGAAAGCTCGGGCCCCCCTCCCTCCTCTCCGGTGGGTGGAGGGGGGTTGGGGGGGGGGTCTGGTCTTACTGGTGGTACCGTGAGTGACCTATTACGTTAGCCTTTGCGGAGTGTTCGCTTTCCACCCCCCGCAGGACAGAACAGGACCTTACGCAATGTCTCCTCCCTTAGTGTGCGTCCTCACGCTGGGGGGCAGAGACTTATTTTGCAAGAAGAAGCAGGGGAGTCCATGTTTAGAAGCGCGGAGAACTTGTGAAGGCACAGGTGAGTGCTGGCAGGCAGGACAGGAGCGCGGAGCGCTTGTAAAGACAGGTGCGCTCAGCACTGGTGAAGAAATCGCTTTGCGCTTGCTGTGTGGTGGTGACGGTGTCCATGTTGTCCACCATGAGTAACAGTGTTTTTTTATGTTTTTCTCCCCCTGGGTCTCCGATTATTATACTATGGGGTCTGAAAAGACCTCAGAGTATAATAATTGTTTATGGGTGTCCACAGTGGGGCATAATACTGTGTGCAGGGGCCACTGAGGGACATAATAGTGTGTGCAGGGGCCACTATGGGGTATAATACTGTGTGCAGGGGCCACTATGGGGGATAATAGAGCTCGCAGGAATGCATAGGAGGGGGTCGGTCGAGGTCTTCGGCGTTGGTTGAGGTCAGAGGGGGGCCCTGCCATTCCTAGTTATGCCACTGTTAATAATATTATTATTCTAAGATTATCTTCAAGTGAGAGCATGATGTCTCTACTCATACCCTTGTCTAGAATCTCTGGTTGGGGGCAGAGTGGGATTTTCAAAATACAGTCAATGCTGTTTTGCCCTACTGATAAACTTTTGTACATCATACAGTAGTTCAGGCACTGACTTAGACTCCTCCATTACTAGAGAAAAATTCTGAATGCGGATTCCAACAGAGATGTGAAAGAAGAATGTTATTTTATATTGTGTGCTATTATGATGGGTATATGATACCAACTTTGTAAAATGCGTCTCTCAAGCCTCTTCCAACTGTTTTATAGTATGTGACTATCGTTTTTTTTCCCTTGTGAATCAGCACCTCCATTGCCAAAACATCACTGTTTTTGTTAATATGTAAATGAGCTCTTTGGGGTACCAAGGACATTGTTCTTTAGTTCTTTTAAGCGATGGCAGAGAGCTCATTTATGTGTAGTCAAAAATGGCGATATCTCAGCAATAGAGGCACCAATTCACAATGAGGAAAATGCTGATTAATTCCGGTGATCTTAGTCTATCTATCTGCACTATCTGGGGTTTTATGCTGTGTTTCTGTGACAGATTCCCTTTACCACCTATGCTTCACAGTTTGGAAGAGGCAGAAGGTAAGAGTTTGTTACCCACCAGTATGGAGTGTTGACTAAGGCTGCCTTCACATGGAGTAACGCCGGCTGCCATTCACAGCCGTACACGCGAGCGCTGCGGAAGGCTCCCGAACACTTCCCATTCACTTAAATGGGAGCGCTTGTAAAGCCGGCGTTACGAGCGCTCCCATTGAAGTGAATGGGAAGTGTTCAGGAGCCTTCCGCAGCGCTCGCGTGTATGGCTGTGAATGGCAGCTGGTGTTACTCCATGTGAAGGCAGCCTAACAGGAATAAGAGCCAGAGTAAGAGCTAAATAGTGGAGTAAAAATCAGTGGAAAAGAGTCAAACTGGCAAATAAGCTTGATATTGTTAGTCCATCAAGGAAGCGTAATCTGAAATAATAAGCAAACTCTACATGTATTTATTTAATAACTACCCAAAATTACACTGATGTTATTGGGAGGGTAGTCCTGGTAGGTAGATTTATAACCCTGGCATGGTAGATAGAAGAGACATGGTATAAGATGCCAGATGAAAAGGCTGAGATGAACCCTGGCGTGCAATGGATACATGCTAGAACATTTAAGAATAGTTAAGAAAGTCTCTGCAGAAGAGTAGAAGATCATAGATATTGGTGTTGTCAGATGGGTACTTGAGGTTGATATATAATGTGGTGCCAAAAAGAAGATGTTGTTCATATACTAAGTGGTCATATAAGCTGGGTTCTGACCTTCATAAGACCCAAGAGGCAGTGTAGAGTGAAATAACTCCCTGCAAAGGGAAATCTGAAGGCTGTAGGAATAACATAACTTTCAGGACTAATTTCCTAAAATTACCCTCCAGGGTAACACAATGTTATCTACTGACTGGACAAGAGGGGCCAAAATTCCATACAATAGTAAGAGAAATAAATGAGAAATAAAATGTTATAGAAGTGAATGGTTACTTATCTGATATTGGTATATTGTATATAACTATACAGCTGGTGTCCAGGACAGCTTGAAAGGCATAGCATCCAATTTGTAAAACGAAAACTACAATATCCAATGCTAAAGCTATACAATCCGGCAACAATGTGTAATCATTACAAGCCAAAGGAGAGTATCTGTCCAACAGATTACAGGAAGGTTTCCGGAGATGTGGTACTGTATGTCTTACATAACACTGTCCACGGGGATAAAAGCAGAGGTTTTCTCTGTAATAAACTGGCTTGATACAAGAAACAAAGCAGATTGTAAGAAGAACTTGTCATTGCTGGGGCTTTCTGCAAAATTCTAGTGACAAGTGAATTTTATTCTCCAGAGATCATCACTGCAGGTACAAGACTTCTGCTTTATCATCCTCTATCTACACTTTCTTCCTTAGGAAGTATTAAAGATTCTGCAAGCATAATGCTAACAATTGTAGGACCATTTCTCTTCTTTTGAGTCAGCACTAGGGACTTATTCTCAGCACTTCAAGGCTTCCTGCCACAGCACAGATTGACTTTGACTCGGTTACAGCTTAGCTAAAACTTGCTTATTGTCCTTCTTGTGCTTAATTAACTTAAAGAAAGAAAGTTTTCTGTAAGCAGTTTCGTCTCTGCACTGATGATACCTTGGAGGGGAAGACGGGAACAGTCAAAGAGCATCTGGGTGAATCACAAATGAGGAGGCACAAATCTCAGTGGTTTTTTTATAGGATGAACAGCTTATCCTCTTGATCCCGCTAGAACGAGAATGGAGAATCAAAAAGAGGAACTAACCACAAATAAATAGAGCGGTAATCAGGGTAAGACACTGATGGCAGTTGGTGGAAGCTACATGAGCCAGGTACTAATGTATAGCTTTATGCTTGCTATTTACCTCCTAGCAAGAATCATGCCGGCATTGATAAAGAGGGCCCTGACATGTTGGTTTTTGATTTATCATAAGTTCTTTCATCCTGAGAGCAGCTTACATCTCAAAACACAAACATGAACTGTGAAGACAGCCTTAGGTTTTCTACACTATATCAATTCTGTACGTGAATTAACAGGGGAGAAAATAACACAATGATTACACTAATGTCAGCATCAAACAAAGATGAAGGCAGGAACGCAAAGGAATAATGACAAATAAACCTATGGATTTTATGTATCACATTCTGGACTACTATAACCAAGCGTATGAGAAATAATATACATTTACATTAGATAGCTTTGGATGTAAAGGTGACCTGTAATATCACACATCACAATATCACGCAACAAAACAAACTCAGCTTTGCCGCTCCATCATCCTTAGTATAACAGGCACTGCCCCAAGTGATTCATTTTCTACTTAGATAGAGATATCAAATGGCACAGATGAAGTTTATCACAACCCATTTAACAAATGGCATGACTTGATTATTCGCTGGTGGCTGGCTCTTCTCCAAGTGTTATGATATGTCATTTCCTACAGGCACTCTAGTAATCCATATTGAGGTAGGTATTCTTGCCAGTCAGAACACACTGCACAGTGAGCATTGGAGAACATTGGTAGTTTGCCTTGCCAATTGATTTCTATTCCGCTTGTGATCCTTCTATGCATTGTAGCACAGTAAAAAAACACATATTATAGAACACCTATTACATGTAAAGATGTTGGACAATCTGCAGGCAGCATGTTATAGAGCAGAGGGAGCTAAGCAGACTGATATATACTTTAATGTCATTTATACATTGAAATTTCTGCTTCTTCCACATTGAAATGTCAAGGGGTTGGTCCAATCTGTGACTGGCATCTATCTCTGTAGGTAGCCATAGAGAGGCGGTTGTCAGTCACAGATTGAACCACCTCCTTGTATTATAGCAAAGAAAGAGCAGAGATTTCAATGAATAAATAACAAGCCACGCTGATTCTTTTCATGCAAAACTATATATATCAATTTTCTCATGAGCATAATTATCAGGAGACGTAATAACTGCTACTTCTGCACCTCCTATAGCTATGCGCCTGTATAGAGTTGTTAAGCAGGATCTTTCTCACAAGTGTAAAGGTGAGAAACATCACTGTGTGCCCAATTTCTAATCTGTGACATCACCATTTACCTTATTCCTGTGTTGTAACATCAATGCATATCAGTGTGTGTTATCCCCCTACTATAGCATTACTGACTAAATTATTTATGTACTGTATGATCACTGAGGCAGGTATGCTAATAGTGTATAGAAGTTACGCAGGGTTGACACTACCGTCAAATTCCATTATGAAGGTGTACATTAAAAAAAAAAAAAAAACACGGACACCTATCATAACAGACATTAACTGACACTAACTGATGTTAATGTGTCCGTCTTTTTAACTGATCCATTTAATGGATCCATCAAAAAATACTGATACACTAGCATCAGTTAGGGCGGGTTCACACCTGCGCCCGATCTCTCGCTTTCAGGTTTCCGTTTGCTGCCCGAGAAACTGGACAGGAGATGGAAACTGGCAGCCAGTTTTCAAACCCATTCATTTGAATGGGTTTGCAAAGTGTTTGCCCGTGAGCGTCTTCTGCTCTCCGTGGCAAAACAGTTTTTTTTTTGCATCTGGTACAAAAAAACAGTATCTCCACAGAGACCAGAAGACGCTCAAGGGCGCTCACTGGCGGACACTGAATGCCGGGTTTCAATCTCCTATCGGCAGAAGATGGAAACCTACAAAGCGGAGACCGGGCGCAGGTGTGAACCTTCCCTTAGTGTCAGTTAGTGTCATTTTTATATACTACCCTTTTTTTTAAAAAAAAAATTGTTTCTGCTTTCTGAGCATGCACAGAAAAAAATGGACACAAAATAATGGACAGTAACTGATGGCTATTAGTTACTGTCCCCGTTATAAGTTTGTTGCCCATAGCCCTCAATGTTAAAAAAATAACCATGGATTGTGTGTAAACAGACACTAATGGACACAAGATAAAATCCCATTGAAATGAATGGAAATTTTACCAAATTACTTATGGTTCAGCCAGTGTCCGTTGCTAAAATCTTGTAACAAACAATGGCTACAGACACTGCTGATGGTCACCAAGGGTAGTGTGAACACCCCCTTAGACTGGACAGTAATAACATTTACCAGATCAGATTTATCACAGTGGCTGATGCTGAGAAGCAGACACAATTGGATGACCACGCGAGTTGCCATGTTATTCCATTAATTTTTTAGATACTGATCATTTATTGAGTTTATCGTTTATTTTAATGGCTAACTAATAATGATGACAGATTACAAGCTTTTACGATAACTCTAATCCCTTCCTCAGGTATAGTATAAAAACAATTTCTGAAGGATGCATATTTATGTACAAAGAGGCACATGAGAATAGAATAGAAACTGATGGTCATTGGTACATGTAAGTAAATAATTATCAGTGCATAAGGTCCTTATCAGCTCAAAGAGTGGTCTTTTATGGCTGCTTTGCTCAGTGATGATTCCTGTAAGAGGCCATAAAACTATGTGACAAATTCAACCCTTCCTGGAGTGTATTTATGCGCTGATAATTGTTTACTTGTATGTACCAATGACCATCCGTTTCTATTTTATTCTCATGTGCCTCTTTGTACATAAATATGCATCCTTCAGAAATTGTTCTTATACTATACCTGAGGAAGGGATCAGAGTTATCCCGAAAGCTTGTAATCTGTCATCATTATTAGTTATCCATTAAAAAAGTTATCAACTACTGAAGACTCAAGTTTTTTTTGTTTTGTTTTTTTATATTTTATACCCACTAGCTAACACAGTACAAAAACATGAGTATTTCTAGTTAATGGTATGATAACCCGTAAAACCACCCTGCTGTTCAATTGAAGCACTCAATAAACAATCAGGCTGTAGTGAATTTTTCTGGAATACACCGGAAGCTACAGTAGGATGGCCACCCAGTTAAGTCAGATCATGGCCACACCAGGACTGAATTTCGGCTGGGTTATTATCACACTGTGTAATTGTTCCCATACGAGTGTTTCTGTGCTAAGAGATTTCTTCATTAAAAATATTCTAAAATGATTTCCCAGATGTATCTACAGTTTTTATGTGAATTAGGTTTTGAAAAATGTACATTGAAGTGAAAAAATAGAGAGAAATAAGGAAATAATGCATCTGCAACTTTTTCCTTGAATAGAAATCCATACAGGATTAGGCTAGGTTCCCCTCTAGCTACATCATATCCCATTCCTGTTAAGCCATGCCCACTTGATAAGCTACCATTTTTCCCCGAAAGTACCGTAAGTCATCCCCGAAAGTAAGGCGGAGGTTTTGTTGAATTGCCTAATATAAGGCACTACCCGAAAATAAGACATCCCCCAAAAACATTGCTGCTGCCTCTGCTGTGATACTGTACATTCTATCCACCATTCCTGCTGCTGTAGGATGAGCTGGGAGATGCCCGCTGTGCATACACTACGGTAAGCATCGTATGTGGCGGGGAGTCCACTCTCCCAGCTCATCCCACAGCAGCCGGAACAGTGGATACAACAGCAGTGGTATCACAGCAAAGGCAGCAGCCGGCTTTACTGTGCACACGGTGCACCACACACAGCATCCAGCCGGCTACTACGAGGATGGGGAAGGTAAGTAGCATACTCCCCCCCCCCCCAACCCACACTACCTACAACCGGCAGTCATGCCGACGCTCCGCTAAGTAAGCGCCGGCATGGCTGCTGGTTGTCAGACGCTCCATAAGACAACCCCCTAAAATAAGACAGGTCATATATTTAGAATGAGAATTTAATGTAAGACACTGTCTTATTTTCGGGGAAACACGGTAGTTGGAAAAATGTTTTATCTCACACTAGATGTGACAAAATCCACCAAAATGTACTTAATTTTTGCACATTTTAACCCATGGTTGAGCTGTAACCACTATAGAAAACTTGCACGAGTGTATAAAAAAAAAAGCTAAGGTCAGATTAATTTCTTAATATGTCAGTATTATTGTCTTTTTAATGGCCAGTAAACTACATAATATATATAACGCCTCTCTGCAAGATAGATTTGTATGCCTTTTATGTTCTTATAATGTAGTGGCAATACTGAATTACTGATAGTATAACATATAGATCTTTAGCACAAAGGATAATAATAATAAAATATATCTATGGCAGCTTCTCTAATTGCCTGATCTTTCTCATTCATAGCTAATTACCGCAATTATTTTCTCATGGATGCAAAATCCTTTTAATACTCTCTGAAACGACTATGAAAAGCAATTAGCAGCTCTCCAAGTATTTAACCGCTCCCAATCATAATGAGAATCCTATTTTACCAGATAATCCTTTTGTACAATGTATCAATATGCATGTAAATATTGTACATACAACCACATTGAGTCCATTCCTTGGTTTATTTCTTAGGCGGTAATGTAATTCTGCCAATCATATATAGAAAGTGGTCTTTTAATGGGCTAAACTACATATACTCCATTAAACCAATCCTATTAGATATGTAAAAAATGTGTGTCCCTTATGCGAAATCTAACAGCAAAATTGTAACATTTCTAATACTGGACTACTATTATATATTATATGGATGAGAGAGCACTGGACTTCTCAGCATAGCAAAGCAAGTTGCTGTTTCTGTGACTAGTGAAATGAGGAAGCAGCGTAGCTCACTGTACTAGACTACTTCCATTATGCCTGTTCACTTCTATGGGAGTTACAAAACCAGCTTAGCTCAGTGAACTCAGCAGTTTCTGTAAACCCAACTACCGCTGGCAGCCTAGATTTGGCTTCTTGTGGGACTGAACAATAAAGTATAGGGTTTTGAAGGGGTCATATTTGTCAGAGTTGGGACCAGAGGTGAATCTCCAAGTGATTCTCAGGGCCCTAGCCCCCACTCCATGCATGAGTGGTGTAAGGCAGCGTACGTACAGATAATTAGGGGCAATTCAACCAGCCTTAAGATAGCTGAGATGACTTCTAGGCTCACAAGCAGTCTGATCCATCCTTTCAATGTTGTATTTCCTCCTGGGTCCGGTCTTCTCAAGGTCACATTGATTGCCTCAATCATCTTGTAATATCTTATGCTGCCAAGACATATTGATGTTTGCACAATACCTCAAGAACAGAGCTAAGAGAGCCCTACTTCAAGGCAGGAGCCAGTCAGCAAGCTACTGACAGTATCCAGGAGAGAAAAAGTGCAAGACAAGATCACTGTGTTGCCATTCACCAAAGCAAGATAAATAGATTGACACTGCAACCCTGAAGGTGAAGCATCTGTGATTTTTAGACACAAAGTTCAAGCACTGCTAAAAAAATTTCTGACTAGTACCTGCAGTCATAGGACCTCTGGAGTTGCAATGTAACTCCATTTACCTGCATTAGTGAAGGAGTCACAGGATGACACAGCGACATTTAATAGAATGATGGGAGTCCGGATGGAAAGTCACTGTGTAGCCCTAGCCTTATGGTGGGCCTCTAGAATGAATTTTACTGGTTGACCCTAGGCACCCCAGTCCAACCTAATTCTATCAGACATTTATGGCATATTCACAGAATATGCCATAAATATCTGTCTTGGGACAACTAACTGCTTCAACTGTTCTCTCTAATGCTCTACTTCGAACACTGAAAAATTATTAAAACTTGTTCAAAAAATGTAGTAGTAATAGTAGTACTGGTAGTGGTAGTAGTAGTAATAATAATAGTAATGGTAGTAGTAGTAATGGTAGTACTGGTAATGGTGGTGATAGTAGTAGTAGTAGTAATAGTAGTACTGGTAGGGGTAGTAGTAGTATTAATAATAATAATAGTAATGGTAGTAGTAGTAATAGTAGTACTGGTAATGGTGGTGGTAGTAGTAGTAGTAGTGGTGGTGGTACTAGTTGTAGTAGTACTACTAATAATAGTAGTGGTAGTAGTAGTAATAATGGTAGTGGTACTAGTAGTGGTAGTAGTAGTAATAATAGTAGTGGTAGTAGTAGTAATAGTGGTAGTAATAATAGTAGTAGTAGTAGTAGTAGTGGTAGTAGTAGTAATAATAGTAGTGGTAGTAGTAGTAATAGTGGTAGTAATAATAGTAGTAGTGGTAGTAGTAGTAGTAGTAATAATAGTAGTGGTAGTAGTAATAATAGTAGTGGTAGTAGTAATAAAAGTAGTGGTAGTAGTAATAATAGTAGTGGTAGTAGTAATAATAGTAGTGGTAGTAGTAATAATAGTAGTGGTAGTAGTAGTAATAGTGGTAGTAATAATAGTAGTAGTGGTACTAGTAGTGGTAGTAGTAGTAGTAGTAATAATAGTAGTGGTAGTAGTAATAATAGTAGTGGTAGTAGTAGTAATAGTGGTAGTAATAATAGTAGTAGTGGTACTAGTAGTGGTAGTAGTAGTAATAATAGTAGTGGTAGTAGTAATAAAAGTAGTGGTAGTAGTAGTAATAGTAGTAGTAGCAGCGATTGCTATAGGCAATTCATCCATTGCAACCAACAAGGTTGCTTGTTTAAAGGCAAATAAGAGATAAAGTTTTATTAGTTAATGTTCTTAACTTTTTAGTTTTGCACTGGATTTGATGAATTTCTCCCATTGCCTCTGAAGAAGGAAGGTTGGTAAAGAAATCTTGAAAGTTACAGCCTTAAAAACACAGTTTTAGTTTTTTCAGACTTGCTTCTCCTGTCTCCATAGAAACTACAAACTGATATTTTTTATATAACAACAGTGAGTGCAGGCAATGTGACAGTCTGTAGCCTGTTGCTAAGGAGCAAGTGAGAAGCAACTGACAGCATTTTATGCACAAGATTTCCGTAAAATGGAATTTACACGATGTACTGTTTGTGGTGGTCAAGTAGCACATCCCTAGGAACCAGTTGTTCTCAAATTAGTCAGATCTTCTCAATTCTCCTAAGACTCAATTTCGTGTTAGTGCCTCTTTACATGCAGAACACAGAGACCTTAGAAGAGCACTTGATGCTATACTGGATACTATACACTCTCATTAATATGATACCATGAACACGGCTATCGTGGGACCCCGCCAAACAAGCACGTTATACAAAAATCTGTTAAAGGTACACTTGGAGGAAGTACTCTCTTCTTTTGTCCTACACATTATAGAAAACAACATATTCTTTATGAATTTGACTTCAGCCTTAAAGGAGTTGTCTACTTTGAACAATCCCATTTTGTTCAAAGAGTTCTCGCTGCAGTCAGAGTATTCTGCAACAGGAATGCTGACAAATCAGCTACAATCTGTGATGGAAACTGAGCAGTAGAGATGAGCGAGTACTGTTCGGATCAGCCGATCTGAACAGCACGCACGCATTGAAATGAATGGAAGCACCTGGTACTTCCGCTTTGACGCTGGCCAGCCGCTTAACCCCCCGCGTGCCGGCTATGTCCATTCATTTCAATGCGTGCGTGCTGTTCGGATCGGCTGATCTGAACAGTACTCGCTCATCTCTACCAGTGAGCAGCAATTGTTTAATTCTACAGCACCATTGCTGGGGAAATGTGTACAATGGGTCCTCTAGTGAGAAACGCTCTTTGCTGCCACCCCTTTATTAAACTAGAATACCCTATGAGTCTAAGGCCCCACATAGCGGACCACAGCAAAAAAGCACTGCGGGAAAAACCACAGCAGCAACGCGTCACATATTTTCCCGCAGAGCTTTTCATAGAAAGTCTGCAGAAATTTCCTCTGTGTACTTTCTGTTTCCATTATACCTATAGGGAAACTGTCAGCATTTCTGTAGGTATAATTGACAAGCTGCAAGTTCTAAGACCACAATAGTATCCTGTATTCTTTTCATGTCAGTGTGACTGTGAACTAAAGATGGCACTGACTTCTGTGTACAGGCTCTACATCTCTCCTCAATATTTCACTACTCTATTAGGGGGAAACCGTTTTTTTCCGGACAGACACAAAGTCCTGCATGTCCAACTTTGTGTCCAGCTGAAAGAGACGGTTTCCCCACAGAGAGGTCGCTGGTGGACACCGGCAGTCACCTTTAAAAACCCATTCAAATGAATGGGTTGTAAAGCTGACCACTGGGAAGCCGTCCCCTCTCCAGTTTCTCGGGGCTGAGGATGTAAACCCGGCGGAGTGGCACAGGGCGGACACCAGGCTCAAGTGTGAACACCCCCTTAGCAGTACTGCAGTCAGGTCAGTGAGGAGGAAGATGGTGAGGACTCAGGCACTGTTATTCTTAGAAATCAAACACAGGAGGAAACTCTCTGCAACCTGTCTGTACTGTGTCCAATGCCTGCAGCTTGTTATCAGCTGCTTTCTCAACTGGACTCCATTCAAGATTCTGCACTGCTGTCTTGGAAGGGATAAAGTGTGAATCGCTGTCTGAAACAGCTGCTGTAGCTGACAGATTAAAGGTGTCGTCCAGGAAAAACAGCTTTTTTCATGGACGCTTGGGAAATTGAAAAATTAAAGAAAAAATATACTTACCTGTCCTCGGTGCTCTGGTGATCCAGGCCATTGTCCAATGTCATGGAACAATAGGCTTGTTGCAGTAGAATTCCTCACCGCAATTTACCTCAGTGGCCTATGGAAAGGACCCAGGATGTCGCAGGTGATGTATGTGAGTGATGTCCTGAGTCCTTTCCTTAGACCACTGATTGACCTCAGCAGTTATGTACGGCAAGGACTTCTGTTGAAACACACCCTGGGGTGCCGTTTGACCTGCTATTGGCCTGGGACATCAGAGTGAGTGTGTTTTTATTCTTTAATTTTTTCACCTTCCTGGATAATCGATTTAATTAAAGGTAAATGTATATATCATTGTTCATATGCATACTTAGATATGAGTGTGTAGAAATAGGTGCATGTGTGAAAATGATTTTACACATGTGATTATATGACTATACCGTATGTGTATGCATATATGTATAAAAGGTTCTAGTGATAATATAATTGTATAGATTTTGTGTATGTATGATAACTATATGAATATGTTTAAGTGTGTCAGATTTTACAATAATCCTTGCCTAAAGACATCTGCATTCTGCATCCCATGCATGCGAATGGGGTTTCTAAAATACCATAACTACCAAGAGAAAAACTTTCTATAGAAATCTGTGTCTGTGCAGCAGAGAAAAACCACCACAGAAATGTGTCATGCCATTTATTTCCTTCAGAAACACAAAGGATTAGCACTAGAGATGAGCGAACACTAAAATGTCCGAGGTTTGAAATCCAATTCGAACAGCCGCACACTGTTTGACTGTTCGAACGGATTTCGAACCCCATTATAGTCTATGGGGGGAAATGCTCGTTTCAGGGGTAGACAAAATTCGATAAAATTATACTTACCAAGTCCACGAGTGACGGTCTGGCTGGATTCTCCTTGAAGTCTTCTCCCGGCACAGCGCCCCCGCGGCTTCTTCCGGCTGGAATTCACTCTGCCTAGGCATCGGGGCCTAGGCAGAGCCGACTGCGCATGCGAGGCCCGACGCCTGAGCAGAGCCAACTTCTAAAGGTATGAGAAGAACCAGCGTTGATTGGCAGAATGTATAGCATTCTGCCAATCAACACTGGTTCTGCATCGAACCTTAAACTTCAAACAGCTAGTAGTGTTCGATCGAGTTTGAGTATTTCGAATACCGTAGTATTCGATCGATAACTACTCACTCATCTCTAATTAGCACCTTCTGCTGCAAATCTGTGGGAAATCAGAGTATAGCTTCAGATATCTGCTGCAAAAGTACATGCATTTTACCACCCCGCCTGCCAAATACCAAAACTTCAAAGAGCCATATGTTCTCTTTGCGGAACAAATAGCACTTTGTAATGATACCATTTAATATTCCGTATAATGTACTGAGAAGCTGGAGAAAAATCAGAATGGGGTGAAAAAGACTTTCTTACGGGCTTTGTTTTTACAGCATTCACTATGCAGCCAAAATTACACGTCACCCGCATACTAAGGGTTGGTACAATTTCAGGATACTAAATTTATATAGGTTTTGTTTTTTCTCTTTAACCCTTAAAAAAAATCCAGAACTTTGGGGGGGAAAAAAATTCTTGGAGTTGCCATAGTCTGACACTCATAATATTTTTATATTTCCATGTACAGGGATACATAGGGTGTCTTTTTGCATGGCCAGATGTACTTTTTAGATATACTATTTTGGGGACTGTCTGATGTGTTGATTGCTTTTTTTTTTATCCAAATTTTTATGGCTTTTTTTTTTTTTTTTTTTTTTGCTAAACTGGCCATTTTCAGACATAGGTATAGCAAATGCCAATGTGTTTTACTTTTTTTTGTACTTCTATATGTGTTATAGGGAAAGGGATGGTGGTTTGGATTTTTATTTCTTTTTATTTTTTTATATTACTTTTTTTTTTTTTTTTTTTTTTTTTACCTAGGTCTGCATACAGCAGCCTGTAATAGACATGAATAGGAGACCAGACTATGAGCCTTCAACAGGCTTCTGATTGTTTTAGTAATGGATAGCCAGCTCCAGATCTTCCTCTCAGGCCTTTGACTGAGTTGGAGTTAAAGGGGTATTCCCATGAACATAACTATATTTAAATTTGTAGATAATTAAAAAGGTTAAACATTTTTGCAAATGTAAGGAATTAAACATTTTGCACAGTTATAAAGATTTTCTCTAAATATTCACAAATGTTTCACTTTTAATTATTTACAAATATAGATATGATTATGTTCATGGGAATACCCCTTTAATGCCTATGATCAGTATTATACAATGGAGACCAGGCAACTATGGCAGCCATTCAGCTCCTGAGCGGCTGACATAATAGTACAGCGGATATCAGGAATTGGTTAAACCACATCTTCAAACATCTATGAAGTGAGAAAAGGAATTGCTGGAGTTTTGGGAGGGGAATGTTGTTCCATTCTTGTGTGATGTCTAGCTGCCCAACAGTCCTAGGTCTTGTTTTCTGGATTTTTTGTTTCATAATGCACAAAATATTTTCTATTGGTGAAAGGCCTGGACTGCAGAAAGGCCACTTCAGTAACCAGATTTCTATGAAGCCATACTGTTGTAATGGATACAATATGTGGTTTAGTATTGTCTTGTTTAAATATGTAAGCAATGTTCCTTTTTCTCATATAGGTGTCAAGAAGGTTTATTGGATCGTTGTTGCAGATTTCTTCATGACAGACCCTCCTCCTTCTGTATTTACCTATTGTATTGTAATATAATATTCTCTACAATATTATATTGGCCACTGGTTTGGGCTCCTATTGTTCACTTTGTGTCTCTGTAGCCTGTTTTGGTGCCATGCTTGTATATTTTAGGATTTTATTTGTATATTTGCTTTTTGGCACTGTATATCTTCCCATGGACTTTTGATGATATGAATCTCCTATTTCTATTTTATTAGACCTCAGAGACATTGGTGGATTTTCTTTTCCTCTATTCAGTTAAAATCATATGAATTACTACCTTGGTGCAGGTCTTTGTATTGTGTTTGCTTATTGTTTAGATGTGTCCTTAAGGTCTGTCATTGAGGATGTACCTACATAATTTTTATGCAAAAATCTTATTTTATAACAAGATTATAATCTTGTCTTGTTTTGTAACTTAATATTTTCTAATAAAGATAGAATTAAAGTGTTTGATGATAAAAAAAAAGTACCGTAAGTAATGATTAGCAATGATGTATCTTATAAGCTGCTCATGCCATACTCGCTAGTGCAACCCCATACTATCAGAAATGTAGGCTTTTGAACTGTGAGCTGATTACTAGCTGGATGGCTTCTCTCCTCTGGAGTCCACAGGACACGGCATCCGGACCTCAGAGCAGTTTTTCTCAGGATTTTGTAGATATATATCTTCTTCTTTGCATGATGCAGCCTTAATTTGCATATGTGGATTACACCGTGGACTGTGTTATCAGACAATTATATCTGGAAGTATTCCTGAGCCCATGCAGTGATTTGTATTACATATTATGCATTTTTTGATGACCTTATGTACTGGAGATGGTAGGACATTGAAAATCTTGATTACACTGAGAAATTTTTTTCTGAAATTGGTACAATTTTTAGATTAGGTTTTCACAGATTGGTGAGCCTCTGACCATCTTTGCTTCTCAGAGACTCTGTCTCTCTAATATGCTCTTTTTATAAAAAGTTTTGAAATTTAGTTGACAATTGACCCTCTGGCTGTTTTTCATTACTACCATTTACTTTTCCAGCCTTTTGTTAGCCTGTCCCAATTTTTTTGAGATGTGTTGCTGCCATCAATTTGTAATTTTTAGTTTTTTTTTTCAAATCAAATGGAAAAGTGTCTAACTTTAAAATTCTTATATTTGGTCTATGCATTGGAATAATGTATTTTCAACCCATACTATTACCGTATATACTCGAGTATAAGCCGACCCGAATATAAGCCGACCCCCCTAATTTTACCACAAAAAACTGGGAAAACTTATTGACTCGAGTATAAGCCTAGGGGGGAAATGCAGCAGCTACTGGAAAATTTCAAAAATTAAAATGGTCGTAGTTTTTGGGTGCAGTAGATGCTGGGGAAGGGAAGGGGGTGTTTTGTTTGTCTGTCTGCCCCTTCCCTGAGCCTGAGGGCTGTTTTTTTTTTCCCCCACTTGGAATTCAGCCTGGCTGAATATAGGGTATCTGCAGTGCTCCTATTAACCCCTTCCTGATGGAACAGGAGCACTGCAGATAACCTATATTCAGTAGACAGGGCACTGTCAGACACAGGGATACCTAATGTGTTTGTGTTTCACAGTCATTTTCTACTTTTGTATGTATTCTAGGTAAAGGAGGGATTTACAACTTTTATTTATTTATTTAAAAAAAAATTTGCACTATTTTATGGGAGATTCCATACATTGACATTGTGGCTGGTCATAAACCCCCCTCACCCTCCTAAAAAAAAAAATAATAATAATATTTTTTTTTTTGCTGACTTGAGTATAAGCCGAGGGGGGCTTTTTCAGCACAAAAACTGGGCTGAAAAATTCGGCTTATACTCGAGTATATACGGTAATTATTAGAGATGAGCGAACACTAAAATGTTCGAGGTTCGAAATTCGATTCGAACAGCCGCTCAATGTTCGTGTGTTCGAATGGGTTTCGAACCCCATTATAGTCTATGGGGAACAGATACTCGTTAAGGGGGAAACCCAAATCCGTGTCTGGAGGGTCACCAAGTCCACTATGACACCCCAGGAAATGATGCCAACACCTCTGGAATGACACTGGGACAGCAGGGGAAGCATGTCTGGGGGCATCTAACACACCAAAGACCCTCTATTACCCCAACATCACAGCCTAACAACTACACACTTTACACACTCAATACCACCTCTCTGACAGTAGGAAAACACCTTGAAACATGTGTATTTGGCACTTGCAGTGAGGAGAGCTTGTCACCAGCAGTGAATTTGGCCCTTGTAGTAAGTTGAGGTTGGCACCAACATTTGTTTTGAAAATCAGGGTGGATTGAGCCTCTAACCAGCAGAGTTTGGGCAAATTCATGGTGGAGGGAGCCTCTAAACACCCCAGTTTGGGCAAATTCATGGTGGAGGGAGCCTCTAAAAACCCCAGTTTGGACCAATTCATGGTGGAGGGAGCCTCTAACCAGCCCAGTGTGGGCAAATTCATGGTGGAGGGAGCCTCTAAAAAACCCAGTTTGGACCAATTCATGGTGGAGGGAGCCTCTAACCAGCCCAGTTTGGGCAAATTCATGGTGGAGGGAGCCTCTAACCAGCCCAGTTTGGGCAAATTCATGGTGGAGGGAGCCTCTAAAAAACCCAGTTTGGACCAATTCATGGTGGAGGGAGCCTCTAACCAGCCCAGTTTGGGCAAATTCATGGTGGAGGGAGCCTCTAACCAGCCCAGTTTGGACCAATTAATGGTGGAGGGAGCCTCTAACCAGCCCAGTTTGGACCAATTAATGGTGGAGGGAGCCTCTAACCAGCCCAGTTTGGACCAATTAATGGTGGAGGGAGCCTCTAACCAGCCCAGTTTGGACCAATTAATGGTGGAGGGAGCCTCTAACCACCCCAGTTTGGACCAATTCATGGTGGAGGGAGCCTCTAAACAGCCAAGTTTGGACCAATTCATGGTGGAGGGAGCCTCTAAAAACCCCAGTTTGGACCAATTCATGGTGGAGGGAGCCTCTAACCAGCCCAGTTTGGGCAAATTCATGGTGGAGGGAGCCTCTAAACAGCCCAGTTTGGGCAAATTCATGGTGGAGGGAGCCTCTAACCAGCCCAGTTTGGACCAATTAATGGTGGAGGGAGCCGCTAAACAGCCCAGTTTGGGCAAATTCATGGTGGAGGGAGCCTCTAAACAGCCCAGTTTGGACCAATTCATGGTGGAGGGAGCCTCTAAAAAACCCAGTTTGGACCAATTCATGGTGGAGGGAGCCTCTAAACAGCCCAGTTTGGGCAAATTCATGGTGGAGGGAGCCTCTAACCAGCCCAGTTTGGACCAATTAATGGTGGAGGGAGCCTCTAAACAGCCAAGTTTTGGGAAATTCATGGTGGAGGGAGCCTCTAACCAGCCCAGTTTGGACCAATTCATGGTGGAGGGAGCCTCTAAACAGCCCAGTTTGGGCAAATTCATGGTGGAGGGAGCCTCTAAAAAACCCAGTTTGGACCAATTCATGGTGGAGGGAGCCTCTAACCAGCCCAGTTTGGACCAATTAATGGTGGAGGGAGCCTCTAAACAGCCAAGTTTGGACCAATTCATGGTGGAGGGAGCCTCTAAAAACCCCAGTTTGGACCAATTCATGGTGGAGGGAGCCTCTAACCAGCCCAGTTTGGGCAAATTCATGGTGGAGGGAGCCTCTAAACAGCCCAGTTTGGGCAAATTCATGGTGGAGGGAGCCTCTAACCAGCCCAGTTTGGACCAATTAATGGTGGAGGGAGCCGCTAAACAGCCCAGTTTGGACCAATTCATGGTGGAGGGAGCCTCTAAAAACTCCAGTTTGGACCAATTCATGGTGGAGGGAGCCTCTAAAAAACCCAGTTTGGACCAATTCATGGTGGAGGGAGCCTCTAACCAGCCCAGTTTGGACCAATTAATGGTGGAGGGAGCCTCTAAACAGCCAAGTTTGGACCAATTCATGGTGGAGGGAGCCTCTAAAAACCCCAGTTTGGACCAATTCATGGTGGAGGGAGCCTCTAACCAGCCCAGTTTGGACCAATTAATGGTGGAGGGAGCCTCTAACCAGCCCAGTTTGGACCAATTAATGGTGGAGGGAGCCTCTAACCAGCCCAGTTTGGACCAATTAATGGTGGAGGGAGCCTCTAACCACCCCAGTTTGGACCAATTCATGGTGGAGGGAGCCTCTAAACAGCCAAGTTTGGATCAATTCATGGTGGAGGGAGCCTCTAAAAACCCCAGTTTGGACCAATTCATGGTGGAGGGAGCCTCTAACCAGCCCAGTTTGGACCAATTAATGGTGGAGGGAGCCTCTAAACAGCCAAGTTTTGGGAAATTCATGGTGGAGGGAGCCTCTAACCAGCCCAGTTTGGACCAATTAATGGTGGAGGGAGCCTCTAAACAGCCCAGTTTGGACCAATTCATGGTGGAGGGAGCCTCTAAACAGCCCAGTTTGGGCAAATTCATGGTGGAGGGAGCCTCTAAAAAACCCAGTTTGGACCAATTCATGGTGGAGGGAGCCTCTAACCAGCCCAGTTTGGGCAAATTCATGGTGGAGGGAGCCTCTAAACAGCCCAGTTTGGGCAAATTCATGGTGGAGGGAGCCTCTAACCAGCCCAGTTTGGACCAATTAATGGTGGAGGGAGCCGCTAAACAGCCCAGTTTGGGCAAATTCATGGTGGAGGGAGCCTCTAAACAGCCCAGTTTGGACCAATTCATGGTGGAGGGAGCCTCTAAAAAACCCAGTTTGGACCAATTCATGGTGGAGGGAGCCTCTAAACAGCCCAGTTTGGGCAAATTCATGGTGGAGGGAGCCTCTAACCAGCCCAGTTTGGACCAATTAATGGTGGAGGGAGCCTCTAAACAGCCAAGTTTTGGGAAATTCATGGTGGAGGGAGCCTCTAACCAGCCCAGTTTGGACCAATTAATGGTGGAGGGAGCCTCTAAACAGCCCAGTTTGGACCAATTCATGGTGGAGGGAGCCTCTAAACAGCCCAGTTTGGGCAAATTCATGGTGGAGGGAGCCTCTAAACAGCCCAGTTTGGACCAATTCATGGTGGAGGGAGCCTCTAAAAAGCCCAGTTTGGGCAAATTCATGGTGGAGGGAGCCTCTAAAAAACCCAGTTTGGACCAATTCATGGTGGAGGGAGCCTCTAACCAGCCCAGTTTGGACCAATTAATGGTGGAGGGAGCCTCTAAACAGCCAAGTTTGGACCAATTCATGGTGGAGGGAGCCTCTAAAACCCCCAGTTTGGACCAATTCATGGTGGAGGGAGCCTCTAACCAGCCCAGTTTGGGCAAATTCATGGTGGAGGGAGCCTCTAAACAGCCCAGTTTGGGCAAATTCATGGTGGAGGGAGCCTCTAACCAGCCCAGTTTGGACCAATTAATGGTGGAGGGAGCCGCTAAACAGCCCAGTTTGGACCAATTCATGGTGGAGGGAGCCTCTAAAAACCCCAGTTTGGACCAATTCATGGTGGAGGGAGCCTCTAAAAAACCCAGTTTGGACCAATTCATGGTGGAGGGAGCCTCTAACCAGCCCAGTTTGGGCAAATTCATGGTGGAGGGAGCCTCTAACCAGCAGAGTTGTGGGAAAGCAGGGTGGAGGGAGCCTCTAACCAGCAGAGTTGGTGGAAATCAGGGTGGAGGGAGCCTCTAACCAGCAGAGTTGGGGGAAATCATGTTGGAGGGAGCCTAGTATTAGCAGAATTGTGCAACGCTTATGGTGGATGAGTATGAGGATGCGGAGGAATTGGAGAGGTTGAGTACAGACATGGAGTTTCATGTTGGGGTGCTTTACACAGGTGGGCACAAAAATGAAGGCTCTATCCAGTGGTGGTTCATTTTTATCAAAGTGAGCCGGTCGGCACTCTCAGCTGACAGACGGGTGCGCTTGTCAGTGATGATGCCACCGGCTGCACTGAACACCCTCTCAGATAGGACGCTGGCGGCAGGACAGGACAGCACCTCCAAGGCATATAGGGCAAGTTCAAGCCACAGGTCCAACTTCGACACCCAATACGTGTAGGGCGCAGAGGGGTCGGAGAGGACAGGGCTGTGGTCGGAAAGGTATTCCCGCAACATGCGCCTATACTTCTCACGCCTGGTGACACTAGGACCCTCCGTGGCGGCACTTTGGCGAGGGGGTGCCATCAAGGTGTCCCAGACCTTAGACAGTGTGCCCCTCGTTTGTGTGGACCGGTGAGAACTTGGTTGCCTACTGGAGGAACTGCCCTCCCTGCCGCCAACGTCACATGCTGGAAACATCTCCATCATATTCTGCACCAATTGCCTGTGGCAAGCATTGATGCGATTGGCCCTCCCCTCTACCGGAATAAAAGACGAGATGTTGTTTTTATACCGGGGGTCAAGGATAGCAAAGATCCAGTACTGGTTGTCCTCCATGATTTTGACAATACGCTTGTCGGTTGTAAAGCACCCCAACATGAACTCAGCCATGTCTGCCACAGTGTTAGTTGGCATGACTCCTCTGGCCCCACCGGAAAGTTCAATCTCCATTTCCTCCTCATCCTCCATGTCTACCCATCCGCGCTGCAACAATGGGACGATTCGAAGTTGCCCGGAAGCCTCCTGTATCACCATCACATCATCGGACAACTCTTCTTCCTCCTCCTCCTCCTCCTCCTCCTCCTCCATTAAACGCAGTGAAGCGGACAGATGTGTGGACCTACTCTCCAGCTGTGACGGATCGGATGCTATCCCTAACTCCTCTGTGTGATCTGAGTTATCCCTGATGTCAATCAGGGATTCTCTCAGAACACACAAGAGCGGGATTGTAAGGCTCACCATCGCATCCTCAGAGCTCACCCTCCTTGTGGACTCCTCAAAGACCCGTAGGATGTCACAAAGGTCTCTCATCCATGGCCACTCATGGATGTGAAACTGAGGCAGCTGACTTTGTGGCACCCTAGGGTTTTGTAGCTGGTATTCCATCAAAGGTCTCTGCTGCTCAACCACTCTATTCAACATCTGAAACGTTGAGTTCCAGCGTGTGGGGACGTCGCACAAAAGCCGGTGTTGTGGCACATGCAGGCGTTGCTGGAGAGATTTTAAGCTAGCAGCGGCTACTGTCGACTTGCGAAAGTGGGCGCACATGCGCCGCACTTTCACCAGTAGCTCTGGAACATTGGGGTAGCTCTTTAGGAAACGTTGCACCACTAGGTTGAAGACGTGGGCCAGGCATGGAACATGTTGGAGTCCGGCAAGCTCCAGAGCTGCTACCAGGTTCCGGCCGTTATCACAAACGACCATGCCTGGGCCCAGGTGCAGCGGCTCAAACCATATTGCCGTCTCATCGAGGAGGGCATCCCTCACCTCGGAGGCAGTGTGCTGTCTGTCCCCCAAGCTGATCAGCTTCAGCACAGCCTGCTGACGTCTACCAACGCCAGTGCTGCAACGTTTCCAACTCGTAGCTGGGGTCAATCTAACAGCGGAGGAGGAGGCGGTGGCGGAGGAGGAGGCGGTGGCGGAGGAGGAGGCGGTAGAGGAGGAGGAGGAGGGGGGTGTTCTTCTCGTGTCCCTGCCAGGAATGTTAGGCGGGGAGACGAGGTACACCGGGCCAGTTTGGGAAGCAGTCCCAGCCTCAACTACATTCACCCAGTGTGCCGTCAGTGAAATGTAGCGTCCCTGTCCGCATGCACTTGTCCACGCGTCGGTGGTCAAGTGGACCTTTGTGCAAAGCGCGGAACTAAGGGCCCGCCTGATGTTGAGTGACACGTGCTGGTGCAAGGCGGGGACGGCACACCGGGAGAAGTAGTGACGGCTAGGGACGGCATAGCGAGGTGCCGCAGTTGCCATCAGGTCCAGGAAGGCGGGAGTTTCAACAAGCCGGAACGCCAACATCTCCTGGGCCAGCAGTTTAGCGATGTTGGCGTTCAAGGCTTGCGCGTGTGGGTGGTTAGCAGTGTATTTCTGCCGCCGCTCCAATGTCTGAGAGATGGTGGGTTGTTGTAAAGAAACGCCTGATGGTGCCTTTGATGGTGCAGGAGAAGGAGATAAGACAGGACCAGGGGAGGATGAGGTAGAAGTCAACAAAGTGGCGGAGGCAGATGAAGTGGTGTCCTGGCTCGTCCTCTGGAGTGCATCGCCAGCACAGTCAGCAGTGGCAGTGGCAGAGGCAGAGGCAGTGGCAGAGGCAGTGGCAGTGGCGTGAACGGCAGGCGGCCTTTGTCCTGCCGTTGCTGCCTGCCACTGATTCCAGTGCTTGGATTCCAAATGACGGCGCATTGAAGTGGTGGACAGGTTGCTCTTCTCAGAGCCCCTAATCAATTTCGAGAGGCAAATTGTGCAGACAACACTATATCTGTCCTCGGCGCATTCCTTGAAAAAACTCCACACCTTCGAGAAACGTGCCCTCGAGGTGGGAGTTTTTCGGGGCTGGGTACGAACTGGAACATCTTGGGAGATTCCGGGTGTGGCCTGGCTTCGCCTAAGCTGCTGACCTCTGCCTCTGCCTCTAGCTACCCTTTTTGGTGCTGCACCTGCCTCAACATCCACACTACTTTCCACGCTTGACATCCCCCCTGTCCAGGTCGGGTCAGTGTCCTCATCATCCACCACTTCCTCTTCCAACTCCTGTCTCATCTCCTCCTCCCGCACAATGCGCCGGTCAACTGGATGCCCTGACGGCAACTGCGTCACATCATCGTCGATGAGGGTGGGTTGCTGGTCATCCACCACCAAATCGAACGGAGATGGAGGAGACTCTAGTGTTTGAGCATCTGGACACAGATGCTCCTCTGTTAGGTTCGTGGAATCGTGACGTGGAGAGGCAGGTTGAGGGACAATGAAAGGAGCGGAGAACAGCTCTGGGGAGCAGGGACAGTTTGGGTTATTGTTCTGTAAAGCTTCGGAATTTTGGGAGGAAGGAAGACAAGACTGTTGGGTAATAGGAGGAGAGGAGGCAGAGTCTGACTGGCTGCTGGACAATGTGCTGTAAGCGTTCTCTGACAGCCATTGCAAGACCTGTTCCTGGTTCTCGGGCCTACTAAGGTTTGTACCCTGCAGTTTAGTTAATGTGGCAAGCAACCCTGGCACTGTGGAGTGGCGCAATGCTTGCTGCCCCACAGGAGTAGGCACGGGACGCCCTGTGGCTTCACTGCTACCTTGCTCCCCAGAACCATTCCCCCGACCTCGCCCACGGCCTCGTCCACGTCCCTTTCCGGGAGCCTTGCGCATTTTGAATTCCTAGTTAGAAATTGGCACTGTATACCAGTAGTAAAAATTGTGGGTGCACGTAACCCCAATATATTCTTTGAATTACCAGTCAGAAACTGGCACTATATGGCAGTAGCAAGAAATGAGGGTATTTGTATTCCCAATATATTCTTTGAATTCCCAGTCAGACACTGGCACTATATGGCAGTAGCAAGAAATGAGGGTATTTGTATTCCCAATATATTCTTTGAATTCCCAGTCAGACAATGGCACTGTATACCAGTAGTAAAAATTGTGGGTGCACGTAACCACAATATATTCTTTGAATTACCAGTCAGAAACTGGCACTATATGGCAGTAGCAAGAAATGAGGGTATTTATAACCCCAATATATTCTTTGAATTCCCAGTCAGACAATGGCACTGTATACCAGTAGTAAAAATTGTGGGTGCACGTAACCCCAATATATTCTTTGAATTACCAGTCAGAAACTGGCACTATATGGCAGTAGCAAGAAATGAGGGTATTTATAACCCCAATATATTCTTTGAATTCCCAGTCAGACAATGGCACTGTATACCAGTAGTAAAAATTGTGGGTGCACGTAACCCCAATATATTCTTTGAATTCCCAGTCAGACACTGGCACTATATGGCAGTAGCAAGAAATGAGGGTATTTGTATTCCCAATATACTCTTTGAATTCCCAGTCAGACAATGGCACTGTATACCAGTAGTAAAAATTGTGGGTGCACGTAACCCCAATATATTCTTTGAATTACCAGTCAGAAACTGGCACTATATGGCAGTAGCAAGAAATGAGGGTATTTGTATTCCCAATATATTCTTTGAATTCCCAGTCAGACAATGGCACTGTATACCAGTAGTAAAAATTGTGGGTGCACGTAACCCCAATATATTCTTTGAATTACCAGTCAGAAACTGGCACTATATGGCAGTAGCAAGAAATGAGGGTATTTGTATTCCCAATATATTCTTTGAATTCCCAGTCAGACACTGGCACTATATGGCAGTAGCAAGAAATGAGGGTATTTGTATTCCCAATATATTCTTTGAATTCCCAGTCAGACAATGGCACTGTATACCAGTAGTAAAAATTGTGGGTGCACGTAACCACAATATATTCTTTGAATTACCAGTCAGAAACTGGCACTATATGGCAGTAGCAAGAAATGAGGGTATTTGTATTCCCAATATATTCTTTGAATTCCCAGTCAGACAATGGCACTGTATACCAGTAGTAAAAATTGTGGGTGCACGTAACCCCAATATATTCTTTGAATTCCCAGTCAGACACTGGCACTATATGGCAGTAGCAAGAAATGAGGGTATTTGTATTCCCAATATATTCTTTGAATTCCCAGTCAGACAATGGCACTGTATACCAGTAGTAAAAATTGTGGGTGCACGTAACCCCAATATATTCTTTGAATTACCAGTCAGACACTGGCACTATATGGCAGTAGCAAGAAATTAGGGTATTTGTATTCCCAATATATTCTTTGAATTCCCAGTCAGACAATGGCACTGTATACCAGTAGTAAAAATTGTGGGTGCACGTAACCCCAATATATTCTTTGAATTACCAGTCAGAAACTGGCACTATATGGCAGTAGCAAGAAATGAGGGTATTTATAACCCCAATATATTCTTTGAATTCCCAGTCAGACAATGGCACTGTATACCAGTAGTAAAAATTGTGGGTGCACGTAACCCCAATATATTCTTTGAATTCCCAGTCAGACACTGGCACTATATGGCAGTAGCAAGAAATGAGGGTATTTGTATTCCCAATATACTCTTTGAATTCCCAGTCAGACAATGGCACTGTATACCAGTAGTAAAAATTGTGGGTGCACGTAACCCCAATATATTCTTTGAATTACCAGTCAGAAACTGGCACTATATGGCAGTAGCAAGAAATGAGGGTATTTGTATTCCCAATATATTCTTTGAATTCCCAGTCAGACAATGGCACTGTATACCAGTAGTAAAAATTGTGGGTGCACATAACCCCAATATATTCTTTGAATTCCCAGTCAGACACTGGCACTATATGGCAGTAGCAAGAAATGAGGGTATTTGTATTCCCAATATATTCTTTGAATTCCCAGTCAGACAATGGCACTGTATACCAGTAGTAAAAATTGTGGGTGCACGTAACCCCAATATATTCTTTGAATTCCCAGTCAGACACTGGCACTATATGGCAGTAGCAAGAAATGAGGGTATTTGTATTCCCAATATATTCTTTGAATTCCCAGTCAGACAATGGCACTGTATACCAGTAGTAAAAATTGTGGGTGCACGTAACCCCAATATATTCTTTGAATTACCAGTCAGAAACTGGCACTATATGGCAGTAGCAAGAAATGAGGGTATTTGTATTCCCAATATATTCTTTGAATTCCCAGTCAGACAATGGCACTGTATACCAGTAGTAAAAATTGTGGGTGCACGTAACCCCAATATATTCTTTGAATTCCCAGTCAGACACTGGCACTATATGGCAGTAGCAAGAAATGAGGGTATTTGTATTCCCAATATATTCTTTGAATTCCCAGTCAGACAATGGCACTGTATACCAGTAGTAAAAATTGTGGGTGCACGTAACCCCAATATATTCTTTGAATTCCCAGTCAGACACTGGCACTATATGGCAGTAGCAAGAAATGAGGGTATTTGTATTCCCAATATATTCTTTGAATTCCCAGTCAGACAATGGCACTGTATACCAGTAGTAAAAATTGTGGGTGCACGTAACCCCAATATATTCTTTGAATTCCCAGTCAGACACTGGCACTATATGGCAGTAGCAAGAAATGAGGGTATTTGTATTCCCAATATATTCTTTGAATTCCCAGTCAGACAATGGCACTGTATACCAGTAGTAAAAATTGTGGGTGCACGTAACCCCAATATATTCTTTGAATTCCCAGTCAGACACTGGCACTATATGGCAGTAGCAAGAAATGAGGGTATTTGTATTCCCAATATATTCTTTGAATTCCCAGTCAGACAATGGCACTGTATACCAGTAGTAAAAATTGTGGGTGCACGTAACCCCAATATATTCTTTGAATTCCCAGTCAGACACTGGCACTATATGGCAGTAGCAAGAAATGAGGGTATTTGTATTCCCAATATATTCTTTGAATTCCCAGTCAGACAATGGCACTGTATACCAGTAGTAAAAATTGTGGGTGCACGTAACCCCAATATATTCTTTGAATTCCCAGTCAGACACTGGCACTATATGGCAGTAGCAAGAAATGAGGGTATTTGTATTCCCAATATATTCTTTGAATTCCCAGTCAGACAATGGCACTGTATACCAGTAGTAAAAATTGTGGGTGCACGTAACCCCAATATATTCTTTGAATTCCCAGTCAGACACTGGCACTATATGGCAGTAGCAAGAAATGAGGGTATTTGTATTCCCAATATATTCTTTGAATTCCCAGTCAGACAATGGCACTGTATACCAGTAGTAAAAATTGTGGGTGCACGTAACCCCAATATATTCTTTGAATTCCCAGTCAGACACTGGCACTATATGGCAGTAGCAAGAAATGAGGGTATTTGTATTCCCAATATATTCTTTGAATTCCCAGTCAGACAATGGCACTGTATACCAGTAGTAAAAATTGTGGGTGTATATAGCCCCAATTCTATTGCTAGGGGACTTGCAGGGTATTTCTGGGGTGAAGGTGGGGGGGCACACCGTTGGAACGGGTATCGGGGTATATATCGGGTATACGGGAATACACTGACAGTGTATTCCATTCAGGATCCTGGGAAAGCTGGGTTGCGGCGATTGAGCCCGTCAGTGCCACGTTACACTGACAAGCTTCTCCCTGGAATTTAGCTCTTACAAGAGCTGTTGTGGTTGTCTTCTCCTTCCTATCCTAGCCTGTCCCTGCCTACCCAGAATCTAAGCCCTAGCTAGCTGGACGGAAACCTCCGTCCTCGGTGAATTGCAAGCTCAGAATGACGCGAACCTGGGCGGCGCTGTTCTTTTAAATTAGAGGTCACATGTTTTCGGCAGCCAATGGGTTTTGCCTACTTTTCTCAACGTCACCGGTGTCGTAGTTCCTGTCCCACCTACCCTGCGCTGTTATTGGAGCAAAAAAGGCGCCAGGGAAGGTGGGAGGGGAATCGAGTAATGGCGCACTTTACCACGCGGTGTTCGATTCAATTCGAACATGCCGAACAGCCTAATATCCGATCGAACATGAGTTCGATAGAACACTGTTCGCTCATCTCTAGTAATTATAGGTCATACATAAACATTATCTGTTGTGTATACACCTTGGCTGTATGTAGATCTGATGCATTTATAGAATGTCTGTATTTGCATATATAATATTTTATGTGCTTTTGTGTGTGCATATGTTTGCAGGTTTTTGTACATAAAGCTAGACGAACATGTGCACTATCATTTTCAGTTGATGGTAGTATGGTAGAAACCAATGGGGACCGATGGATATCACTTATAATATGGTTCAATGATTGGCCCCATTGTTTTAATAGGAAGAATAGTGCTACATGCTGAGTTATTCTTCCTATCAAACATAACTAAATTGGCCACTCAGTTTCAGAACAGAGCCTTGGACACAGATATGAATTAAGTCTTAAATTACAAGATACGAGAAATTACACCCAAAAATTAAGTTTGCTTGATATAACCAGAGAAAAAAAAAATTAGAGGATCTGTCATATTTTGCAAAAAAAAAAAAAAACAAACAAACATATGAACGGGCCTAGAGCAATTATTAAAATAGTCCTGCAATGAAGCAGGCATGAAATGGTTAAAGTACGACATTGGTGAATATGTTTGGTGTGGTGATGTTCATTGTCTGAAGGGCAAATGCCACATTCCATTTCACAGGTTATTGCTGATTAACTGGCACAGATTCTCTCAAGCCTTGGGCATCTTTACAAAATAAGTATCCAACAATTAACTGTTTCACCAAGCAGCGAGGTGTAACATCTCAGACATTCTCCCATTCCAGATGTTCTATGGACGAAAAGCAGCAGACAAATGTTTGGAATTCAGGATGTGAACCTTTTTAGATGAACAATTGATAAATGAACATTTTAGATGCTGAAATTTCCTCAAGTGTAAGAAATATCATGTATACAGAAAAATATTAGGCAGAACTCTGGGTGGTTCTATAGGACATACCTGTCATGCAAAACGATGTTGACAAGATGATTTCATTTTGATCGAGATCTAAAATCCCTGCAGAGATTAAAATAAAATACACAGAATTAGGATTTATTTATCTATAAAAATATGTATGTGCTCAAGAAGACTTTTTACATGTAAGACTCTAGTAAGGTTAGCTCCAAGCCCTGTAGAATTCAGCTCCTGATCTGGTCTTTGGGACACGGAGTACCACTGGGAAGAGTCTGGTTGACTAAATCAAGGTAAGGATGCTTAATGGATTTCATGCACAGATGACTGTACATGGTAAAGTTTTGTTGCACATCCATTTAGTAAAAAAATAAGATCTTAGAACAATATTTTAAGGTCAGTAAACCTGAGTACCATTTCATGTTGTTTTGCTTGCAGTGCCTCTTGCATTTCACTTGTGTGAGCTATTTTTTCAGCCCTGCAAGTACTTAAGACTCCCTAGAGATTTCACTTTCTGTACACAACATACATAACAACCATAGTGAAATGATACTACATAAAGCCCAGTATCCCACAAAGCCAACATAGATTGTTTATACAACACATATTTCCAATGTTTAACATCTAAACTTTGCTTTCAAACCACACATTCCCATACATCTCTCCCACCCTCTTAGGCAAGCCTTGTACAGGACTATAACTCCCATCATGCAATTTGTGCTGTTCAAATCCCACCAAAATATTTCTCTGTGTAACTGCAGAACTGTTGACTCTGACTAAAGTCCATATAGTTTTCAGGATGAATGGCCCAGAGTTATGGGGTTTTTTCACTGCCTTCTCAGATATATTTCCCTTTTGCCCTGTTAATTTACTTGACCTGATTAGCAAGATGCCAGAGATAGTGTCCAATTTTCCAAGCCTAATTCCTCCCTGGAGGTAGCTTAGCTCATCCCTTTATTTCAACCTGGGCACAGCACTGTCATGATTGTGCTAACTTTGTTATTCTTAGTAGGGGGTGTCTGGGATCAGTGGACTGAGAGCCTTGCTATCATATTTTAGCAGAGAAGCTGACTCCATATTAGACTTTCAAAGAGTTATGACTGTATATAGTCATACAGACCCCAGGCTCTTGTTGTTCTTCCTGGACTGCTGGGATGTGTCACGAAGTGCTGTGATGCTGTTGAAGCTAATCCCTTGGACTAAGGTCCCTATTGCCTATGGAGATACCATGCACCCTGGACTATTCTGCTAATGGCGTAGTCAAACCCTTACCACCTAAGGATTACTTATGGACTCTAAAGGACTGTGCCTTGGATTTCATGAGGTGAAATCCGGAGACCCAACTTGGTATTATAATTCTGTTTTTAATTTTTTATTCTTTTTATCTTACTGCACTGTAACATGCCTTTCTGTAACCATATAGGCTTGTATCCGCTAGCATATATCTCTATGTATGTTGGTTGTCTAGTATCGACCCTCTTGGGTTAATAAATATAAAAAACTTTAGAAAGCTCGTCTCCTATTATCCTATAAGACCGGGTCCCTCTCTCAGGGTGAGAGCGGATGGTAAGGATAAGAAGGTGATCGCAGTTTTGCCCGTGGCAAGGCCAGGTAGGCCAGAGGCTTTGGTGAGGCGAGAACCTTCACAACATCCCACCAAAATATTTCTCTGTGCTACTGCAGAACTGTTGACTCTGACCAAAGTCCATATAGTTTTCAGTATAGCTATCACCATATTTCCCAAAGGCCAACGTCAATTTCAGTTGGCAAGTACATTCATTAGTCATATGGCACAAGTATGTGCCTGCCCACAGTAGATCTATATAGAGGTGAATAAAGGGGCTAAAATATTGAAGACAACACTGCAGAGCAGACTACATTTGTATGAATAGTGTAACATAACAGTTTCCATCACTCTAGGGAGGGTCTTTTTTTCAGTTCATGGAATAACATTAAAGATGTGTGGGAAGCAGAAAAACGATAAGGATCTGAGCGACTCTGACAAGGGCCATCTTGTGATAGCCTGATAACTGGGTCACAAGAAATGGCAAATCTTGTGTTGTGGTTCGCGTATGCAGTGGTTCGAACATATGAAAAGTGATCAAAGAAGGGCAACCAGTGAACTGTAAAGAATTAAAGGCACCTAAAGCTCATCAATGTATATGTAGAGCATAGCCTGTTAGTACAGCCTGTTATATCCAATCTCACAACAGAGTAGCATGTGAGGATCAGAACTGGACCATGGAGCAAATACAGATGGTGGTCTGGTCCAATGAACTTACATTCTCTCTTACTTTGTTGGCACAGTAGGATGTGCTTATCTAAGAAAACAATGGTACTAAAATGCACTATTGGAACACTGGACGCCACTAGAAACAGTACGGTAGTGGATTATTTCATCAGGACAATGTGCTGTCTACATAGGGCATTGTTTATTTGGTGGCACCAGGGAAACCTACCAGATTTTGGGTAAGTCTGGAATATTACACACTACTTTTTTGTCTGAACCTAGATCCAAGTACAGCCAATGTGTACAGACTGGCAAGTCCAGTTTTACAATGCAAGCACACATACTGAAGCGTGGACATGAAACCTGGAAATGGAAATTAGGCAATTTAATGGTGTCATTTCTCATACTAGGTAAATATGTCTCATGATAAGTAAACAAGCCTGACCTACAGCGGTATGTTTGCTCAATGTGGCACACAGTATTTTATTATTGTATGATTTTTTTTCTTTGTTATGACAGCTCAGTTATCATATACTTGACGATACACAGTTGCTCTTGACTTTAACCATTAACAATAAAACAATATGCTGAAAAGAGAGAGATCACTAAAATGTAGTTAAGAAAAGAAAACACATACGTCAGTCCATGCTGACAACTCCAGGATCAAGAAACATTTCTTTTCCAAATGTCACATGTAAAATTGCCATTCTTAAATGCCACCAGTCATTATAAAATGACATGAGACAAGCACAGGATGTTAGTAAATGAATCCCAATAGGACCGGGGTCAAATCTGCCAAGCAGGTGTGCACATTCCACAGGGGGCACCATGTCCTAATAATTTTTAATGACAGCAAGCTAGATAACCCAGGAAATGAAAAATATGATGTTATTGTCCAAGTGAAGATGTGTCACAGTATAGCTGATTGATAGTTCTCATTTTACTCAACATGACAACTCCACACTGAGCATATGAAAAATTCATTCTCAGCATCTGGGCGCTTGTCACAATACCACTGTTGGATGCATACGTGGAACGTCATTCACTTCTTGTTTGCTTCGCTAACCAAAGTACAACATAAGTTTTAAAATAGGTAATGTTCTACATGATACAATGCAACAAGATTGGCAAGCTGCGACACTGTGGTAACGAGTTATCTTATTGCTCTATGGCATTGTTCTCTTTGGTTGCTATGGTGTACAAGACCAATTTTATATATTTTATATATATATATATATATATATATATATATATATATATATATATATATATATATATATTTTCTATATTAGGCTAAGGCCCCAAGAAGTGAAACCTAGCTGAAAAAACCTGTAGAAAAAATGCAGCCACAACTCATTGCGTTTTATATCTGCAACAGTTTTTTTTTGCTGCATTTTTCTCTTCTTTTTTCCTTCCCCTATTCAATTAACATGCTGTGTTTTTCAAAAACGCCCACATTTTTGAAAAGTCAGCTTTTCCACAGCTCTTTTTTCCCACAATGTGTGGTTGGGATTAACCAAAATCTCAATCACTTTGCAGAAAAAATGCTGTGCTTATGCAACATGGGGCCTTAGCCTAAAGCCCCTTGCAGACGACCGTATGAATGGTCAGTGTGCTATCTGTGTTTTTCCCAGATAGCACACTGATCCATTGGGCTCACACACAAGACCACAAATTATACGGCCCTATGTGTGGGCTGACAGTCTGGGTCCCAAAATATGGAACAGGTCCTATATCTGTCCAATTTGGCAGCTGCGCTTCCTCTTCCAATGACATCTGTGTGTCACCTGTCTGCTGCCCGTGCCGCTCATTCACGGCTGTCGGTTAGCACACGGTCATGTGCAACCGGCTTTAGTCTGTGTCTTAGTTATATCTGTTCTGGAAATGCTGAGTGACAAGTAGTATGGACAACATTACGGCTCACCCAGTTATCACCCAGTTTCTCAGACATTTCTAGGACACACTGTCCAGTTGTCTAGCAATACTAGGGATTTATAACTTTATAACTGGGCAGCTTTGATATTAGGGAATTTCCAAAAACACAGAACATATTATTTAACTGTAATGTACAATTTTTTTTTAGCCGCTGAGTGTGGTACTTAATGGAAGCACCTGGTACTTCCGCTTTGACACCGGCCGCTTAACCCCCCGCGTGCCGGCTATGTCCATTCATTTCAATGCGTACGTGCTGTTCGGATCGGCTGATCCGAACAGTACTCGCTCATCTCTAGATAGGACGCTGGTTAATAGGATATTAAAGGGAATTGTCATGAGGAAATAGAACAGCAAAAGTTCCCAATAATTTTCTTCTATTTTCTGGCAGATTTGGCATAATGCAGAAAAAGAACTTTGAACACTGTATTCTTAGTGTAGAACCAAGAAGTTGGAGCAGTTTTCTGGAAAAGCCACTATGGCCACTGCTCCTCCTGGGTTGATTGACATTCTATGTTGGATGTGACTGGTTAGACAGGTATCTGGACTGTGGAACATCAACCAAGCCAGGAGGTCCAGAATGACTTCTTCAGAAATGGTTTCACCTCTATGATACTATATAGGAATGAAATAATATAATATGTTATTTTCCTGCAGGATGCCAAACCTGCCAGAAATTGGGAACCTGTTACCATCGTGAATTACACATTGACTTTGGTCTTGAGGGCTAATTCCTCACGACAAGTTTATTTTAAGGAAAGGTAAAAATTGCTAATTTACATTGCTCTCATACATGATGATATCATTCCAGATGTCAATGCATATACACTAATGTAACTACATGTGAGTAACTTTATCGTTTAGCTCTGTGTAGCTGGATATGATGTACATAAGAAATGTGCGGATAAAAGAAGACACAAAATATGTTTCATAGCACGATCTACAGCGTTCTGTTCTCTCAACTTTACACATTTTGATGAAATATATTTGCTGAAATGTACAACAACATTGTGCTGTTTTCTGTAACTCTTAGATCAATACAAGGTCGGAAATAGCAGTCTGTTTCCCAGAAATGAAATCTACACGGCTTCTGGCATGGTCTATGCTTCATATAGCAGAACTGTGGCACATCAGAGATTTATCTCCCAAACAGCAAAATAATTTTATAGTGGGAACCTATTGTGGAAGATAAATCAATTGTCAGTTTTACCTGCTCGCCGTTAAAATCACCTTCCATCCTCGTAAAACACATACAAATCACCAGTCTCCAGCACCGGCCTGATGATACAGGCTGTTTCCCGCCCTGAGTACTATGCCCGGGGTATATAAAAAGTAAAGAGTAATAATTATTGCTTTATAACAGCGGCCCTGTAGAAATAGTCATGCTTAGAGAAGAGATGGAGTGTTACAGAGTGATGATATAAGGTGAAGGTGCCTGCTTGTAAATATGAGATAAAGCAGACAACTGCAACACGAGCCAAGAAGAACCTTTCAGATCATGCAGACACATCAGACAGCAGAACAACCTTGCTGTGTGCTGCTACACATTAGTTGTCTCTGTAGCGACGTGCCATACAGCTGCTAATAGGATGTAGCCTGTTATTTATAAAAAAAAAAAAAAAATGTGGATTTTTAGTTTGCTAATCTCATTCGCTTTGTTCATAGCCTGTCAGCTTTACAATCCATTCTAGAACGTATGAATAGGAACAGAATGTGAAGAATACTAAATACTAAAATGGAATATAAAGGCTTTATGTGTAGTGTATGTTTTAGGCTTATATCACATAAAATGTATATGAACTGTAACCATTTGTAATGACTTGGATTTTCCAGTAATCTGGGATCAGAAAAATCCTATATTGTCTCTTCAATGACAATGTGGATTGCCTAGAGAGCTGTTCCTTAAATCCGAGGAAATGGTGAGATAGGAGTTAAAATATTTTACATTGAAAGGCAATTTTACACTCCAGTGCATGCCATCCTCTACTGGCATGTGCTAGTCTGTAAGAGAATCCAGACATTATTGTGTATGAAGAAGCTCATCTTTAGACAATCAGACAGGTAGATGTCAGGATAGAAGATGACATTATGACCTTTAGCAGCAAAGAAAATAGAAAACCAGCTTTCTCAACATGTATTTTGGGATAGATTATAAAGGAAGAAAAAAAACTGTGCTGTGCTTTAGTCAATGTCTTCTTTTATACAGTATGAGAGCTAGGAAATATCTGGCAATACTTACATTAAAATCACAGGGCAATACATATGTAACTGCGGTGAATAACATGGGCCAAGATCCTAACAAGGTAAAGTCTTACCCATAGCGAAACACAACTCAAAAAATGGTGCGGAAAAAACCTTAGCAGAAACGCATTGCAGTTTTTTCCGCAGCGTTTTTCAAGGACTTGCGATAGCGCTCCTTCTCACGTTTAGGGTGAAGCAGACGGTCACTTACAGTGCTGTCAAGTGCCATCAAGGTCTCATACATGGGGTGGGATTTGTTCTCCAACATGGAGCTCACCACAGACAGTGTCCTTTTGTCACCCACCACCTGTACTGAGTCCAGGGGGCTCCCCAGGACAGAACTGGCCCTTCTGGTCAGCCTGTCAAGTCTATTTCTGTCCCTGGTTGATATACTGCTCCCCCAGCAGGCCACTCCGAAAAAGATGGCTGAGGCAACCACAGAGTTGAAAAAGGCCCTAAGAAGTGGCCCCTGGACTCCGAAGGCCCTCAGCCTCCTGAGCAAGTAGAGCCTGCTGTGACCCTTTCTGTGCAGCGCCTCCAGGTGATCAGCCCAGTCTAATTTATTATTGAGGAGCACACCCAGGTACTTATAGGTTCTGAGTATCTCAATGCATGTCCCTTGGATCTCCACCGGGGTCGGAGCACTTCTCCGTTTACTAAAGTCCACCACCATCTCCTTGGTCTTCCCAGCATTAATCTTGAGGTGGTTCAGCTGGCACTATTCAACAAAGTTCCGGTTTAAGTCTCTGTATTCCCTATCGTCACCATCAGTGATAAGGCCTACTATCGCAGAGTCATCGGAGTACTTCTGTAAGTAACAGTTGGATGAGTTGTGCCTAAAGTCAGCAGTGTACAGTGTGAAGATAAATGGGGCAAGAACTGTACCTTGTGGTGCCCCCGTACTACAGATCACAGTGTCAGACACACAGTCCCGGGCTCTCACATACTGAGGGTGGTATCCATACAGTCCTATGAAAAAGTTTGGGCACCCCTATTAATCTTAATAATTTTTAGTTCTAAATATTTTGGTGTTTGCAACAGCCATTTCAGTTTGATATATCTAATAACTGATGGACACAGTAATATTTCAGGATTGAAATGAGGTTTATTGTACTAACAGAAAATGTGCAATATGCATTAAACCAAAATTTGACCGGTGCAAAAGTATGGGCACCTCAACAGAAAAGTGACATTAATATTTAGTAGATCCTCCTTTTGAAAAGATAACAGCCTCTAGTCGCTTCCTGTAGATTTTAATCAATTCTTGGATCCTGGATGAAGGTATTTTGGACCATTCCTCTTTACAAAACAATTCAAGTTCCGTTAAGTTTGATGGTCGGCAAGCATGGACAGCCCGCTTCAAATCATCCCACAGATGTTCAATGATATTCAGGTCTGGGGACTGGGATGGCCATTTTTAATAAGCTTGTTTTATGTTAGCGCTCCAGTTAAGGCCTCTTTTTTGACCCTGATAACACTTACTGAAGAGAAGGATTCTAATAAAATAAGTAAATAAGGAAAAACTGGCTGATGCTTATACATATATAAAAGTGCTATGTTAAACTTCTATTCTTCGTAGGGATACAGACGTAGTCCCAATTGGTGAAGTTAGGGTACCACCCTGTTTCAATAGGTAAAAGAAGAACTTCACATGAAGTAGTGTCGAACCAACCACCATACGTTTTTATTGGTAAAGTTTGAGTTAACGTTTTCGGTCTCAAAAGACCTTCATCAGACTCTGTAATGTTAAGGACATAAACACATTGGAAATTTGTATTGAGGTAAAGGCAATCCCAAGTACCTCGGCTGTAGCATAACCAGGCCCGCATTTAATCCAGACGTTGGAAAGAATTAGAACAACAGCGCAAAATGAAAGTCAGTCTCTTCCTGGCAGACTGACTTTCATTTTGCGCTGTTGTTCTAATTCTTTCCAACGTCTGGATTACATGCGGGCCTGGTTTGGCTACAGCCGAGGTACTTGGGATTGCCTTTACCTCAATACAAATTTCCAATGTGTTTCTTCCCTTAACATTAAGGAGTCTGATGAAGGTCCTTTGAGACCGAAAACGTTAACTCAAACTTTACCAATAAAAACGTATGGTGGTTGGTTCGACACTACTTCATGTGAAGTTCTTCTTTTACCTATGTTAAACTTCTAGTGACAAGTAAAAGATTATCAGGTCACTGAGATATATACTGGTAAATATAAATTGAGCTGTTATAAAACTGACCTGGCATGTGAGTGACTTAAATAAGGATACCAGACTATAAGTCCTACTGAGGACTAGGCCTGATATTAGCAAGTGAATGAATAATCTGTAGTACCATAAAGTGCAAGATTACAATTAAAGATGAGGGACTTAGATATAACTAGGTACTGAGGACTGACATATCTAGGGCATTGGATCTTAATACAATTTGCAGACAAAGGAGTCAGGAACACTGGTAATTTGGCAGCTTGTCTAAGGTGGATTAGATCAGACCTATTCAGTCAGTAGCCTTAGGTATTTGTGTGCCTTAATGTCATAATGGTACAGACTCTGAACGTTAATATACTGAGACTTATTAGAAGTGCCTACATAACATGCTATTAATGCACATGGTAGATTGTTATTGGTATATAAACAAGCAATGATTCAGTACAATTTTGTCAAAAGTTAATTATCAAATCAATTGGGAAAGAAGAAACTTATATAAATATATTGTGTAGCCAAACTATCATGAGGTTTATATAAGAGTTTATAAGGGCAGAGTTGTAAATGAAGCTCTGGGCAGTAATACAGGTAGCAACTCACGATCCGTAAAAGATAATTAAACAATGTAGTTAGAAAGTTACACATTTTATGTTAAACATTTGTAAAATAGTATCCTGAGATAAACAGGTTAAAGTGTTTGGCTGACAACTATCTATCCTGACCCTCCCGCCTTCCCACACACACAGTGGTGCAACTACCGCTATGACTGATACGGAGCTTGAGACATTAGGAGGCTCGGTGGGCTCCGTTTGCTTTTTTTTTTTTGAATAGAATCTTACCAGTCCTATTTACATACTGAACTCTAGTCCTGCCCACAGCTACCTCCACTTGAACAGCGTCAGGACGTCACTGACAGGGACGTGATATGGGACACATGGGATGTCACATGGGTCAGGCCGGCGTCACAAAGTATTATGACGCTGGTGTAACCCATGTCTCTGACATCATTGAAGAGGCCCAAACTCCTGCGATGGAAGCCAGGAGAGGTGATTAACACTAACAATTATAGGGGAGAATCTTGGGTGCAAACCAGCCATGAAAAATGGATGTTTTTTAACCGCCAATTTTGCACCACTGTTGTGTGAATGTAGGCTTACAGTGGCTAAATCAATGCTGCTATTGTGTGTTCATACTGCAAAATATGATTGTCTTTATACAGAGAAACCAAAATAAAGAGCAGGAAAGCAGCAGTTTGAACCAAAGATGAGACAGTAGGTGTGTCTTAGACTACCTAGATCACTGCTCTGCCCTATTAGAACCTGAGCCAACACAAACCACCGCAGCAAGAGCTAAGGAAAATAAATAGCAGGTACTGTAGGTACTGACTTGTATATAACGTTTAACCTCAGAACGGGATGACTGCTTTAATACATGCAGACTTCTCCTTCAAGATGTCAATGGAGTGTGCACCTTATACGCAACCTAATGTAATAAAAGCTTTATGAAAATCTGTAAGGTATGCACTTTTGTCAATGCTAGGGAAAATATTGAGAACACATCTTAAAAAAGCTGGTGCTGTCCTTGAAAATTGGAAAGAACAGATTACAGGTAGTAATGTACTGAATCAGGACATGCATATGTTAATACTACATGTTTTTCCTTCAGAAAACTATGTGCAAAATATAAAGTGTGATTAAAACATTAAACACTATTACCGTTCTATGCAAATAGCAATGAAGCAATTTCCTTGAGGCCTTTGCTAATATTGAATTTTCTGTAATGAGACTGATGAATTGCTTATCCTCTGCTCCTTCTTCCTCCTCTCTTCATAGACTGGCTCTTCTATTAATCAGGCATATATTGCAGTCAAGAAGTAGCTGTCATATAGACCTATACAACTATATAAAAGGATCCCATCCAACTAATGCCGATTTAAGCAAAAACAAGTTGTAGCACTTATGAGCCTCCAACAGCCCATTTGGATGCTAGGAAAATTTGCCATTTATCTGTCACATTTGAGCAAGGCGTGCATAACTTTTCAAACGAGGGAATAAATTGTTTATTGACGACGCAGTGCATATTACTTAGCAGCATATACGAAAATAGAAAGCAATATAGTCATGAGTAATGGAGGTCAGAATTGTCTGTGTGTCTAAATATTATTACCCCCTACAGAAACTTTAAGAGCTGAGCAATATAATGAAGCAGAAAGTCCTCGTTGTAGCTGTCCTCATCTGACACTAACAACCACTAATGAAGTTTAAAGTACTGACATAATGTTCTGTACGGGTAGTGCTTTAGCTACATCCTATGGTATTATGCACTACATGCACAGTTAAATTGGCTATACGTATTTGGGCTGGTCAGTTAGTGTACAATGACTGGGCAAACCGGCACTCATATATAAAAAATAGAAAACACACTGTATACACCACACAATACATACAAATACACACTATACACTGATAAAATATACCCTATAAAAAATCTATTTAAGTATTCACCAGTTTATAGGTTTCTATGCCTCCCCTTGTTACAAGTATCATTAGCACTAAGAGAGTTGTCCAGTGCTAGAAAAACTTTTTCAATAGTCTACAATGAGTGTGAGCCATTGCACCTATGGCCACAATGTTTCCTGTATTCTGTGAGAATCTGAAGAAGCGCAAGAGGGCCGGCAGCTTTTTTGCCCTCCCTGCGTGTTGGTTTATAAAGGGATAATTGGCTTAGTTCCTTCTCTGTTGTGGATGACATGCAGACAGTCATGTTATGCTTTGTCCCTCACTGTTTGGTTCAGACCAATTCCATGTAGGGCACCGAAGGGACTCCCAGCATCTTTTATTATCTTGCAAGAAGTCCTGGGCATCTGTTTAAGATTGGGCTGGGAAATCCAACCAATGTATGGACTCTATGGATATCTAGTATAAACCGCTGTGCATGGGGTCTAACAGAGGATGAAAGTAACACCCTGAACTTGACACTTATTATTATTGCAGTGGATATAAAATATGTGATATTACGGACACTATAACAAAATCAAATGCAATTTAGTATGCAATTTAACATTTACTAAGGGTATACACATACCATCTAGATAGCACTCCAATGACACTTTATCACAGCTGCCAGAATCGTCATTCCCAGACTCTGGCGGAGCACTGTTCCGCCGTCTCTGGTGGAATTTTTACAGGAGCTTCTACTAATAAGGAAAATGGAGGCTCTGGCGGCGGAGGATTCCCCTGCCCCCTCCAAATTTTAGGCGCTCTGGCGGTCTTGGGTGGTGTTCAAAGATTGAACTCCATTCTCATCTTTTTTTCCCCTGATATAATACTACCTTTCTATCCATTCCTTCCCTTCCATGGAGGAGGTTGCTGGTCACCCTTCCCTCCCCCTGTTGTGCCCCCTCCCCCTTTTTTTTTCTTTTCCTGTATGTGTTTTCCTGACTACAGTTCCCATTGTGCGTTCCCCTTGTCTGTTTCCTTATTAATGTTGTTTTCATGGCCCTGTACTTCTGGGCCTTCCATCCCTTTGTTGTCATACTATGATCTATAATGCTGGATTGGGTCTCACCCCCATCCTCTTGCTTACAGGCGAGGCCTGTGTGTCATTACGCATCTGGTTTATTCACTTTGTTTTTGTCTTTTTTCTGTTATATTTGAAAAATCTTATTAAACATAAATAGTACTCCAAGTCAAGCTGTGATCTTCACCTCAGATCACAATGTACAATGGATTGGAGGTAGAGGTACCCTCAGGGTGAAGGGCATATTGGTGTCTGAGATGGAGATCACAGCCTGACTTGGAGTTAACAACTGGGTAAAGCACGTTTTTAGTCCACACTTTCAATCTCATTGCCTTAAGGCTGAGTCTACACATTGCAAAAAGCTGTTATTTTATTGCAGATTTTGCTGTAATGTTTTGAGCCAAAGCCAAGTATGGCTTCAAAAGGAATAGGGAATGGACTCGATCAAAATAATAACGTAGCCAAAAACAAATTACAGATTGCTGCAAAACTTAGCATGCAGTTATGTCTCAGGCAGATATGTATATGGTTGTGGCCTGATTAGACACTCATTGGGCCTTGCCACCAGAGGGCATACAAGTGCTTCCCCTGCTGCCCTATAAAAAGTCTCTCAAAGGGTACTTTTAGATAGTATACCTCTTGGTGAAAGCTTGGTGACTGCTAGACATACTTCTATTATGTGCTAAAAGACATTTTGCCCATTTGATAAACTTTGAGAAGGGGTGCATCATTGGACTGGGTGAAGCAGGAAGGACTACCCACCATCTGGGCCATTCTCCTAGCTATTAGGAGATGCTGGGAGTAGTAATTTGGTGAAGGCAAATACATACAGCAAACAGACATCCGATGGTCCACACAGGCCACAAGTAGAGAGGATGGTTTAAACGACAGATGAGAACAAGCATCTTCCAAGGTTTCCTTGTCCGCCATCTGGACACAAGTGACACCTTATTACATGCCATTGTCTCTGTCCAGGCCATTTCCAGGTACTTGTCAGAAACAAATTTGGTGTCATGACACATATTATGTGTATGTGTCCTGCCGTTGACAGCCAGCCACTGTTGTCTTTGTTTGCAGTGGTGTCGTGAATGAGAAATCTGGAGTGCTATGGACAGAAACATATCATCTTTACCAAAAACTTCAGATTCTGTTTGGGATCTAATGATGGTCAAGTTGGAGTATGGAGGCTTTGTGGTAAGCACTTCAATCTTGCCTTTGCTATGAAACAACACACTCCCCCAACTGCTGGTGTGATGATCTGGGGAGCCATCATAAACGTCAGTAAGTGATTCCTAGCAGTTATATGAGGGACACTAACAGCTCAGTGATATGTATGCGCGCTCTATTATGCCCCATAATGGCCCCTACACACACCATTATTGCCCATAATGAACACCCATGAACAATTATTATACTCTGGGGTCTGAAAAGAAGCCTACTAATGTCCCGGGCCCTGTAGCAGCTGCTACCACTGCTACCACGGTAGTTACGCCACTGGATGGACTTCCAACAGGCATTTTTCAGCAGAAGCAAGGGTTTTTCAGGAAGGTCTCCACCAGACTGCTGTACTTTTTTGGCCTGCCAAGTTCAGCAACCTATCATATCTTGTATCCAAGCTAGAGGTAGCTAACAGGTTACTAGCACCTCCTTTTCCTCTAATATTGTAATCACTTTCATATATCATCATTGTTATCAACCATTTTTGTCAATGAGTTTATAAAGGAAACCTAATACTTTTCCATAAATAGACTCCAGACTCAAAAGCAGCAAATTCTGCAAAAAAAAAACAAAAAAAAAAACTAAACAAAAAATAAAACAAACAACAAAACTCCACACAGATTTTCCACAACATGTGGCTTCAACGTTAGGCCATGGCCCCATGTTGCAGAAATTCATCAGTAAAAAAGGAGTTTTTAATATGTACTCAATCGAGGAGGGGGGTATTTCAATGAGTGGAATTGGTAAAGTTAGATTTACGGAGGTTTGCAGTGCCATACTTTGCAGCATATTTGGGACGTATTTAAGTCTGAAGCTACATTCAGCAACCAAAGTGCAAAACACCCTAGAAAAAAAACAGCCATCTTTCATGGCGGTCTTGCATCCAAGCGGCCCCTGTTTTTGCAGATCCCCCATACTTTTTAGTGTATGGAGGGCTCCATGAAAATGCCTGAAAATAGGACATGATTTAAAAAAAATGGTAGTCACATGGCCATTATTCACTGTCATGTGGATGTAGCCTAATACTTCTTACTTAAGTGAGGTGGTCACAATTCTTGTGAATTGTTATAGAATCACAACTGATAAATATGATGAACACAAACACTTAAAAATTGCTATAAAAATAATTTAGAATTTTATTCTTTATACACTTACAGTACTACTTTGTATTATTTGCATCCTACTTATAATTTGTATCCTCTTTTATCACTTCACACTATACAGAATATTTTTCATTTATTTATTTATTGTTATTTGCCATTATAGTTTTTTGATGGTTTGATTATTTTTTTCTTTTTTGTATTGTTGGAGAGTATCATTTTATATATTGGGGACTGTTTGTCTATTTACTGTATTTTGTCTATTATTGTGATCCTAAGGTTGGCATGATGTTAAAGGGAGCGCCCTCTATTGGTTTGCTTGCCTGAGACTCTGTCTTCCTAATTACATCATGGAAGATAGAGTTGCACATTCTCAGTGAGCGCCCTCTATTGGTGTGCATTCTTGAGGCACTGGCTTCCTAATTACATCATGGAAGTCAGATTTGCATATTCTTCCTGTGATCCTATGGTGAGTTTATAATATCAGCTTTTACTATTCTATCTCCCATATGTTTATAAGACATACCCTGGGCTGAAGAACGCATAGCGCTAGTGCGCTTATCTCACGGTAAGGGATCACTCTGCGCCATCATGATGCCATGCGTCGCTACAATTTCGCCCCAGGTGAGCTGTGTATTTTCTATTTGTGTGAACATATAAAAACCCTCCCTTTTTATGCTGGGGTACATCTCCTAAGGAAGCCAGGTTCAGCTAAATGCATTGAGGTGATTCTTCAACACTGGGGTCATCTGTCTTTGCTGGGCTCTGCACCCTATTACTCACCATGTCTACAGGTACTATTCCAATTGTAGTTTGTTCATGACTTTGTGGGTATCTTGTAGTATTTGACTGGGGTTAGTAATATCACACAAAATAGGGGTTGGTTACATGCTATACTGAAGTGAAGGGCTTGCTAAACTTGCCCAAAAAATAAAAAGAAGACATGAACAGTACAAGGTTTTTTTGCACTATTAGTTTAGCTAGATTGTGTTGGATTGGAATCCCGCCATGACAACATGTATGGAGTTTGCATGTAAGCCTTACTTAGGACAGTGAGCAATGCTCGTGTCGGTAAAGTGCAGGCAATATGTATGTACTATATAAGGCAAATAAAGGTTTATTTATTAAAAGGGCAAAGAAGGTTAATGTGACCTTATCAACACCATTCTGCTGGGTATTTTCATCAGTAAATGTTATAGTATATTGCTAGAACATCATATTGTGATTGGTGGTGGTCCGAGACATCTGTGACCCCTGGCAATCTAGAAAATTAAGAAGCCAAGGTAAAGTTAATAAGGCCCACTTATACTCACCTACACAAAGCAGGAACGTGATATGCAGGGAAACACGGAGATCAAGGACTGGAAATACCATGTCATCATTTACTTCAGTGGGAATACACATTCATAGGCACTGTCTATTTAATCTACATCTATATGTCCTATTGAAGTATATTAAACTGATAGTCCCTTTTCATACATTAAATCTGGGAACTATGCTGGATCATGCTCATAAGGACGATGGCAAGGATATATTCTCACCAATTTCATTGGTATGCCATGTCATTTTTTATTTTTCCTGTAGGAGGGCAACAACTAGTCAACTCCTTTAAGATTATAGTATGTGATATATACACTAGCTTATATTATTTTTTCTGTAGTTGACATTATCTCAGTCTGTCACTTTCTAACACTACTCAATTGACAGGTCAGATAAGGCATTCATATTTTATAGCTGAACATCTATTAAAGAATTGTATCTATGGTAAAATGTTTATATTCTGTACGTCTACTACAGACTATAAATATGTCTACTAAAATAACACCTTTCATTTTCTACCGGCAATGGAAAAGTCTCGCCATGTAGGCTCTTTCTACACCGTGAATCGCTCCAAGTTAAGATGAACGTTAATACTGCCCATTGAGAGCCAGTTAGAAAGCAAAGAAGCCATAAATGGCACAAACCTTTATGAATGTTTCATGTAATACCAACAAAACTCTTCTGCAAATGAAATAAAAGAGATAATAAAAGATTTAATTAGAAAATAACAAGCAATACAAAACGTATTGATCTGTGTATTAACAGGCATAGTAAAGGAAATAGGCAGAAAAGCAGCAGTGTATAATCAGAGGGAAGACGCATTGCTTAAAGAACAATTCCAGACACACAGAAATATTCCTCTAACGGTTCACATCCATCTTCTCATCTATAAGGCACTGTATTGCAGAAGCTGCTGCAGCAAAATTAAGGGTCATACAAAGTGCATTTCTTCTAAACTGGAAGAAACAAGAAGAAAAGTAGAGAGAACACCCCCAATTAAATGGAATTAAAAATATATCATTTATCCCGCGGCAGAATTATGGAAATGTTAGCTTTTCTCAGCGAGCAAATGAAGCTATACAAGTTTATTAGGCAACGGTTTGCTGTAGGCAAGAGGAATACAGACTAGCCATTGCAATAATCAGTATTTTGCCTAGGGGGCATCAGATAAAAACTGCCTGTGCTGGATTATGGGATGAGGAAGCTGCAGGGATAGTCATTTCCATATGCCTTACTTATTCTATAATAGGATTATTCCTGCTGCAAAATGTTACAGTTTTGATGTTATAAATGGTATTTTAGTTTCACTAGATACATTTATTCATTGTGTAATAAGAATTAACGGTGTTTTCAAAAATTTTTACTATTTCAGGTTGGGTTCACATTTACGCTTGGTGAGTGCTCAGGACTTTCATTCCCCAATCTGCTTGAAATATGCGGAAAGCAGGACTTTTCTCTCTGCATTTTTCGGGTGGAAACCCAATTTGACCCCATTATATTCTATTGGATCTGAGGGGTTCGTGGGAAACTGCTTTGTAAATATATTGGGTTTTTGTTTTTCGGGTCTCCATGCAGACCGAAAAATGGAAAACCGAGTGTAAGTGTGAACCTTGAGTCACAATATTATATGGAATATTAAATACTGCTGTTAGGGAATTGCTAGGACAGCAATTCCCCGGTAGCTGTTGAACCCTGGGATGGGACACAAGAGACAGTGAGCCTTAAGCTGAGCACCCAACTGACCCTTCCTATTGCCAGGTCCTATCCTACGTAATAGGTGGCCCTTTCCTGTATATGTGAGACACAAAACGTAGACAAGACGGACAACAACAAAGGGAGGTCAGATAGCCAAGGGTCAGTAAACAATCGAGCGATGCAGTGCCAAATCGGAGTACAAAGAATAGTCAGTAGGGAAAGCCAGAGATCAAGGATTAGAATGCAAGCAAAAATAGTGACAGTAAGGAGCAGGTATGCACAAGGCAATAGCAAGCACTGGTGTGAATGAGAGCCAAGACTAAATAGGGGAGATGAACCCGCCTTGAACCTGACAGGAAGGCAGGCTGTCAATCACAAGGAAAGACAAAATTTAACCACTTAACGGACAGAGGCAACAAGGGCAGAAGATGGGTGTGGTGCAAACACAATCACAGAACTAGAGCCATATTCACACAGTGCAACTAAAAAGTTTAAGCAAATTATCAACCTGCACATGCCTCCTGCGCCGCAGCAAGCGAGCAGAGGGTGGCGCAGAGACCCGAACAGGCAGAGATGTTACAAGTGCCATGGAAAACACAACTTACCCTGCAAAAAAACAGGAAGGAAGGAAGGGGGTTAAGTATTCTCTATCAATTAAATATATTGATTAAAACTGTTCATATATCTAAAACACTATAGCCAGAACACTTTATCCTTTCTTATTATTTAGCGACCATTGTGTTTGCAGCAGGACAACTGATGAAAGTTTCCATTGATGTACATTCTGAATTTCAGATTGCCTGTTTTCTAGGATAGGCAATTTGATTGTTGTTCTATTGTATTGGGCATACTGCCACAAAGCTTTGTATACCATGTAACTAGATTACAACAAGGAACATATCCCACTTGAACTCCTAAAGAGGTAATTCACCTTTTTAATAGACAGCAATTACAAATTTGTCAATGTTCCTAAGCACATTTACTGTCAATTTATTTGTTCCAATATCTGTCTTTCCATAAAAAATAACAAATCATCCGAGAAAGCAAACAAGCAATGTGTCATAAACACAACAGCACAAAGCCATGCACGGCTGCCAAGAAAATAATGCAGCTTGTGGTGTGGCCAAGTATCCAGTGTAATACAGTGTGCAAACAGTCCTCTCAATTAGAGGACAATACTACAAAACACTATCTATAGTGCTTTCATGTACAGCGGGCACTGAAGACAAGAGCAGGGTGGGACTATTTCTGGAGTCTTGAAAATTTGCTCCAATGAATACATAAAATTGAGGAAACAGAAACAAAATGTACACAGATTGCTTGTGCGAGCTTCCTTATCATTGCCAGCACAGTATCATTTCACATAATGCATAAAAATGAAGCTTTTTCCCATTCTCGGCTTTAAACGTTTAACTAGGCACAGCTGCTGGTAATGTTTCATTCTTCGTGAAAATGTGCCCTTTTTGTGTACCATTCTTCCCAAGAATTCATATTTTATGCATCTCCATCTTCATCAGCTCCAGATTGTTTTTCAGATACACTGAACAGGGCCTTGCAAGTTGCTGAGGGTGCAATCAGGAAGAGTTACTATCTGCGACTGAAAAGGTATTGAAAGACATATGGACATCTTAAGAAGAACAGCTTTAATTATGTAAAGTCGTTTGTTTAATTCTGTGTCCTACTTACAAGCACTGAAAGCATTTAGGAATAGTAATCTCAAGGGAAAAGCAGGACTTTCTAAGGGCATCTTATCAAACGCCTACAGACTGCCTGGTTCTTTCAGACATCCAACCTTGTATGAAAGATGTTCTGTACTGACGCAGGTACTTTTTGCACAGATAGCTATGTAGTGTAGTCAAAGATTGGAATATCAAATAGTGTTAAAATTCGGTCTGCAGAAATTACTCTTGTCATTGGCAATGTATGGACACATGAGCACATATTATATATATGTATGCAAAAACCCAAATTTGGTGGAGGTCCCTGGGCACAAGAAACAATAGAGTGTGTCCATCCCTAGTCGGGTTTTAACATGTCCAATTCTTTACAACCTGGAGAAAAGCCAACCTAAATAAGTTAGCCAACTTCACAAAAACTTCTCCCTATGGCAATAAATAGTGCAGCACTGTGGCTCAGTGGTTAGCATTGTGCTGGAGTTCTGGGTTCGAATCCTGCCAAGGACAACATCTGCAAGGAGTTTGTATGTTCTCCCCGTGTTTCTGTGGGTTTCCTCCCACACTCCAAAGACATACTGATAGGGAATGTACTGTAGATTGTGAACCTTATATAGGACAGCGACCACAATTTCTGTAAAGCGCTGTGGAATATGATGGCGCTACATACGTATAAGTATGCATAATAATAAACCATTACCATTAGTAATATATCCAAAAATGCAGCAAATCATCTATTAAAACTTTTCGGCTAAATTCACAGCCGCATTGTTATTTCTGGTTTTCTGTTTTGGAAGATTTCTGCAGAAAACCATAAATGAACAAACCATATCCATAATATGACAGAAACCAATGGCAATCCATGAACCCCACTGACTTTCTGTATAACAGGGTCTTTTGAGTTTTGTCATGGTATCAGTCATTTTACCAGAAAATTTCTATTGTATTGCATATATGCGCCTGCCTAGTGTGTGGCTGCATGTGTTTACAGCTGCTGAAACTAAACTGATCTTTCTCTATCCCGTCCTTTTTTCTTCACTTTTTTCTATTACTATAAGGAGTATTAGTATAAGAACTTACCATGGGCTGGAATTTGATGCAGAAACTCTTATAAAGAAATCCTTTTTGAGCCTTTTTGTCTGAAGCATGCCTCCACACAGACAAGGAAGACTGGTTTACACTAAGGAGACACTATTACACCTCAGAAGCATGCTGCAGGACAAGCCGGACAAGCTACAGGACAAGCATGCTCTTACCATCCCCCACGAACTAATAAGGAGACTTAGAAAACGCAGAAAACGCGGAAAACGAGCCGGCATACTGAGACGCGAAGGAAGAAAACGCAAAAAGCATGTGATCCCGTCCATCATTATGGGGAATGTGAGATGAATTGTGAATAAGATGGATGAACTGACAGCACTGACCAGACATCAACAGGAGTTTCGTGAGTGCAGTATGATGCTGTTTACAGAGTCTTGGCTTACTGAAATCACTCCGGACATACTTGCCTCCGTGGAGGGCTTCAAACTTCTTCGGGCGGACAGAACACTGGAGAGCGGTAAGCGAATAGGCGGAGGAATTGCAATATTTGTCAATGAGAGATGGTGTAATCCAGGACATATTGTGGTTAAGAAACAATTGTGTGGAAAGGATATTGAACTGCTAGCCGTGGGCATGAGACCTTTTTACCTGCCAAGGGAACTATCACATGTTATCGTACTAGCTGCATATGTCCCCCCCTCTGCTAAAGCTGACGCTGCCTGTGAAGTCCTCCATGCTGTTGTGAGTGAGCTGCAATCATCTCACCCCCATGCTCTGCTCCTAGTGTCTGGAGACTTCAACCATGTCTCAGCATCCACTCTACCAGGCTTCACCCAGTATGTAACCTGCCATACAAGAGACAACAAGACGCTGGACTTGCTCTTTGCCAATGTAAGGGATGCATATAACTCATCTGCCCTACCACCCCTAGGCAGATCAGATCACAACCTGGTACATCTGCGACCCACATACATTCCACTGGTGCGCAGAGAACCGGCGGTTACCCGTACCGTGAAGATTTGGTCAGAGGGAAGTGTCGAGTCTCTAAGGGACTGCTTTGATATAACTTTATGGGAAGTGTTTCAAGACTCATTTCCAGAGGACATTGAGGGACTCACACATTGCATAACGGACTACATTAATTTCTGTGTGGACAGCACGGTACCAACTAGGAAGGTGAGGTGTTTCTCCAATAACAAACCATGGATTAACTCTGAGATTAAAACTCTCCTCAAGCAAAAAAAGAGAATCTTTAGGTCTGGGGACAAAGATGGCCTGGGGGCGGTTCAAAAACAGCTGAGACAATTGATCAGAGAAGGGAAAGCCAACTACAGACGGAAGATGGAGCTACAGATGGGGGAGGGTAGAATCTCTGAGGTGTGGGACAGCCTTAAGGCAATTTCAGGACACAAGGAAAAGACAGGGCACCGAACAGTAGGGGACAGGAAGTGGCTTAACGAGCTTAATCTATTCTTCAATAGATTCGACTCCAAGCAAATGCTCCCTCCACCAGCATGTCAGCCAACCGCCCTCCCCTCACACACCAAGACCCAACCCCCACCGACCTGCGGTCAACTGCAATCTGACTATCTGATCCTGCAGGAGTCTCAGGTGTGTAAGGAAATGAAGAACATTAGAGCGAACAAAGCGGGGGGACCAGATGGTATAAGCGCAAGAGTTCTTAAAATGTGCAGTGACCAGCTGTGTGGTATTATAACGCACATGTACAATATGAGCCTGAAGCTGGGGGTGGTACCTCAACTGTGGAAAACATCTTGCGTGGTACCAGTCCCAAAGAAACCCAACCCGATGGGCTACAATGACTACCGACCTGTAGCACTGACATCCCACCTGATGAAGGTCCTAGAGAGACTGGTCCTGACACACCTACGCCCCCTAGTGAGCTTCGCTCTGGACCCCCTCCAGTTTGCCTACCGGCCAGGCATTGGGGTAGATGATGCCATCATCCACCTTCTTCATAGAGCTCTCTCTCACCTGGAGAAACCCGGGAACACTGTGAGAATAATGTTCTTTGATTTCTCCAGTGCGTTCAACACCATTCAGCCAGGGCTACTGAGGGAGAAGCTGAACCTTGGTGGTGTGGACCATCACCTGTCCAACTGGATCCTAGACTACCTGACAAACCGCCCTCAGTATGTGAGAGCCCAGGACTGTGTGTCTGACACTGTGATCTGTAGTACGGGGGCACCTCAAGGTACAGTTCTTGCCCCATTCCTCTTCACACTGTACACTGCTGACTTCAGGCACAACTCATCCAGCTGTTACTTACAGAAGTACTCCGATGACTCTGCTATAGTCGGTCTTATCACTGATGGCGATGATAGGGAATACAGAGACTTAAACCGGGATTTTGTTGAATGGTGCCAGCAGAACCAGCTCAGGATTAATGCTGGGAAGACCAAGGAGATGGTGGTGGACTTTAGTAAACGGAGAGGTGCTCCGACCCCGGTGGAGATCCAAGGAACATGTATTGAGATAGTCAGGACCTATAAGTACCTGGGCGTGCTCCTCAATAATAAACTAGACTGGGCTGATCACCTGGAGGCGCTGCACAGAAAGGGCCACAGCAGACTCTACCTGCTCAGGAGGCTGAGGGCCTTCGGAGTCCGGGGGACACTTCTTAGGGCCTTCTTCAACTCTGTGGTTGCCTCAGCCATCTTTTTCGGTGTGGCCTGCTGGGGAAGCAGTATATCAACCAGGGACAGAAATAGACTTGACAGGCTGATCAGGAGGGCCAGCTCTGTCCTGGGGAGCCCCTTGGACCCAGTACAGGTGGTGGGTGACAGAAGGATACTGTCTGTGGTGACCTCCATGCGGGAGAACAAATCCCACCCCATGTATGGGACCCTGATGGGACTTGGCAGCACTGTAAGCGACTGTCTGCTTCACCCCAAGTGTGAGAAGGAGCGCTATCGCAGGTCCTTCCTTCCAACCGCGACCAGGCTGTATAATCTACATCAGACCAAACGAAGAGCTCTCCGCACAGAGAACTAATGATTATGAGGATGACCATGAGGTCTTCCTCTTTCTCTTCTGTTTTTCCTTTAGCTGCCATGGACTCCTAGTATATCTTCTCTTCTCAGCTTATCTGTGTCTACGTCTGTAACATATTACTTTGTATTATCCTGTATCTGTATTACTATGCTGCTGTAACACGCTGAAATTTCCCCAAGGTGGGACTATTAAAGGATTATCTTATCTTATCTTATCTTATTGTAACGTTGTTTATTACTGGCAGAGCCACAGACACAGATGTGAACTCAAAATTATACAGTTGCATTGTTTTCAGGCTTGCAGAAGCAGAACATGGCATTGTGCAAAGTTTTCAGTTGTGTAGGAGACGTGATGGAGGCTCTAAAAACCAGGTAATATTATTCTGTATTGCCTGATATTTTTCTTTTATCAGATAGGTTTGCCTTTTTTTTGTTTACTGTTTTATCACAAACTGTGATTCTTCTTTTTCTTAGGTTCACAAAGAAACTAAAGGGAAACCCCATCTAGAACTGGAGATTCCTATTGTAATGAATCATTAGAAAGTTCATTAAACTCCCTAATAAATAATGTATAATCCCCATGTGTCCTAATTCTGCTTTTGTGCTGCTAGCTGTTAACCACATGACTACGAGGGCTGATGAGGATACGTACAACCAGTCAGCCACGTTCATCCTCTCCACTATGTTTGATCTATACGTTTTCTGCTGGTAACACTGAAAATTATTTTCCAAATATCGTTTTAGCTAAACTGAGTATTCTGGACAAAATAATGTCACTTTCTATGTTGCTACATAAAACATAGCACATTAAGTATGGAATTTGCTACAGGGCATTTTTTGTGGTGTTTTTTTCTTACTTGCTGCAGGAAAAACCACAGCGGCAACATATTGTGGTTTTAACTGCAGTGCTTTTCACAGAACGTCCACAGAGGTTGCCTCTGCAGACTTTCTGCTTCCATTATACCTATAGGGAAACCATTAGTGTTTCCTTAGGTATAGTTGACATGCTGTGATTTCCAAAACTGCGACGGTTTTGGAAATTGCAGCTTGTCTGCTGCACGGATTTTTCTGCAAAGTGGGGATGGGTTTCGCATGTATGGCCCTAGCCTTAATGCTTTTAGGTCTTAAGTATCTTGAAATGTGTCCATATGAGTACACAGGAGAGCCGTAGCCCTGGCTATAAAGATGAGCAGAAGATGGCAGGGACAAACGCATTTTGCAGCTTTGATAATATGGAACAGCAGTGTGGCACATAGGCCCTTTTATATTTTTAGGAGGAAGACCTAGTGGGCACAACACAGGTCCAAGGAAACCAGCACCTGGAACAAATCTCCAAGCGGTGAGGACATCTACTTCTGGATTTTTAATGCAGATTTCACCCTTTCTGCAAAACCATTTTTTTCTGCTGTGGATTTCCAACAGAAATTCTGCAGCATTTTAGTCCCGTGGGAGCATATTCTTAAAAAGCCACAAAAATATAACAATTAAAAAATGTTTTTTCTTTTTAAGGAATACAATGCAACGGAAGATGTGCATGCGTAAAGTGTGCACAGATAGTAAAAGTACCTGAATAAAAGTGGTTAAGAAAGCTTGCAGTAAATGATGCTAGCATAACTGAATCAATAAATGTAAAGTCAGACTTGTTATATTCCCTAGGACATTAGAACTGCATGCTGCAGCGTATGTCTCTTTTACTCCTTTAAATTAATCTACTCACTGCTGACCAGATGGCGCTGTGATTATAGCTCTTTGTGTCCAGGTGGCACACCCAGAGTCTGTAAATTCTTTTTTTCTATTATTTCCCAAAACAGCTAGATTCTGGAAACGTTCAATACAAAGTCAGCCAAAAGCTACAGGAAAGGGCAAAGCAATATCCCAAATGCGTGTCTCTAATGGAACAACTCAATTGCACATTCATCTTCCATCTTACCTTCACCAAAAAGAATGTCACGTGTCGGGTTTGTATGCCTAGGATGTGTTTCTCTGCAGTTATCTACATTCATGTAGTAAATGTATTAAAATATAAGAAGAGAAACAGAAGAGTAAATGACTTTGGGGCTATGGTGGTGGTTCTGAAAACTATGTTGACTTTCTCGGATCAGTGACCATCATACCAAGACTTTGGTACACGGGGCCTCACAATCAGACCCTCAAGACCGCTGGCATGCAGGCTGATTCACAGCTAAACATTTTGCTAAGGGAGACTGAGAACATTGCTAACCGGATAATTACTTGTTAATTAGAAGCCTTTCAGAACGCTGATGTGCGAACGTCTCTCTAGGATTGAGCTGTTCTGCTCTGGCCAAGGAGAAGCAAATTCCACTTATCAAGAATTTTAAAGGCTACTTCGGCAAGAAGCCACATATTACATTTCATCTAACACCAGAGAGGGCATTGTTTGCTATTCGCACACAAAAGACTATCAGACTATCCTTAAAGGCCACAAACCCCTTCTGGTTATACTTTCAGCAGTGATATAGAAATCAATACTACATACATGAATATCCTGAAGAGCCCCCCACCCACTTGTTATAAACAAACTAGAATGGACGGGCTACAAGCTGAATAGAATAAAGTGATATACACAAGAATGTTTTTCATTAATTTATTAAATGCCAGAACAAAACAGAGGATACACAATGTCTTCAGTGTAACAGACTGGTACATTAGGCAACAGTTACTTCAAGTTCAAGTTGTACAGCTTGGTGATAATATAAGGGCTAGTTCACACGTGAACTGCCCGCGCGGGTTTTGACACAGAGAGAGACGCGGCGAGCCGCGTCTCTCTCTTGTCAAAACCCACCCGCCGCGACCATCGCGGTCGCGGCTTTCACCTCCGCTGTCGGCTCAAATGAATGAGCCAACATGGAGGGTGCTGCAGCCGGGCGGAAGCCGTGCGGCGCAGCCCGCGCGGCTTCCGCCTGAAGAAAGAGCATGTCGCTTCTTTTCTCCGCTAGCAGCAGCCCGCCGCTAGCGGAGAAAAGAAGCCCGGCGGTCTCCATAGACCACCATTATAAGGGGAGGTTTTGGACGCGAAATCCGCTGTCAAAAACCTCCCCTTATACTCACGTGTGAACTAGCCCTAAGAATGTGAAACTTTCTTCCTGAGGAAGTGGAATTGGGTTGAGACAACACCAAAAGTTGAAGTCAATAGGCATTGGCATGTTAGCTACTCTAGGACAATGAATATTGAAAGACATAGCAATGTACCCTGTATTTATACTATACTATACTATACCATATCATATATGACACCGTTGAAGCCTATTGCTGAATTGGTAATAACTTGCAGTATATCATATCTCTGTTAATCTTTGAAAATACCCTCTATCTATGCATGATCAATTGAACATGAATTAAAAAAAAAAAAAAAAATTTAAAAGGTGAATCATTTTTAAAAAGTCTAAATAAACGTAAATCATACAAATCCTACTAATATTATAAATGTTAAAGTTTGTGTGTTTGGATGTTTGGATATTTGTTCCTCAATCACACCCGAACGGCTGAATGGATTTTTTTTAAAATTTCACATACACCTACATATTGGCCAGGAAGGAAAAATAGGCTACTTTAAATGTGTCTCACTCACTCCAAATCGCCACCACGACACTCAAATGTTGTCTCCTGCTCTGCTGTCGGCCCTGCCATGACATCAGCACAGGTTGGTACACGCAACTCCTATTGGTGCATGGCGGTGTGTGGGCGGGATAGGGAGCCAGCACAATAGCCCCATAGGTTTGCGCCGAAATGTGGGCATGGCCAGCGCGCGAGTACACTTTGCTGAACATGGCGGCTGCCCGCATGTTTCTGAACGCCACTGACATGCCGGCCGGCCAACATTGCCTCATGCCGGCGTAGCATGCAGCAGCGTAACCAGGCCTAACGTAGCCAGCTGCATGTACCCGTGACTTGGAGGTGACTGTAATCTCTAAAGGGGGGGAGGGGGCCGGGGGCGCGGGTGGGGGAGTAAGGGGAGGGCTGGGGCAGTGGGTGGGAGGAAAGGGGGGGAGGTGCAGCAGCGGGGCCATGGGGTCCCGGCCCACGATGGTGTGGGAGGGGCCCGCAGCGGCCACAAGGAAAGGGGCATGGGGGGCCACAGGCCGCGCTTCAGGTGGTTTGCGCCTTTTTTTTAATTGGGGCGACGGCCAAAAGGAGGCATAAATTTAGAGCTTATTCAAATAACAATGACATTTCCGTCCATTTTGGACATAATGTCCACTTTGAGAACACATTAACTGAAACCTCTGTGGACCTTTGTGTGAAAAGTGCTACGGGAAAACCCGTTATGCGTTTCTGCTGCATTTTTTCCTGCAGTGCTTTTTTTTGTTGTGGCCCATTACCTGGGACCTTAGTTATAATATGGCTTACTCTGCGCTAGAATTTTAGGTGTAAACTGAATTTTATTGAAATTTCCAAAATAGAGAAACAGAATCACAAAGCATTACAAAATGGCAAAAGCAAAACAGAGCCCAGGACGGGCTAAACAAGAGGCACAAGTGCCAGCAGTATGTAAGTCAAAACAAGTCAAAAGATGCAGTAGCAGACACAGCACGGCCCCAAGAATAATGCCAAAACAACACAGAACTAGGGGAGGACAAAACACCACGAGGACAGGAGACAAAAGGGGGGAGAGGAAAACAACAGCCAACATAGAAGTGAAGAGCAGGGTAAGAAAGGAAAGAGAAGGAGGACGAAAAACGCCCATGAACTCCAAAAAGGTAAACACCAGAAGAAAGATTAAGGGAAAAGTGAAGAGAACTCAGTCGAATCCTGAAACGCGATCCACGGCCGCCAGAGGGTCTCGAATTTAGATGAATCCACCAGATCCTCCACTACAATTGCTTCCATCCTCCTAATGAGAAGGAATTCCTGGAGCCATTCCAACAAGGATGGAACCACCGGACTGCGCCAATGGCGTGGAATGACCGTTCTGGCAGCCGTCAGGAAATGACGTAGCAGGTCACCCTTGACCCTAAAAATCTTACCAGGGATAAGAGAGAGAAGAGCCAGTTGAGGGGAAGGGGACACAGAACGACCACTAACCTTAGAGTACAGGGAAAAGACAGATAACCAAAACTCCTGAATCTTTCCGCAGTCCCACCAAATATGGAGGAAAGATCCCACAGCAGATCCACAGCGCCAACACTCTGAGCTAGAATTTTACTATACAATTTTGGTGCATTCTTGGATGAATTTAAGTTACACCTTCTTTTTCTGAGAATTCATACCCACATGTCTAGAAATTTGAAACATTTTAGCCCAAACTAGGCACGCCACGTTATGCCAAAGAAGTGCCAATGTGCTAGAATTACTAAGAGACCAGAACCACTTAGCAACCCTGCCGGGATGTACACCTATTGGGGAATCAATTCGGTCAGGCATAAGAATCGACACTCTTAATACATTTCCCCATACTACTTCCTCAGCATTCTTGTTTTGGGCAGAGGTACTATGGCTCCATTCAAAAAAATATAAAGAATTATGAAATAGAGACATTAAAAAATTGCAGATATAACAAATCCTCTAGAAATAAACAGACGTCTACTACAATTTACTGTAATTATTTGCCACCTCGCAGACTGACATTATCTAGGTAACACTTGCTTTCCATGTAGGTTTTTTTTTTACTACTTTCTTTACAAACAGGTCCCCACAGAAGACAGTATTCAGATTTGTCTGTCAATCACCAGGGATCCAATTTCCTACTAAATGAAACTCATCTTTACTGCCATAGAAATAAAAATTCATTCAAAACAGCCAAGTCTGAAGGAAGCAATTTATTGGAAGTGTCAGGTTTGCATAAATTAGGCTGAAGAGGATAGTGGTAATGGCCCCAGCCTCTGCAAGGAATACTCAGAGCAGATCTCTCATGAACAATTAAGAGACAAATTTTTCTTGAGGAGATGAACATGCTGTAATGCTGATTAAACAGGTGGGCATCAGGGATGAGCTGTCGTGTCAATTTATCACACCTTCAAACTTTACAAGAGCAAACTTTACAGCCAAGACCAAAACAAAATTATGTTCCACATCATCCAGGAGTGTGTGCATACTGGGACGAATAATAAAATTCTACATACAGGTAATAAGGAAATACAGAACGATATAAGAATCCTCTGAACAGCACTATGGTTACATGGACAAGTAGTTATACAACTTCTTGTATAATAATAATCCAAAAAAATAGCATACAGAAACTAGCTGCATGGTTTAGGCCGACTTTACACAGGCATATTTGGTCCATGAAATACAGACCACATGTCAGCCAAAATATCTGGGATAAATACTAGTAGGGACCTGGACTCAAAGCATCATAGTCATCTGTCTGCCTCCCCACAGGACTACTGACCAAAATGGAAAACATCATTACAGTATTGGACAGCCACTAAGGAAGTCAGTGATAGTAGCAGCGGACATACTGTGATTTGGAAAACCGTTTCGGTTTTGGAAATTGCAGCATTTCAATTATACCTACTATGAGAATGTGAAAGGCAACATGCTGGAGTAACGATATATCAGCCCCAGATTCCTGACATATGTGTGGTCCAGTGTAGGTCTGCAGTAGGCCTCAGCCCCAGGTGTGGGTCCTGAGGCTCGTTATTCGGCCATATAAGCATGCTGAGCCTGCACTTCAGGGCAGATCCTGGGAGGAGAGGAAGTGACTGGGTCTGTCCTGTAACCCTGAGTCCGGTGAGGCCAATTTGTGCTTGTGTTTTTCGGGTGGCTGATAGTAAGCCACACATATAGTTAGGTTATAACTTCTGTTTAGTTAGTCACTCAGACAGCAGGAATTTGTTTTATTTTTGCCTGAAGTTAAGGCTGCATTTTGTTTTGCTTATTTGTGCCTGAAGTGTCCCTGTCTTGACTGTTTGGGTCCGCACCACCACTTCTACCGAGGTACCTTCCCCACACTACAGAAACGACAGTTATTTCCCCTATAGGTATAATTGAAGCAAAAAGTTTTTCCTTAAAAACGAAATGCGTGAAACCATCCTGAACGTAATCAACTTTAAAAACAACCTCTCATTGGCTGGAAATAAACCTTAAAAAATTTAATTATATTAGAAATTTTTTTAAAACAAACAAAAGAAACTTCAGTGTATTCTATATGTAACACCTAAAGGTATGGTCTCATGTGACATTACATTGTATGATGACAGACATGTCTACACTTGTAATTTTGGTGGTAAAACACAGCAAATAATAAATAATGCGAAAAGACCACATGAAGACTTACTCTGGGTCCTGGCTGTATGTAAGTTTTCTCTCTCCAAACCTTTGTAATGTAATATACATTTATTGTGCATATTATTTGATCTGCATTATTTTAGATCTATAGTAATCATAATAAATTATCTCTCATGGTAAAGGCATGCCTATATCTAGTGACAATCAAAGCCCACCTGCTAGCTTGTGGAAGAATACAGAAAGTGAGAATTAGGGAAAGCAGGCAAAGATGTTGAGGGAGGGAGATGGGAAAACCCATTTAAGTTAAGGCCCCATGTAGCGAAATGTATTAAAAAAAAAAAAAAAAACCAACAACAGCGTTTTTCCTTGTGTTTTTGCAGAATTTTCCTCTGTGGACTTACTGCCCTTATTATACCTAGCGTTTCTGCATGTATAGGTGAAATGCTGCGATTTTCATAGACCCTTGCATTTTTGAAAGCACAGCTTTTCTGTTGCATTTTTTTTGTACATTGTGGGGATGGAATTAACCAGAACTCCATTCACTTCACAGGTACTGAGAAAACACTGTATTTTTTACAGAAATCTGGGTCTTCAGGCTTAAAATCAGTTCTTAGATCATTTTGGTACTTTAAAAGAAACAGTAAGTAATGCTAGGTTGACATTAGCGTTCAGGTTTCCGTTGTTTGGGTCTATATGGGTATCAAAAGATGGAGACCCTGTTCACTTACAAAGCGGTTACCCGTGGAAAGCCATGGACCCCATAGACTATAATGGGGTGCACCAGATTTTTGCCCTGTTCACACTGGTTTTATACTGAAACTGGCTGCACTGCACTGATTTTTGGCAGAATCTGTGGTGAAGTCTGCTGCAAAGACTCCAACGCAGATGTGAATCCAGCCTAAGACAAAACAGCATATATATACATGCTTTTTTTATCCAATGACTAGACACTGTTGATACTATCATACCGTATATCATAACACTATACATGGGACCAACAGTACTAGCAAAGGGGAATATGTGTTCATATCATCACCACAATATTTGTTAACTGTCAAAAATTTTCTGAACTCTCCTGAATTTTTGGTAGTAATCCCAGCAAAATCATACATATATAGGATTGAAAAAGGTGGTGTTTTGACCCAGTTTTTTGGTAGGATTTATACTTCCCCATTTCCTCAACCAAAATGGTAACAAGTCCCCCATCCCCATAACTAAAATTGTAAAACTCTTATGCAGAGGTCTGACCTACACCTAAACATACTTGGGTGACAAGTATGTCCCCCAGCCCCATAAATAAAATTGTAAAATTGTTATACAGAGGTTTGACCTACACCTAAACATGTTTGCATAACTAGTCATGACGTACAGAAATCTATGGTTTTGCCAAGTTAGCCAAATTCATATTGCTTATTAATGAAAACTTGACGAGGTCTGAGCAATGCTGTGTAATGGAGGGGCAGACCATCATCTGCCATCAGGCCTGCTATATGCTATAGGCTATGCTAATTCTGGCCGTGGTTATTATGAACTCTGCTGATGAGGCAGAACTGGAATTAGAAGATGTGGTAGTTAATCTGCTGAACATTTATTATCCACATAAGACTTGCGGAAATTAACTCATACAACATAGAGCACATCACAACTACTAAAAACATGTAACTGGGACCATAAGTTCATAATGTAAAGCAATGTGTGCCTCCAGATCAGCTAACTCAGCCAGTTATATGAAGATGAGCTTCCTATTTCTGAAAAACAGGGAAGTCATTAATGCTGATGTCTTTACAATATCATCATGTTATGCAGTAGCTATATATATTTATAGAAGGAAACAAAGGAACGAAGACTAGACCTTTGGAAAATCTGTAAAAAATAGTAGTACAGTAAACTAAACAGTAAATTAAACATGAACAGAAAACAAAAAAATGGATTTTGCGGGGAGGAAAAGAAAATGAAAATATCTGCGATGGGAAAGGGTTAAAGAACAGCAGGGGTACTATCAGCAGTCTGAAAAGGATGCAGCAATATGGTGAGTGCTGCATGCTTTATAGTAATTTTTGTATCACAGCTCAGTCCATTATCTTCAAAGGGACGGAGCTGCAAACAGGCCATGTAATCGAGAAAGGTGACATCACACGGCCTGTGAGCACTGGGCCACTACAAACAGCTGATTCATGGGTGTTGGAGCTCAACTGATGACATATCCTAAGGGTAGGTCATAGTTATGAATTATGTCATGTCATTGTTGTAGTTATAAGTTAGAGCATGTCTACTGTTAACTCAATGTACAATATACATCCGAGGATATAGGTAAGTAATTATGTCCAGGATGTTAATACAGTTGTAGATCAGGCTTGTTTACAGGTCATTGCAAAGAAGCCAAGTATGTTTGTCAGGGGTTTCAGATCAGACAGCTTGACTGAAGGACGGTTTAAGTCTGGAAACTTGCAAGGGGAGATTCCTGTATGGAACAAGGAAAAATATAACTTCAAATGCAGAAATATGGCCCCGAAACACAGACATGTCTCTGACCTCAAACACATATACCTTGCTCTACAGGGAAATCCTGCAAAACAAATTAGTCAATGAGACATAGGAACAAGAAGCTGCAAATATGTAGAGCAGGGGTCCTCAAACTGCGGCCCGAGGGTCACATGCGACCCACCAAGCACTTCTGTCTAGCCCCGCCGACAACGCCGGCAGGCGTGCATTTATAATGAAGCTCCTGGGGAGCTCTGGCCAGGCCATGGAGCGCACTTCACTTTACCTATTGGAGGGCACCGCTCCCGATGTCTGTGCGACCTGCTCTGCCTCCGGCCCACTGTTTAAAAAGTTTGAGGACCCCTGGTGTAGAGAATGCATGTTTAGTGGCAGACTTTAAGGCCTGGGCCCCACGTGGTGTAAATGCCGCAAGTTAGCCATGGTGGAAACACCGCGGAAAAAGATGCTATGTTTTACAGTCACTGCAAGGTAGCTGGGATTCTCGCGATCCCCATCTATACCTTGTCGAAAAATATGCACTACAGACATACTGCAATTTCCAAAACCATTGTAGTTTTGGAAATCACAGCATGTCAATTATACCTATGGAAATGCCAGCGGTTTCTCTATAGATATAATAGAAACAAAAAGCCTGCAGAGGAAACCTCAGCGGACTTTCTGTGAAAAGAGTTAAGGGGAAAACTGCGATACGTTGCCACCATGGTTTTTCCCATGGTGCTTTTTTGCTGCGGGACTCTATTTGTGGCTTTAGCCTAAAAGTCTACACAAAATTTATGTTCGGAGTCCACTGTGATCCTCACAGCAATGCATAACACCATAAATATGTTGTAGTCCGTGACTGCTTCTAGATACCACAGTGGATTTTATGTAAAATACATATATAATATATATATATATATATATATATATATATATATATATATATATATTCTATAAAAATAGGGAAACTGGGTGGAGTGAACAAGTCATATTGCTACATGCCCAAAACTCATATCATGGAGAAAGGAAAGATATATTATCAAAAAAAATTTCATTCTGGTGACAATGCAAACGTACAGACCTGCTTTCCTAGGCATTACGGTGAATTTTACAGCCTATGATGGCAAGCTGATCAATTTCAGCACTACATGCAGGACACCCAAACTGTGCTGATGTTATCTCACACTCCATGGAAAGAGCAATTACAAATCAAGGTACTTGTCAAGCCACATACCTACAACAGCAAGTCAAGCAAAGAGGAGCTGAGACATCAAACTATTAATAATACATTACACTAACATTTACACCACGGCTCTTCTATTCCTTTTATTTGCAGGCTATCAGTTGTTCATAATCTATAGCAGCAACCCAGTGCTGGAACTCAAGTCAAGCAATATAGAAAATTATGCAAAGTGATGCTTCCTCATTCGGAGAAAACAGAAGGGTGAAAAAAGAGAATGAAATGTGAAAGGGGGTAGATGACTGCAGTACCATTTGTGGTCAACAAGTGGCAATATGACAACAATCCATTCTCCCAGCACTTACGTATCAGAGGCTTGCACAATTCTGTAGCAAAAAAAAGGCATATTAATATGAATATAGAACATGAACATAGGCGCTGAGTTCTGGAACAAATATAACCAATTCAAGAGGTATAAAGCTGTGGCATCAAAGGTGCATTTATAGATCTCTGACACTCTATTTTTGTTTTTCTTTTTTTATTTGTTCGATGAATCTTGCTTTGCAAACATATGTCCTCGTCTTTTCAAAAAACCCCAAACGATCCTGAGTAAATCTAAGTCCACTCCCAACTTGAAAGAAGGCTGAGATCTATGTATACTGCTATTTGAGGAATTTTTAGAGATCCCCATGCTTGCAACCCTGGCACTGAGTGAATACAGTAGTGACCTGACTGACAATAATGGCAGCATTAATTAATATTATTCCAGGAGCCAAGGTCATTGCATTGCTAGTCATGGAAATAAAGCAGCTTACTTCTGAGCTTAGTGAAGCCATGAGCATTGAAATGTGTGTTTTGAGGTTTTTGAGTTAAAGAATAAGTTTGCCTTGAACATACATTTTAAAATAATTCAGAGATTTATTGATGTATTAGCTTTTACCCGCGACTTCGTTTGCGGTGTTTGGAGAATTGGGTGGAGACAGACGTGTGAAACTGTGAGATTATTCGGCAGGCAGGAGCCGGACTGCAACTGTGAAGGTATGAATGGATGGATGGATGGATGGATGGATGGATGGATGGATGGATGGGTGGATGGATGGATGGGTGGGTGGATGGATGGATGGGTGGGTGGGTGGGTTAATTCTTAATGGCTGCCATGAGCATCGGGCCTCCATGTGTGGCGGACACCCGGTTGCTATGGTCACCACAGGGCAGGAATGTGTCTTATTATCGCGGCTGGTCATAGCCCAGCCACAATGGTAAGATTTGAATAACCGGGCTGGGAGGCTGCAGTATGGTCCCGGCTGGCAGCGGAACAGGTCGGCTCTTGCAAAGTGGGCAGGTAGGAGCCGGGCTGCAACTTTGAAGGTATGGATGGATGATTGAATGGATGTGTGGGTGGGGGGAGTCTTACTTGTTAATGGTTGCCATGAGCATCGGGCCTCCGTGTGTGGAGACCCGGTTGCTATGGTGACCAGACGGCAGGAAAGTGGCCGCCGTGAGTTTGAGAGTGGCGGTGGATGTGACAGAGGGCCGTGCCGCCGCAAGAAGGTTGCGATGGTGGTCCTGTACACCTTGGGCCAGTGTATACCCGGCGTAGAAGAGGTTTTGACGATTTTTTAAACTTTTTTAGGGGGGGAAGTGGTGTTATAGGCCAGAGGTAATGTCATGTGTCGGCTGGCCGGGCGGCTGTGTTGAAAGGCTGGGGCGGAAGACAAAGGAGAAAGAGCAGGGCAGCTTATGTGTGTGCTGCAAACTTACCGCTGAGTGTGCAGGCAGTGAAGGTAAGTTGCAGGGTCGGGGATGACTGTGGAATTGCAACACCGAGTTGTGGCAGTGCGGGCCAGGCTGTGTGTGCGCTGTGCGGTCTGACGTGTACGCGGGAACTGTGCGTGTGGCGTCATCAGTGAAGTGCAGTTAGTGTGAGTGGCCAAGTGGTGGCGCGCGGCTGTTGAGAAAAGATGGCGGTGCCAGAGCGTCACCTTTGTTACTCTGCTTAACGTGACTGTGTAAGGTCAGGAAATACATGTAAATGTGACGGAGTGGGGTTAGGGCTACCGTAGAGGCAACAATATGGAGAGTGCAGGTAGTTTGGGGCTGGAAATGCAAGGAAGTGTGTGTGATTGTACAGCTGGGGCTAGGAGACCTACTTTTGGGACTGTCCTGCTAAGCAGCCATGTTGTTTAGCGGCACGAAAAGTAGCGTAGGTTTCAATCCTAAGGAAAAACTATGTTTGTGGAAAATTTGAGGCAAATCCGTCCAGGCGTTTTAGCGTGATTGAGGAACAAACATCCAAACATCCAAAGACACAAACTTTTTATAATAGGTTATTATCTTTATCACTTATTTCAGCTCCCAGAGACCTTGTGGGGTGTTCTGATTCTCTGCAGTGTATCTGCTACCAGTCCACAGACTGATATATATGGAGTTCTACAGCCATTTGATGAATTACATGAAATATAAAAGAAAGAAGAAAAAAAAACCCTGAAAATATAAAATAGAGCAGAAAATGAAAAACAGAATAAGGCTCAAGCCCCACATAGCGAGCCCTTGGAAAAAAGCGATGCGGAAAAAACCTGCGTTTTTGGAAAATGTGCCTGTTGCGTGTATTTTTCCACAGTGTGTAGATGGGATTCACAAGATCCACTTTTCAGGGACTATGAAACGCTGCAGTTTTTGCCGTGGTGTTTACGCCTGATAGGGAAATGAATACATTTGAAATCAATGGGAGCTTTTACGGCGCTCAAAATCTCACACGCCGTATACGTGCCAGGTCACGCGTCACGTTACTCCATGTGAATGGACCCTTAATCAGAATATGTGCAGACAGAATTCTGCACCCCATAATAAACCAGATCATAATAAAGTCATATTAATACAGTAAAGATAAAATTAATAGTAGATAGTCATTGGGACTTTGCCTTGTCATTTAACAAGATGATGTCAGCTAACATTACTTCAGCTATCATGTGGTTTGATGGGAATTTACTTTTTTGGGAAATTGTCATTGGATATTAAAATTGCTTATTCATATATTACACGCCCATAGTCGCCTACTGAGAATTGGTATAAGAAGACATGATGTATACAATAAACTTATGCTTCTACCCAGGTTCAATTTGTCTCTGTGTGGACTCAAGTCTTTAAATTTGACTATCATCCAATATACTTAAGTGGTCCCATTGAGACCACCCCTGACACGCCACATGCGGCCCTGATTCCCTGTACTATGCAGAGGTCATCAGAGAGTGTCAGCAACATTCTCCAATACAAAATAAACCAGTATTTTATTTTATTTTTTCATTTTTATGTCCAGGTATTTGCTGTAAAACTGAATATCTGGGCCAACGTTTGCAGCAGCTCATGCAAATTGGAGTCTCTATGGTCATGTAGAAAATAAAATATCAAAATATGAACAAATTATAAAAAATATGTTTTAATAAATATTTGTCAATATAAAATAAGGCAATTCCCTAATATATTCTGAAATGAGATGTGAGTGGTTTTAGTGAATCATCAGTAAATGTAATAAAAACAAAATATAGTACGCAGAGGCCTAAAGTGTTTCCAATTATAAGTTTTCATATATATTAGTAGCTGATTGCAGGGGCATAGCCATAGAGGGGCACGGGTAACAGTCACCAGGAGCCTGAGGGCGCCCAAAGGGTGTACTTACAACATAGGAAGACACCAGTATTAAGGGTAACACATAGTAAGTGTGGGGCCCATTACAGATTTTGAATTGGGGCCCGGGAACCTAAAGTTTTGTCTCTAGTAGACAGTCTTCGTTTTTGAAGCCAAAACTAGCTGTGAATCATGATGGGAAAGATAGAAATGACAAGCGCTACTCTTTTTTTTAATCCACTCCTGGTTTTGACTTTAAAAACTGCATGGAACAACCTAAACATGTAAATGCATGTTCATGTGTAATGGAAATGTACTTGATGGTCACGTGTGATAACTCACAATTAACACATTCAATAAAAAATACATGTTAGGAAATCTAATGCTACAGGAGTTTTGCAGAAGACAGCAGTAAGTCACAACTTAGCTCCTTATTGCACTGGCAGAATTCAGCAAGCACAAAACAATGTTAATTACAAAGTATCGATCTGGTCTTCCCTCACCTCTACAAGATCAATGGCGAGTTATACAGACACGCATATCTCCAAACTAAAGAAAAGACACTCTTGGGAAACTCAGCTTGACTTACTATAGGCTTACTGTAACTTTACAGTTACCCAGTGATCAATACATAAACTCTATTCTGTATTGGGTGAAATGAATTTGGTTACAGTAGGTACATTTGTGTAATTAAAGGCATAGTCTCAAGAATACCATCTGTCATGTGATTACCATGCACTCTTCAGTTAAAGGGGTATTTCCATAACTCTTGATCTGCAGCCTGCAGGGCTCTGTGCTCTCTTCACTTCCTGGATTTCTCGGCACATTGGTGGGCGGGGTTTCACTTGCTCTGCTATCTGCTATGTTTGCAGTAAGTAATGAGGGATTGGTTGTAAATGCATTACCACAGTATAAATCTGATGTGGAAACTGATGTAGCAGAGCTGGATTTGAGTCAGCTTGCATTACATACAGTGGTAACGGACTCCTTATCTCAGCCCTTATAAGCCAAATTCAATTAAACTGGCTGATAAATGGAAAAGCTGAAGATAGACAGCACAGTAATCCCGGAGCTCTCACCTCCCCCTCCCTTATCTGAGGAGCTCCGTTGCTTGTCAGCCCCTCCCTCTCCCCCCTGAGAGCAGGCAGCTACTTCACTTGGGAAATGAGCAGATAAGCCCACCGTGCACAATAGGTATGATTTACAAATATGTTTTTATTGTAAAACGGGGGGGGGGGGGGGGGGCATCATTTTGCTGATACAGACCCGTTAAACTGTTTGATGAACAGGATACTATGAAGAACCTCACTTTATACATATATTTGCTTTACCATGAGAGATTATTATGATTACTGGAAATCCTACTAATATTATAAATGTGAAAGTTTGTGTGTTTGTTATTGAATCACGCAAAAAAACGGCCGAAAGGATTTGAATGAAATTTGGCACATAGATAGTTTGTAACCTTGATTAAAACATAGGTTACTTTTTATCCTGGTAAATGACATGGCTTCACGACTGTTATGAAGTTATGTTCACATACTATATTACACTGCTCTAGCAGCAGCTTATCTCAGCTTCTGATAAAGCCAGGGCTGTTATCTCTCTGTGTAAACACACACTAACTCTCAGTGTACATGCATTTGCATATTATCTGATCTGCTCCAGGCAACATGCTGACACGCTGGATGGGAAAGCACCTTTCATCCAAATTGGCAGTTTGCCAATTTTAAACATGCCAGGAAAAATCTAATTTGTCGCAAACAACAAGAGCTATGAAGGTAGCCAAAAGTCACAGAGTTCTCCTCAAGTGGAGTTGAGGGGGAACAACAACACGCTCATTATATGACATCCCAGCAAGCTGCTGAAATGCCAGAACAATCACAGCAGGACAGCTTGAGAGATGCCGAAATGCCTGAGCAGGCAAACCATTGACAGCAGCAATTTGCTGAATATAGGAAGATCATAGACGCCAACAACCCACACACGAAGTCGCGGGCAGAGGCTAGTCTAATATAAATGCAGATCAAATAATATGCACTATAAATGTATAACACATTACAGAGGGTTGGAGAGGAACAAAAAAAAACCTACATGCTCCCAGACAGAATGGACTCAATGTTATCTTTGTATTTACAAAGTGAGAGATAAAATACATCGTCTGAGCTTTTATCAGCAAACTACAATTAGCTGAACTGATTGTCCTGAAAGCAAAGCTGTACATAACAGGAGAGAACTAAGCCCACCCAGAGAGCAGTGACTCATCCCTCAGACCGGTTATTACAGGGCAGGACAGGTACCAAGGAAATGCTGTATATATAATAGGAGGAATAATTTATCATAGCAGACAAACAAAGCAGCATTGCTAAAGTGATGTACTTAGGAAAGCTCTTGAATTTATATAAGTTAGCATTAGATAGGATCCATGAGATGGGAATACATCTTTAAGTTTCACCTTAAAAATAAGGTATAGTTAGACAAAAATTGTTCAAAACAAAGATTTTTGACTATAGCATGTATCAGATCACCCATTCACATGACTCCCCCATGTCCACGGTATTTCTAGTCTAGTCTGAAATCTGATCAAAATGTATGGTTTACAATAAAACTAACCAACCATGGAGAATAAAGTTGTGGGTTGTGAGCACTTGTGGCAAAAAACATATGCTCACATTATGGATGGTATATTTGCCGTTTTTTTATGCACCTTATGAACTGATGGTATGTAGATGACTCTGGGGACCATTTTTCACTAGTAGTCCAACAGTAAATGTAGCATAGATTGGTGCCATTACTTTATTTTAATTGACTTGCCAAAAAGGACTTTGTTGCAGGATATCACCCAACCATAATATTTTATTTCGTTTATGTCACAAGGGATCATTTTTACATAACACATCAAATTGTATGCCAAGTTTAATGCATTCAGTTCCTGACACATTTAATGGCTTCTGTATTCAGAATCTGAGCCAAAACAGCATGGGATTCGGAGGCACACAGCAGTATCCAGACTCAAGAACACTTACACTGAAGATACAAACACTTGCCTTTCATCCTGTGTTACTCTGGGAAGATGCTAATATCTGGAAAAAGGTTAAAAGATGGTTGAACAAGATTTAACAGACCCCTGCCCACTGTCACACAGTTTCTTCACATTTAATATATCTTCATGTGGTTGTGAAATTGTAGGATGTAACAAGGTATACAAAAAAGTCTACATAAAATATACAATAATGTACATAATCGTATTTAGAAAGGCCCAAGACACTAGGGGATAGGTCCCACATGACTGGGGGGAGGATTAGGGGACGTAAGGGGTTAAGTGGAGGTTTGTTTTGTGGCGCGAAAATAAGGGGAGGGGTCAGAGGTATTATAGTAGGGGGCACGGGTGACAGTTAGGGCATTCCAGCTTGCGTGCACACAGAGATTGGTGTGGTATGTCTTACCTTCGCAATGGCCGACCTGGATGCTATTTTTTCCCTGGTCCGTTCTGCTGCGGCTGTCCATGGAGGCCGGGCGTTGGAGGAGCGGCTCATGGCGGCGATTCATGGGTCCCCAGGCCAGGGGACGTCACCCCTGGCTTCATCTTCCCGCGCTCGGAGGTCTCGGCCTCCGGAGCGCTTTTCTCCTGAGCGGGGTCCGGCGGCGTTCTAGGAGCCCCAGGCGGGACCCTCCAGCTTCGGTGGCCCGGCGCAGCTCTGTCGGCGCCCTCCCGGAGCGTGGGAGGAATCCTCTCCAGTGCCGGGACCGTCCGGAGGGGGGTCGCGCTGCTGCTTCCTCTTCCCCCCTCCCTTCTCCTCCCAGGACCCGTGCGGCGGCCTCTCGCGCTTCGGCCGGGGGGCGTGCCCGGCGCGTGACGTCAGCGGGCGGGGACTGCCCCTCTGGTGTGCTCCCTGGTTCGGCAGTTCCTTCAGCCACTGAGGGCTCGCGTGCTTCTGCGGCCTGTGTTTCCGGCGAGGCCGGGACTTCGAGAGGCGGGACTTCCGTTCGGGGCCGGAAGAGGCCACAACAAGATGGCGCCGGTGATAGGCCGTCTGCGCGGCGAGTCTGCCGCTCTTCTGCTGCTGCGGTGCAGCCTTTGGAGGATGGCGCTGGGTCCTCCAGTGCTGAAGAAGGGGAGTGTCAGTCTCCTCCGTCGGCGGTGCATCCGGATTCGGGACCAGGAGCGGCTGGTGCAGGGCGCCCCCTGGCGCAGCCAGGTGAGGAGGGTCCTTTGCTAGATGTGGGCTCTGTTTCTGGTGGTGGGGGGGTAGCGGAGCCTGTAGGGGGTGGTGTGGGTGGCCCGGGTCCGGAGGTTTGGGGGCAGCTGGTGGGCCTGTTGCAGTGGTTAGTGGGTGGTAGTGGTGTTCCTGGGTCTGCGGGGCCGACTGGGGTTTGGGTTCCTCCTGTAGAGCATGCGGGTGTCGGGGGGGGCGCTGTGTCTGCGGTCGCTGCGGCTGCTACGGCGGCGGTGGGTTCGGGGGAGGCTGTAGTGACTCCGTCGGCTGAGGTGGTGGATGAGGGGTCCGACTCTAGTGCTGGGGGTAAGGGTAAGGAGAAAGAGAAGGCTGAGGATATAGTGCGGCTCGACGATCGGGCGAAAGGGGAGATTTATGTGTGTTTTGAGAGCCCCCTGGGGGCTCATCTGAAACAGGAGGTCCGGGAACGGATCTGGAAGGGGGAGTATGTCGAAATTTTTTCGCTGCTCCCTCTGGATAAATTTAATTTAGATAAAGTGAAGCCTAGCGACTCTAAGAAGGATGATGAGGAGAAGCGGCGGTATCGGTTAATTCCCAAGACATTCACCAATTGGTTGCAGGCGTTTTCCATCTTGGCGAGTGTCATTGGGGAGAAGGAGCCGGAGCATTGCTCGGCTTTATTTGGTTACCAAGACGCCATCGGTGATGCTCACCGGGTGTATGGCGGCGTTGCCTGGCTGCGCTATGATGAGCAGTTCAGGCAACGTAAGGCGGTTCGGCCGGAGCAAGGCTGGGATCACAAGGAAATCTCCTTGTGGATGCGCTTGATGGCGGCGCCCTTTCGGGGGGGTGCCGGGGGTTTCGGCTCTGGGGCCGGGTCCTCGGCGTCGCAGCGGAAGGGTTACTGCTGGCAATTCAACGAAGGGCAGTGCAAGTTCGGTACTTCCTGCCGCTTTAAGCACGAGTGCTCCGGTTGCGGCGGGTCACACGGGCTTGATAAATGCTTCAAGCGGGGAAAGGGTAAGGCTGGCGGTGTTGGGGAGAAGAGGGAGGACGCCGGTGAAGGTCGCAGCAATGCGACCTTTCCTAAATAGGTACCCTGATCGGTCGGCGGCGCGGTTGTTGGGGGATGGTTTTTCGGAGGGGTTTCGCATCCCTTTCGATGCTGCTGCTCCTGTTTTTCGGCCTAGGAATCTTAAGTCGGCCAGGGATCATCCGGAGGTGGTTGGGGCAAAGTTGATGAAGGAGGTGGAACTTGGCAGGATGGCGGGCCCGTTTTCTGTCCCGCCGTGGCCTCACCTGCGGGTGTCGCCACTTGGTGTTGTGCCGAAGCGTGAGCCTAATAAGTTCCGCCTGATTCATCACCTTTCGTTCCCGGCTGGGGCGTCTGTGAATGATGGGATCGATCCCTCGTTGTCTTCTGTGTCGTATGCGTCGTTTGATAGGGCGGTTGAGTTGGTGCGGCGTGCGGGGCGGGGTGCTCTCATGGCTAAGACCGATATTGAGGCGGCTTTTCGTTTGCTCCCGGTCCACCCTGATAGTTTCCATCTGCTCGGGTGTGCGTGGGAAGAACAGTTCTTTGTGGACTGCTGTCTGCCGATGGGCTGTTCTATTTCCTGCGCCTACTTTGAAGCTTTTAGTTCCTTTCTGGAATGGGTGGTCCGGGATGTGTCCGGTTTGTCGTCGGTTATCCATTACTTGGATGACTTCCTCTGTGTCGGTCCTGGGGGTTCCTCTGAGTGTTTGGTTTTGTTGCATACGGTGCAGAGGGTTGCGGATCTGTTTGGGGTGCCTCTTGCTCCTGATAAAACGGAGGGCCCCGCTGTTGTGATGAAGTTCCTGGGTATCGAATTGGATTCGGTGCGTATGGAGTCGCGGTTGCCGGCTGATAAATTGGGGGATTTGCGGGATACGGTTCGGTTGTTTCAAGGGTTGCGGAAGGTTCGCTTGCGGGAGGTGCAGTCGCTGTTGGGCAAGCTTAATTTTGCTTGCCGCATCATGCCCATGGGCCGGGTGTTCTGTCGGCGTTTGGCCGCCTTGACTGCGGGCGTGCGGTCGCCGCATCACTTCGTTCGGCTCACGGCTGACGTGAGGGCGGACCTGCGTGTTTGGGATTCCTTTCTGGCTCGTTTTAATGGTTGTTCGCTCTGGTTGCCAGAGGTGGTGCGCAGTACTGAACTTGACTTGTTCACTGATGCAGCGGGGTCGGCTGGCTTTGGGGCATATTTCCAGGGGCGTTGGTGTGCGGGTGCTTGGCCTGAAGACTGGGTGGCGGCGGGCTTGGTTGCTAACCTTGCGCTGCTCGAGCTGTTTCCGATTCTTGTAGCAGTGGAGCTGTGGGGGCAGGAGTTCCGGGACAGGCGTGTGTGCTTTCATTGTGATAACAGTGCTGTTGTATTTGTCATCAATTCGCAGACGGCGAAGTCGCCGCCGGTGGTGTCATTACTTCGGCATTTGGTGCTCCGGTGTCTTGAACTCAATGTTTGTGTCACCGCTCGCCACGTTCCGGGGGTTCTAAACTCTGTGGCTGACGCCCTTTCGCGTTTCCAGTTTTGCAGGTTTCGGGAATTGGTTCCGGGAGCGGCGGCAGTCGGCGAGGTGTGCCCGGATCATCTGTGGTCGCTGGTGTCCGTGCCGCGGCAGAGTTAGTGCAGCGGTCTGTGTCAGTTGGGACTTGGCGGCGTTACCAGCAGGTTTGGTGTGATTGGGAGCGTGATTGTGCGACTGCGGGAATTGGCGATTCGGATGAGGAGCGTTTGGTTCTTGTGTTGTCCTGGGTCGGTGAGGCTTTTGCTGGTGGCCGTTCAGCGACTGTTCTGTCTCATCGGTTGTCGGGATTAGCCTTTTTGTTCCGGCTTCGGGGTGTGCGGGATGTGACAAAGGAGTTTATGGTACGGCAGGCCATGCGTGGGTTCCGGAGAGGTGTCTCAAGGCGGGATTCTCGGCGGCCTGTGTCTTTTCCCCTTTTGTGTCGTTTGGTGGGTTGTTTGCCTGCTCTTTGTTTTTCGCCTTATGAGGCGCTACTGTTTAAAGTGGCCTTTGTGTTGGCCTTTTTCGAGGCTTTTCGTGTGGGGGAGCTTGTGAGTGGGTCTGTGTCAGTGGTGGGGGGCTTGCTCATTGGGGAGGTTGATGTGCTGGATGATCGGGTTGAATGTCGTTTACGCTGTTCAAAAACGGATCAGGTTGGCCGGGGCCAGTTGGTGGTTTTGCATGCTCTTCCTGGTGTTGAGTGTTGTCCAGTGTCTTGTGTGCGGGAGTGGTTGCGGGTGCGGGGCTCGGGTCCGGGTCCTTTGTTGATGCATCGGGACGGCGGGTCGCTCTCCCGTTTTCAGTTTGTTGCCGTTTTCCGTAGGGCTCTGGGGCAGTTGGGTGAGGCTCCTGGTGAGTATGGGTCCCACTCTTTTCGCATCGGGGCTGCTACGGAGGCGTCTCGGTGGGGTCTTGGGGATGAAGTGGTGCGTCGTATTGGACGTTGGGAGTCCGATAGGTTTCGTCTCTACATTCGGCCCTCTTTGTTGCGTTAGTGTGGTTAAGGGTGTCGGGGGGGTCAGCTTTGCTTTGGGGTTTTTCTTTTTTTTTTTTTTTTTTTTTGGTTGTTGGGTTTGTGGTTGGTTCAATTTTTTCTCTTGTTTTGTTGTAGGTCCCTGTCTAATCTGGATTTTGGGACATTCATATGTCTTTTGGTGCGCACTTCGCGCTGATGTGCGTCCAGAAGGTCGTCAGCTGGGTCTGCGGCGTGAGGAGGCTGTAGTTCGTTGGATCGGAGTGCGGGGTATGGTGTGGAGTCGGGTTCTGCCTGAATTCCATCAATTTTGTCGCGTGGATCGCCCTCCTCATGTGGTAGTCCTGCATGTGGGTGGCAATGACCTGGGTCAGCGGCCCTCCAGGGAGCTTATTCGTGACATCAAGTTCGACATTTTGCGGCTCCTGGAGGAGTTCCCAGGTATTGTTGTAGTGTGGTCCGATATTGTGGCACGGTTGGTATGGCGCCATGCTCGGTCGCCTGCTCGCATAGATAAGGCGCGAATTAAGATTAATCGGGTTGTTGCTCGTTTTGTGGTTAGGAATGGGGGGTTGGTGGTGCGGCATAGGGATTTAGAGGTCCCTTCGTTGGAGCATTTGAGGAGCGATGGGGTGCATTTGAATGCCATTGGGGCTGATTTGTGGATGTTAGCTTTGCGTGATGGTCTGGAGCGTGCTGTCTCTTTGTGGCGGGACTCCCGGGCATAAGGGGGGTGGGTCATGCCCGGAAGTCTGTGGCGGGGGTTAGTGGGGGGTGAGAGGTCTAGTGGTCAGTGCTAGGACCTCATCAGCGGTATGGGGATCCTGGGGTGGAGTGTGGAAGCCTGGGTTGTCCTCTGGTAGGGCTAAGGTCCCTCAGGGGTCAGGCTTCTTGTAGTTTCAAGTAAAGGAGACTACCCGAGGTGGGTGCTGCTGCACCTGGGTAGATGGGGCAGTGCCTCTTGCTATGTTTACTGTGTTTTATGTTTGCACTTTATAGTTGTGTAATCTGTTACAATTGTTTATAATGTCATTTTATAATGTGTAGTTATGTAACTACCGCCCGTATTAGGCGGTTTGTGATAAGAATTTTGATTGTTAACGTGTTTAATAAATCGGCCTGCATAGGCCAAATTTAAAATCCAATACAGGTGTCCTAGTCCTTATTGGGTTAGAGGTAAAAGGAAAGGGGGGTGTTTAAAGGGGGGTTAATGCGGGTCAGGCAGTTAAGTAACCCGGGAGGAGACCATAGCCTCATCCCCAAGTCAAGAAAGGCCCAAGACACTAGGGGATAGGGCCCACATGACTGGGGGGAGGATTAGGGGACGTAAGGGGTTAAGTGGAGGTTTGTTTTGTGGCGCGAAAATAAGGGGAGGGGTCAGAGGTATTATAGTAGGGGGCACGGGTGACAGTTAGGGCATTCCAGCTTGCGTGCACACAGAGATTGGCCCACCCGCCCGCCCTTATTTTGGGGGTAGTGGGTTCTTAGCTGGGTTTAGCGGGGGTTAGTGGGGGGTGAGAGGTCTAGTGGTCAGTGCTAGGACCTCATCAGCGGTATGGGGATCCTGGGGTGGAGTGTGGAAGCCTGGGTTGTCCTCTGGTAGGGCTAAGGTCCCTCAGGGGTCAGGCTTCTTGTAGTTTCAAGTAAAGGAGACTACCCGAGGTGGGTGCTGCTGCACCTGGGTAGATGGGGCAGTGCCTCTTGCTATGTTTACTGTGTTTTATGTTTGCACTTTATAGTTGTGTAATCTGTTACAATTGTTTATAATGTCATTTTATAATGTGTAGTTATGTAACTACCGCCCGTATTAGGCGGTTTGTGATAAGAATTTTGATTGTTAACGTGTTTAATAAATCGGCCTGCATAGGCCAAATTTAAAATCCAATACAGGTGTCCTAGTCCTTATTGGGTTAGAGGTAAAAGGAAAGGGGGGTGTTTAAAGGGGGGTTAATGCGGGTCAGGCAGTTAAGTAACCCGGGAGGAGACCATAGCCTCATCCCCAAGTCAAGTGTTAATCTATCTATAGTAAGATGTAATACACTGTTCAGAGGAGAAGCTTTAGCTAAGACGTCATACGCATGGCCACGAAAAATCTCATGTCTATACACCTTTAATAGATGATGACAGAATGAATATTTGAACAACAACTTTCCACCAAACCACTCTATATACATGCAAACTTAGCTCTGCAGAGCATGCATTTGTCCTCAATGGAAAAGAGGAAATAAACATAAGACAGACACAGCATATAGCCTATGACAGCAAAAGATTTTGCTACTATATCTCAAGTAAAAAAAAAAAAAAGTACCTTGATCTTCAGTTAACATCTACGGTTATAGGTACACAGCTCATGTATCCCAGTGGCTGCATACCACAGACAAGGCCTTATAGTATAATATGATCCCCCAGTCATGTGTTACTCCTTTTGTCTGCACCACTATTTCCTGCTGACCTACAAACACTACAAGAGGCGCAATTGCAAGAGTATTACAAGTCTGGGATGACACACACAGCTTGTTTTTAGTCTGCCACTGCTGTGTAACAGCCTAAGTAGGTTTCTTGATCATTGTGTACAGTACATGCTCTGAATACCTAAATGGCGAAATATTTCAGACAAAGCCATGATAAATAACACTAGCTGGATGCCCTCTCTGCATTATGAAAATATCTTTCCGAGGGTACAGAACAAATAGTTTTACTTAATATGTATATCCTATAATCAATTTTAAGATGCATTAGCCAAGGCAAGTAAAACTGTAGGATTTATCATTCTGCTATGCAAAATGAACACAATAATATCAGACTGGAAAAACTTAAATTCTTTGTCTCCAGCCTGTTTAGAATTTCTTCATTTGAAAAAAAAAAAAAACAAAAGCGAAAAAAAATGAAACAACTCTACAGGTTTTATAAAGATACAGTGGTGGTCCCCTCTCTACTGCAAAGTTAGAAGTAATCATACGCCCAAGTTAATCCCTTATTGTGGCTTTCTAAAGAAAGAGCAACCCATAATAAGAAATAATATTCTACTACTGAAATGATTTAAATAGAGAATAATGCACATGATATCATAGGCCATCAGCTTAACAAGAGTGAGCCTCTCATCATGACGCCAAGAGGTCCCTATCTGAATGATTCATGATGGATGATGCAAATCCATTTTGTAATATATCATAACTGATCTCTTTGACTTCGTATGGGTCCATCAAATTTTATTTTATTTTTTGCTTTATAAAATAGCATAACAGAGTCTCATGGACAGTGGAAGCCAAGTGAAATGAACCATTTCTGTCTTAGACATCTTTGCTACACTTTGACCACATGAGTAGTATATAAAGTGTAAATTACTGTAATAAACACCATACAATATATCTTCTTATTTGTTAAAATTGATCAGGTTTAGAGTTTTTTTCTGACTATCCGTAGAAAAGGTCATCAATATGTGATCAGTGGGGGTCAAACACCTAGGACTCGCACCAATAAACTGAAGACATTGCTGCACTCACATGCACTGCGGCCTCTTCCATGTGCCAATGATATCATGACAGTAGCTCAGTCCTATTCAACCTCAGTCTCACCACCTATGGAATTTATGGTGCTGTGTTTAGTATTCATTGAAGAGGCTGCAGTGCTGGGGGCCTCTTCAATTAGCTGATCAATGGGAGGGTCATAGCTGGCAGACTCCCCACCAATTCCATATTGATGTCCTATCCCAAGGATAGTTCATCAATATATAAGTCGCAGAAAAAAATCTTTAATTTACAAGTAAGTCACACTATAAAGCATCAAAAGTAAAAAAATATATACACTCACCGGCCACTTTATTAGGTACACCATGCTAGTAACGGGTTGGACCCCCTTTTGCCTTCAGAACTGCCTCAATTCTTCGTGGCATAGATTCAACAAGGTGCTGGAAGCATTCCTCAGAGATTTTGGTCCATATTGACATGATGGCATCACACAGTTGCCGCAGATTTGTCGGCTGCACATCCATGATGCGAATCTCCCGTTCCACCACATCCCAAAGATGCTCTATTGGATTGAGATCTGGTGACTGTGGAGGCCATTGGAGTACAGTGAACTCATTGTCATGTTCAAGAAACCAGTCTGAGATGATTCCAGCTTTATGACATGGCGCATTATCCTGCTGAAAGTAGCCATCAGATGTTGGGTACATTGTGGTCATAAAGGGATGGACATGGTCAGCAACAATACTCAGGTAGGCTTTGGTGTTGCAACGATGCTCAATTGGTACCAAGGGGCCCAAAGAGTGCCAAGAAAATATTCCCCACACCATGGCACCACCACCACCACCAGCCTGAACCGTTGATACAAGGCAGGATGGATCCATGCTTTCATGTTGTTGACGCCAAATTCTGACCCTACCATCCGAATGTCGCAGCAGAAATCGAGACTCATCAGACCAGGCAACGTTTTTCCAATCTTCAATTGTCCAATTTTGATGAGCTTGTGCAAATTGTAGCCTCAGTTTCCTGTTCTTAGCTGAAAGGAGTGGCACCCGGTGTGGTCTTCTGCTGCTGTAGCCCATCTGCCTCAAAGTTCGACGTACTGTGCGTTCAGAGATGCTCTTCTGGCTACCTTGGTTGTAACGGGTGGCTATTTGAGTCACTGTTGCCTTTCTATCAGCTCGAACCAGTCTGGCCATTCTCCTCTGACCTCTGGCATCAACAACGCATTTCCGCCCACAGAACTGCCGCTCACTGGATGTTTTTTCTTTTTCGGACCATTCTCTGTAAACCCTAGAGATGGTTGTGCGTGAAAATCCCAGTAGATCAGCAGTTTCTGAAATACAAAGACCAGCCCTTCTGGCACCAACAACCATGCCACGTTCAAAGGCACTCAAATCACCTTTCTTCCCCATACTGATGCTCGGTTTGAACTGCAGGAGATTGTCTTGACCATGTCTACATGCCTAAATGCACTGAGTTGCCGCCATGTGATTGGCTGATTAGAAATTAAGTGTTAACGAGCAGTTGGACAGGTGTACCTAATAAAGTGGCCGGTGAGTGTATATATATATATATATATATATATATATATATATATATATATATATATATACATACTAGCTGGTACCCGCGACTTCGTCTGCGGTGATTGTAGCAGTGGGTATATACAGGCGTGGGTAAGGTTTTCGTAGTGTGTATAAGGTATGGGATATGAAATGTAACTTTGTATCTTGTTGTTGCTGTAATTCAGAGAATACGTGAGACTTTTGTGTTGAAGTTATTTTGTATTTCAGCTGCTATATATACGGTGTTGTGAGAAACTTTACATAGTGACTTTGGGACAGAGGTATTTGAAGTTAACCCTTTCCCGCCGATGGCATTTTTTGATTTTCGTTTTTGACTCCCCTCCTTCTAAACCCCATAACTTTTTTATTTCTCCGCTCCCAGAGCCATATGAGGTCTTAATTTTTGCGGGACAATTTTTTCTTCATGATGCCACCATTAATTATTCTATATAATGTACTGGGAAGCAGGGAAAAAATTCAAAATGGGGTGGATTTCAAGAAAAAATGCATTTCTGCGACTTTCTTACGGGCTTTGGTTTTACGGCGTTCACTGTGCAACCAAAATGACATGTCCCCTGTATTCTGTGTTTCGTTACGATTCCGGGGATACCAAATTTATATGGTTTTAGTTACATTTTGACCCCTTAAAAACAAATCCAAAACTGTTAAAAAATTTTTTTTTGAAAAGTCGCCATATTCCGACAGCCGTAACTTTTTTATACGTGCGTGTACGGGGATGTATAGGGCATCTTTTTTTGCGGGACTGGGTGTACTTTGTAGTTCTACCATCTTCAGGAAATGTTATTGCTTTGATCACTTTTTATTCAAATTTTTATCAGAATCAAAACAGTGAAAAAACGGCGGTTTGGCACTTTTGACCATTTTTCCCACTACGGCGTTTACCGAACAGGAAAAATATTTGTATAGCTTTGTAGAGCGGGCGATTTTGGACGCGGGGATACCTAACATGTATGTGTTTCACAGTTTTTAACTACTTTTATATGTGTTCTAGGGAAAGGGGGGTGATTTGAATTTTTAATCCTTTTTTTTTTTAATATTTTTTTTACTTTTTTTAAACTTTTTTTTTGCATTTATTAGACCGCCTAGGGGTATTGACATGGGTGGGCGGTGTCGCGGATTGTCAGAGCGGTGGGGGTCGGCAAACATGGCTGCTCCGGAGCGTTAAAGAGAACCTCCTGGAGTATCGTTAAGGTGAGGGGCAAAGTGGTAAAGTATATGTATATGAGATTGTGTGGGATTAGGGGCGAGGCTGCAGAGGGCAATATGAATTTTGTGGCTTGCTATGGTCCAAAGTGTGTGAGATTGCAGAGATGGTGATGTGAGTTTGGGGTTTGTGGGGGTCCGTATGTGCGCTATTGTGACGAAAAGTAGCCTATTGCGCAATGGGGTGTATTAACTATGTTTGTGGAAAATTTCAGCCAAATCGGTCGAGCGGGTTTTGCGTGATTGACTAACAAACATCCGAACACACAAACCCACAAACATCCAAACTCACAAACTTTCACATTTATAATATTAATAGGATATATATATTATATGATAATAGTTATCTCTATAACATTGTAACTGCGGAACCTTGGGCTGGTTATCAGGCAAGTAAACACACATGGAGAGTGGTCTCTTCACGTTCAAACTGGTGCCGTTTTATTAGGTGCAGTTCACAAAGTTCAACACAAAGCTTTGTCCAGCAAAAGGAAACATAAAACAAATGGTTTACTTTAGCCACAAGGCAGCACAGTCCATCAGCTCAGCAGGCTGGCACTTGTAGTTCTCCACATAACCAGAGAGTTCGGGTCCTCAGCTCTCAATAGCAGCAGCAAAAAGTGAGCCACACCCAACCTTCTGGACAGGGTTAAAGGGGTATTCCCATAACCTTTTTCACCAACCTGCAGGCTCTGGGCTCTGTGCTCTCTTCACTTCCTGGATTTCTTGGTACATTGGTGGCTGGGGTTTCACTTGCTCTGCTATCTGCTATGTTTGCAGTTAGTAATGAGGGATTGGTTGTAAATGCATTACCACAGTATGAAGCTGATGTAGAGGCTGATGTAGCAGAGCTGGATTTGAGTCAGTTTGCATTACATAAAGAGGTAATGGACTCCCTATCTCAGCCCTTATCAGCCAAATTCAATTAAATCGGCTGATAAGTGGAAGAGCTGAAGATAGAGTTCAGAAATCTCACCTCCCCCTCCCCCATCGGAGGAGCTCAGTCACTCAGCCCCCTGAGAGCAGGCAGCTATGTCACTTGGGAAATTAGCAGATAAGCCCAGTGGCCATAGAAACTGAGTGTAAACAATGAAGTGAATAAATTAAGATAGCAGCCAAACAAAGCAGTTTTGATAAAGCAATGAGTTTAGGAAAAGACTTAAATCCACATAAACTAGCAGTATAGATAAGATCCCTGTTATGGGACAACCCCTTTAAGGCTCCACTGCTGTTGCTACCAAACTCAGGGCCAGAGCTTTTGAACCCGGGTCTATGATTACACCCAACACCCGGAACTGGATTCATCCATTATCTATTGAGAGGAGCCATCTCAATGGGATATATCTTCCCTCCACAACCTTTCCCTCCACCTGCCTACAAGATGTAGAGAAATGTGTAGCAACTTATGTCATAAAGCCCATTTTGAAACACGGCTTACAAAATATATGAGAAATACATGTAGTAAAAGTGTTTTTGGAGCCTAGTAAACAAAAGAACAAAACTAGATAGGTTTACTATGAAGCAATGCTGGCAGAATCATGTGTAGTTTGACGGTATTACCTGTATATGGTACCTCTTGTTACTTCTTACTGCTAAAGAGGACTTTAAGTCTATTTACAAGTATCCGTCATTAAAATAATTAATGCCTTCCAATCCTTAATTACCGTATATACTTTAAGAACACAGAATAACAAGCAATAAATCATCATAGAGGTGATAAAATGGTTGATGTGTACCGTATTTTCCGGACTATAAGGCGCACATAAAAACCTACGATTTCCTCAGAAATCGTAAGTGCGGCTTATAGTCCGGTGCGCCTTATATATGGATGGAAGCGGCGGCAAAGTCTGCGTGCCGCTTCCATACATACATAAAAGGCACCGTAAGGGTGCATTCACACTACGGAACGCCGGCGTGTATCACAGCCGTACACGCCGGCGTTACAGCAGGGCTGCCGGACACTTCCTATTCATTTCTATGGGAGCCGGCATGCGAGCGCTCCCCATAGAAATGAATGGACAGACACTTCCCATTCATTTCTATGGGAGCCGGCATGCGAGCGCTCCCCATAGAAATGAATGGAAAAAAGCAGTCCATTCATTTCTATGGGGAGCGCTCGCATGCCGGCTCCCATAGAAATGAATAGGAAGTGTCCGGCAGCCCTGCTGTCACGCCGGCGTGAAACAGAACCCTGAAACAGAACGTGAAACTTACCGAGCAGTGCAGGGCGGGCGGGCATTCAGGCCTCCTCTTCCTCCGATGTCCTGACCACTTCCTCCGGCGCTCGCGAACTGATAATGGCCTGGGCGCATGCGCAATATCATAATGCTTCTACTACGGCTACTGCGCATGCGCCCAGGCCATTATCAGTTAGCGAGCGGCGGAGGACGGAACATCGGGGAAGAGGAGGCCTGAATGCCCGCCCACCCTGCACTGCTCGGTAAGTTTCACATTCTGTTTCAGGGTTTTATTTTAAAACGAGGGGGTAGTTTAATGTAACTTTTACGGTTGGGCTCTATCAGCATGATTTTGCTGATAGAGCCCCTCCTCGCCTGCCGAGCGCTTCCAATAGAAGCGGCTGGCACGCGGGGGGTTAAGCGGCCGCTGGCAAAGTCTGCCTGCCGCCGCTTTCAATAACATATAATGCGCACCGGACTGCGCCTTATAGTCCGGTGCGCCTTATATATGAACCGAGACGGACTATAAGGCGCTCATGGGCAATGCGCCTTATAGTCCAGTGCGCATTATAGTCCGTAAAATACGGTATGTAAAAGTGACCACTATAGGTTGTGGAATTGTAACATGTAAACTTTTATTTACTGCTATATTGGCCCGCAGTCAAACATATAGACAAAATGGTTTCCAAGTTTAAATGATTAGTAGTTTTTCAACTAACTTTGTATAAGTGAAAAGAACAGACAAATATATATATATATATATATATACACACACACACACACTTTTCTCTACTTGTAAGGCTCTTTTCCGGTTTCACTTTACCTCCTACTAAACTGATATTCACTCTGAAATCTCTACTTAACTCTTGCTAGGGTAATATAGTATTGCAGATCCAAGAGGAATCATATTATTGCTAACAAAAGAGGTCAGAGGACAGTGGCAGTAACAGAGACTGCTGTAGTTGACAGTAAGTTTTGTATCTTACCCAAGTTCGTTATTCACATCAATGCAGGCAGTACTTCTCTATAATGTCCTATATGATACTGATGACGATTCTATGAGAGAAACAGAGAGTTAGATAAGTACATTATTATTTACTTGTAACTTTTTGTACAGTGTACGACACCATAACAGCTAGTCTCCACTCACCAGCCCTGAGACAACTAAGAGACTGCAAAGGGGAAAGCTACTAAAAATGTAGGATATAAGTCATATAATGTCCTAATAGTTATTCCTCATTTACATATTATTGATTTATGCAAGATTAGGTACACTTTAAAGACGTTTTAATGGTCTTAGTGTCCATCTAAGGTTTCTTTTTTTTTTTCTTTAATTTGAAATTCAACATATAACAGCATGTAATAATACTATAATATATCAACCCTGGCCACATCACTAACAGAAAGGGGACCATCATCATGTGTCATGACCCCTTTCCAATAGAAACTAGCCTAGGGGGGGTGAGTAAATACATTTATACTCACCTCCGCTGGGGTCACCGTTGAAGCCTGTGATTTGGGCTCAGTGGTTAAGAGAGCAGCGCTTGCATCATAAAATCAGCATGATCCACATGACTGCCAAGAACCAGTCACAGGCCTCAGTGGTAACATCGGATATGTGACGTCAGCCGCTGATATGAAGAGGAAGCTGGAGACACCTCACCTCACATGGGTCTCCACTTATTATACTCTGCGGACTAAAGAGGCTTCAGAGTATAATAATAAGATTGAAATGAATCGAAGGGCCTCACAAATATTCCAGCAAAGTGAGGGATACCCATCTGCAGTACTAAATGACTCGCAGGGCTAAACTAATGTTTATTTCATGGAGCTGTCAATCAATACCTGGTAATGTACCAGCAAGCAGATGTTTTCAAAAGTGAAACACAAAAAATTATAGCAAATTACAAGGAACATGTTTAATTTTCAGTCTCCTTTTATAGGCTTTACAACCTTATTAAAGTGAATATGTCACATCGTACAAATGCAGAGCGATCTGTAAACAGCATGTTAAAGATTAAAATGAGCAGATTGATATATATAGTTTTGTTGAAAGAGATTCAGCATAAATCTCTAAAGAATTTTTTTTTTTTCACACCAGAAAACAGTTGTAAGAAACCTGAGGTGTTACTTTTTAAACACCATTTCCAAAAAAGGAGTGTGGCGTAGGTCTGCCGTGGGTGACTCCATAGTTTTTTCTGAATCTAAATGATAAATAAAACTACTCCAGCTACGAGCTGGTATACATTTCAGCCAAGATGCACAGACCGTAAGACGAGGTAGGAGCTGCATAGGGGACATCATGCCGGTCTTGGTAACCCTTTCCCTATATACTATGTTCTTATCTTTACAGCTCAAAGAAAATCTGCATTTAAGCTACACAGATGCCATTGAGGCAAAATACAGTATACATCACATGTTTAACAACAACCTATATCAGCAATGTATGGGTATGCTTTACTTGTTAAAAAAGGAATAAAACACAAAGAGAGAACTAGAGGGGCCAAAAATTCAACAGAGATCTGAAAAATGAAGAAGTTGGGAAACAACATTTGGACATTCATGGCATCATTTGCAAAATCCAGACATAGTTGCTTATTTCCTCTGTCACATGTCTATTCCCACGACAGAAATACCAGTCAATCTGCCTAAAAAACAATTCCATGAGATATGTGTTGAATGCATATACAGAATCTATTCATGTATAGAGTTTGGTATAACTTCAGTAATGAATTGAAATAATTATATCTAATGTGTTTTTACTGTATCCTGCCATTATAATAAGTGGTAAGTGTTCCGATTCCTATTATTATAGGGGTTGGGATTTACAAATTTAAACATTTTGATAAAAAAATCCCAACAAAAGTACATATTACAAAAGTAGAAAAAGACTTAAATGAACACATGATATTGTAAAATACACCCAGATAAGTAATATGGCTCAAATATAACAGCTGACATCTTGTGAGTTGGGGAGGCATTATTTACAGAATTGGGACGTTTAGGTAGTAATCTAGAAATGCATCATCTTGTTGAATAGTCTTCAGGGTAGGCTTTGATAAAGCAACATCTATTTAAGTGGTGAAACTTGAAGGTGGGGCCCCACGTTGCAAAAAATAGGGTTTTAAATTACTGTATATACTCGAGTATAAGCCAACCCGAATATAAGCCGAAGCCCCTAATTTTACCACAAAAAACTGGGGAAACTTATTGACATGAGTATAAGCCTAGTCATAAGTTGCAGCTCTTCAATTTGGCCCGGATACATGGTCACAAAAGCAACAGCATCTATGTGTACGGACCCATTGAAATATAATAGTCCATAATTTTATCCACCATTGCAGATAAAAAGTCTGGTCATGTCCATTACAGCTTAGTAACTCCATGTGCCTCAAAGTAATAGCAGTTAACCCCATCATGTCCCTCACATTAACCCCCTGTGTACCTCACATAAGAGTTACTGATATGTAGGACATATGGAGGTAATGCTTTTATAAATAGTATAGTCACAGCCACATGATAAAATAACAGGTAAGTATTGAGGTATACTTACTCATTCAGATGCAATGAGACCAAAAAGAAGAAACATGGAGATGCACGGAGGACCTTCCAGCTAGGTGAAGAGGAAATGGCAATACGTAGATATCCAGCACTCCAAAGGTTTCTTGTTTTATAAAAGTATAAGTTTTATTCTGGAGACATGCTCCTTTTAAAATTCACGTATATACAACATATGTGAGGTACAAACCGGATGGAAAAAATATAGAAAAACCGACGCGTTTCGGGGTTCTTTACCCCTTAGTCATGGTTTCAATGTGGATGCAAACAAACACATGTATATATATATGTGTGTTAAAAACAAACAACCAATACCGGAAGTCCACTTGTCTATACTGAGACAGAATGTCCGTTCATCAATTAGGAATAGCTTCTCCTGACACGCGAGCTCGCGAAGGACAATACAAATAACAACACACAACAGTCAATAATAGATGTTCTACAATGAGAATACCACTAAATTGTGTCATGAAACTTATACTTTTATACAACAAGAAACCTTTGGAGTGCTGGATATCTACATATGGAGGTAATGATTAGGTATCTTCATAATTAAGGTCCTTTATTACTACCCCCATGTGTCTCACATATTAGTAACCCTTATATGGCGCACACAGGGGTTAATATGAGGGACATGATGGGGTTAACTGTTATTAATGTGAGGCACATGGAGTTATTGAAACTAAATTAATAATCCCAAATGTCTGACATTACTAGGCATAGTAACTCCAGCAGGTACCTGTGTGTTTTACTTTCACTTTACTGTAGCTTCCTTTCCTTGATGCAGACACAGCAGCAGAGGCCTCCCAGGCTTTCATCTCTCTTGCTAGAGAAGCAGGAGTGTCCTATATCATTACTGTAGCACTAAAGGACCTCCCCCTTTGTTTAATTTATGAAGGTCCTTGTGCTCCATACCTCATTTTTCCAATGCAAATGCATTGGTTAAGGAACTGATTGGGGCCTGTGACCAATGCATTTGTATTAATAAAATGACCGAGTTGGACCCTGACTCGAGTATAAGCCGAGGGGGGCTGAAAAAGTCAGCTTATACTCGAGTATATACGGTACCTGCAAAGTGAATGGGATTGTGCCTACAACCATCCACACATTGCAGAAAAAAAAAACAATCTTCAGCGGAAAAAGCTGCGATTTCAAAAAAGCCAGTGTTTTTGAAAATTGCAGCATGTCAATTATATTTATGATATAGTATAATAAGGGTAGGAACTCCGCAGAGTTTTCTTTACTGTGAAAAACGCAATGCATTTCTGCTGCAGTCAGTGTTTTTTGGCTGCGGCTTGCTACATAGGGCCTTAGCTTAAGAGACGTTTTGAACCAAGTTTGAGAAAAAGATCATTGTGCGTGAACAGTATCTGACGATTAATGTTGGCAGAGGCGATACCTCCTTATGAACCAGCAACACCTTCACCGATTCAGCAAGCTCTCCCAGCTATGTTTAATAAGGTTATATTAAGTGACACGTTATTTAAGGGCTATATTATTTACTAACATATTTTACTGAATACCTGCCTGAAGCTTCTCGTAAGTGATGATGATGTTTGCTGTGTCTGACTCCATTCCATACTTTCTATTTTAAATTTATTTCCTAGAACCCAGCTTGGCTCTATTACTTTCTATGTCCAAATACTACTTGTTTAAAGTCTAAGCATGTCTGAATGTTCTATTTTCTCACCCTCTGAAACCTTATCTTGTTATATCGAATTTATGTAAACTTGCCTTGAATATGCTTGTGTGTTCGTGTCTTTACTGTCTGCATATGCCATCTCCATCCTGGCCTCTGAGCTTTAGCTTAGTAGACATTAGCAGGTCATAACCTGTGAGTGGCACACAGCCAAGTCTATTTGTCTGAAAGAGACCCAGGTGAAGACTGTCTGAGTCCAGTTCTCAAGAGAACCAGTAAGAAAAACAATCCTGAATCAGAGGTCTCATCCATGGTTTACAACACCATATTTCCTTCAGACAACAATTAAGGTCATTTACAATGCTCAGGAAATGTGATCAAGAGGGCACTGTCTTCATCTCTTCATTTTATAGATGAGAAATATAACTGAGGCTTTGTCAGTGGCGGGAGGAGGTGTCTTTCAGAGCTGAAATAATCTCCTCTGCACTGCAGGTTTGGAAAATAGCTATAGCCTTGAAAATACAACCCATACTAGCACTAGGAGTCTAATCTTCTCTACTCCAGCAGGAATACAGCGATGTATCAAGCTAAAATGAGAGGAACCCCAGCAATGAGAAGGTTGAAGAACCTTGCATTCTAATAAATATTTGCTTTACTGAAAGCATTCTTATTGTAGGATACTAGATAAGTGACAGATTAGCTTTAATAACCATCCTACCTTAACTATTATTGTTAACCTAAATATAATTATCATACAGTACTGTGCAAAGGGAAAGGGAAATCTAAATCAATATTGGGTGTTACCAGCTTTTGAAGGAGGAGGCCCCACAGAGGCCCAATCTCAACATAATCCCATCTATTTTAGGCCCAGTTCACATCTGCGTTCGGTATTCTATTTGGGGAGTCCACTTGGGGACCCCCCAAACGGAATACCAAACACATTAAAAAGTGGTTAGCTAGGGAACCAGACGGACCCCATAGACTATAATAGGGTCGATGTGGTCTCCGCTCGATGCCCTTATGAATCATGTAGAGAGAAAAGCCCTCCAATTTCCTCATATAACTTAATTTCCCATGCCCCCCCCCCCCCCCAAACCATCAATGTTACATTTAATTAAAAAAAATTGAAAAAAAACCTCACCGAACCATGTTCACATGGACCTGCAGGCTCTGACTGTAATGTCTGCAGCTTGGCGCTCACTGCACTTCCCTGCTGCAGACATTATCAGCCAAAGGCTGTGTCAGGGTCTGGGGTTGCTAGGTGGGGTGGCATAGACACAAAAGTCCAGTTTCTTTAGTCCAAAACAAAAGTAGAGTTTTATTTTCACTCAAAAAGGTAGTGCAGCAACAAAAGGAAACAATACAAAAATAAATACCTGCCTGGCTAGGCTCTAACTAAACATAGAATAGGTGACCTCACCTAGAATAATAGAAATCCAAAAGCCAGTAGAATCATTCAGGACACAGCTCCAAAAATATAACCTCTCTGTTAGCTCTCCAGCCAAGCTCTGCCCCCAGTCTGCTGCTGGAGCTGACTTTTTAAGCCTCCTTGACGAGGAGACTCTCAACAGCTGAGTCGCTGCCGGAACATCCCCAAAGTGTGGACTGGAGGGGGGTGGAATGACAGGTCCCACTACCAACCTACCTGCCATTCCTAAAAATCCAGCCCAGTAACGGAACTCTGAAATAACCCTCAGCAGACAATAGTTATCTGCTGAGAAACATTCTTTCTGGCGTTTTCTCATCTCACCCCCCTTAGTAGTCTGGGTGAGATGTACACCCCTTCCATTACCTGAACAGCCATCGGCTTACAGCTGATAATGCTGAGCTAATAGCTCCATGCTCCACTATAGTATTCAACCCCTATCTGTGTCCTCTGTCATCTGTATCCCAAAAAACATCTCCAGAATCTGCCTTTTTCTTACCACAGAAACATAAAAAAACATTATTGTCACCCTGAAACATTTTCTTGATCACTGAAACGCCTTACCAAAGAGTCTTCTACTTACTCTCCCTTTTTACAGTCTATTGTAAATGCAAACTCAGGACTCCATCTTTCAACCTAAATGCTACACTAATGCCTCCAGTCAGTGCACTAGTTGCTCAGCCACCATAGAATACAATGTAAAGAGGACCTTTTGCCACCTCCACCATCACTAGTAATTTGCATGCTTTAATAATCACCGCTCTACTGATTCCAGTCTATTTTGATTTTTTTCTTAAAGGACTGTTCACATCACTTTCTCATAATCTGTCTAGCTGAACAGTTCTAATGATACGAAAAATGATGCAAAACAGATGAAAGCAGATGCATACCTCCCAACTTTTAAAGGACAGAAAGAGGGCCACAATGTGGGCGGGCCATGGTAAATTTAGCTCCACCCTCTTCTAAATTGACCCCACCTATTCCCATTCATTTGTCATTGGGTACACCCTGCACCCCACAGTACACCCTGAACCTCACATCTTCCCCTCACACACAGTCAACCCTGCATCCCACATGTCTCCCACACACACAGTCAATCTTTCACCCCACGACCCCCAACAGTACACCCTGCACCCCACATCTCTCCCTCCCACAGTACACCCATGCATCCCACATTTCACATACTCCAACAGTACACCCATGCACCCCACAACTCTCCCCCACCCACAGTCAGCCTTGCAAGTTGCACCTCACATCCCTCCACATTACACCCTGAACCCCACATCTCCTCTTCATCCACACTCCATTCTCCATCCCACATCTCTCCTCCACACAGTTAAACTTGCACCACACATCCCCCATAGTTCACCTTACACCCCACAGTACACCCTGAACTCCACATCTCCCCCTCACACACAATCCACCCTGCATCTCAGATCCCCCCCAGTACCTTAGACCACACATCTCTCCCATCTCTTATTGCACTGCACGAGATACAAAGACATGCTTACCTAGTCATGTGACCATCTGATGTCACACAGGTCTTTCTGAGTACAAGAGTCAAACTTTCCCCCCGATCACCACCCGCTCTTATCCCAGTTACAACCTTTTATCTGTTATAAGAGCGGGAGGTGATCGGAGGAAAGTTTGTTAATAAGTAAAACACTTCAGGGGCAGTGCGGGACATGCGTTAAGTCATGTGGGACAGCAATCTAAAATCGGGACTGTACCGTGGAATGCAGGACAGTTGGGAGTTATGCAGATGTGATCTGATGACCATCCATAATGTAGAGTCAATGTTAAATAAAAACAAATCAATTTCAGGCTGAGGCCCCACGTTGCAGAAATACAGTGTTTTTGTTACAGATTTTACAGCATTTTTTTTTTGCCAAAGCCAAGAATGGCTACACAAGGAATGGGAAATATATAATAAGTTAATATAAGTTTCTCTCAAAAAATTGCAGCAAAATCTAGCCTCAGTCCGTTTTTTTTTTTTGTTTTTTTTTGTGGGACACAAAATTGCCATTTGTCCTATTTTTCTGTCCTACAGTAGCAGATCCATTTTTATTTAACCCAGATTTTTTTTTTTGCATCAGTTTTTTTGTATATGCAAATCTAATCAGTTAAACTGATTAAATTGTGATGTGAATGACCCATAACCCCCACTCTTCCTAAGCAATTGTGCAGTCAATAAGGTCACTAACTTATTACTTCTGATTTGAACAGTGTCAGATAGCTCTGTATCATGTGGCCTTGTCTGTTCCTGGCAGAGAGAGCCCACTTGACAGTAGAAAGCCTATTTAGTATGTTGGGTACCAAAACAAAGTGCACTTTTGTTCAGGAATGGTGGGGGCCAAAGAAAAAATTCCAAATACACCAATATTTCTGGAGCAGCAGAAATAAGTTTATAAATGGCTTTGTGCTGGTAGTTAAAAATATAGCTGTCACATCACCAATCAAAAATGCACCAAGAACTGACAAACATGTCTGTTCTTCAGGTCCCTGAAAAACTCAACAGTCATGTGAATAAGGCTTTAAAGTGATTTTCAAGTTACGATAGTTCAGGAAAGGACATAGTAAGCTGAAATATTGAAACCTGAGGGCATGGTACTATAACTTGAGGAGTCACTGTACTGACCAGCAACATGTCAGCATACTGATGTTAGAAATATGTGAATACTCTCATTAAAATCCAAGCTGCTGACAGTCTGACAATTTGCTAAAAGTCACTCTGCATAAGTAGCAAAATACAGCAAACATTAAAAGATTTTCTTGTAAGTGAGAACAATAGCATGCTGAGCAGTGTATATTTATTATTTTCTCTTCGCTTCAGAATCAGAAAATTGCTAGTGACCAGAGCATCAAACAAAGTATCTTCAGTCATCAATGTACCCAAAGTGACTGTATAAAGTCTTTGATCTTCTAAACATAATTGTAAAGAGACGCGGCAAAGACCAGGTACGAGATTGAAATTAGGAAACATAAAGTGCCTACAGGAGCTAATGTATCCTGCAGAGATGAATCATACATTCTGCCAATGTCCTCAAGGGTAATAAATCAAGAATGAATTACTATATTTTTAAGAGTCTTGCGATAAAGGTCTTGTTACAATCATGTTATTCTAGAAATATATTTCTCAGACTAAACAGAGTTTTGACATAAACATTCTCAGTTTTACATGATTAACATGACACTCAGGAAACTGATAAATTAATGAACATTTGTATAAATATACAGAAAACCACTACAGTATTAATTTTCCTATGTCACTTACAGCAGATGTGAGAAATGGCATTTCTCCACAATACCAATGTATCACCTATTCATACAACAGGAGATAAGTCATTGCTGGGACCCCAAAATGCATAGTTTTGGAATAGAGTGGCACTAGATACACTAGGCCACTGTTCCTTTTTCCCCCAGGTGAGGAGACTATTGGTACTTGACAATCCCATTCTAATAGGGAGGGTTTCCAGCACAGGGATTCCATTAATGACCAGTTGTGTATGGATCAATGGCTATTATAGTAAGCTCCTTTAAAGGGAGTCTATCATTGGCGATTTCTTTTTTTAAGTAAACACCCATTGGAATAGCCTTTAGAACGGTTATTCTAGTCCTACCTCTCTTTCTCTCTTGCTCATGGCCATTTTTGAAATATATTGTTTATGGCAAATTTCATAAACAATCTAATTTGTGCTGTTCCTCTGTTACTTCTATTAGAAATTGGTGAATAAATTGAAAAGTGAGAATTACCATTCCAGCTACAGATTCTGATACTGCCAGCAGTGACTGTACAGTGTCAAAGAGTAATTACACACCCCTGGCAACACCCAGCTGTCAATTTACTCATATATTCAGATGGGGATGGTAGAGAAACGGTAATACACAAAGTTCTAATAAAAGATGCTTCAGTTGTGTTATGTCATTAACTATTTCATGACATTTTCTCGGGTTCATGACGGGATCTCCCCGTGGTGCATCAAAAGTCTTAATAAGGCAGCGTCTCCTAATAATTCTGGCGCACAGATCAAGGCTGGGACACACTCCTGTTTACATATTCTGTAGATTCAGTAGGAGTTAATAAATTGTCCCCATTGGTCCAGAATTGCTATTTCATAAACAATCTAAGTATTTATTAACAAAGATATGACAGAAGGTCTGACAGATTCTCTTTAATACATTTGGAATCCCCACTGGAGACGTGGACTGATAGGAGTGACAATGATCTCTATACTGTGCTCCAGATGGTGACATAGAAGCGACAGAGATAAATATATTTATATCTCCTGTCTGAACACGTAACAGTTATATAGAAACTAACACAAGCATCCTCTAGTCCTCTGGTTATCACATCCGAATGGAGAATACGTCTTTAACATTGTGTGTGTTTCAGATTTAAAATTCATGACTTTCAAATACAGTCAGCCATACTATGACATCAAAAGTATTGGATGGGTTAAATCAAGGAAGTCATTTTATTTTTCTTGAGGCAGCGTCTTGCAGAGAAGGAATAGATACTACCTGTACCAGACTCCCTGCTGTCTTCCAATATCTCTTTTTAGGAGGGAAAGGGCATTAGTTTTCCAAACGCTGCCATTTCACATTTCAAAAATTTTCCCCTGTCAGACAGTGGAATTGGGCTGCTTTCCAGAGAAAGAAGAATGTTCCTCTCAGTCTTGTGATTATGTTTAACAGCCTATCCACGTGAAACAACGGTGACAGCCATTCTTAGCAGACAGGAATTCTAATGACACTTCCTCCGTTAAATGCAGAACTCGACCCTTCTGACTTGAGCTTATATTTATCGTCCCATCGACAATATCTATCCCTTAAAAGTTGACAGAAAATCCCTTTATCATAATTAAAAAGATCATTCTTGCTCTAATGTAGATACCACAAGCTAGACGAAGAAAGAAATGAGGAAGTTCCAATTATTTTACTAGCGGAGTTTCTTCCATTTGAAACCTAATGAGAAGTAACCAGACTATTGTCATCCAGTTGAAATAAGGCTTATTATAAGCTATGTAGTCACTGGAGGTCACTTATTACCAGATGGAGTCCACTGACCTTACAGCAGCTTTTCTCTTTTGTGATGTGACATGACTGAGTGGGCTCTTGTTATGTTAGATTAAATACCAGTCCATGGATTACCACAGAGAGGGGTTATTTCAGGTAAATCTATCTGAAAAAGTAGGTAGGAGCTGTAGTCTAGGGAAAAAAACCTTATGTAAATGCGACATATAATGGTGGCTATACGTGAATTTTGAAATTTCCCAGTTTTGTCTTATGATATAAAAATGTGCACCCCAATTGTACCAGAAATTTGGCATCAAATTCTGGCACATAGTAAGCCAACTAAGTGGTATAAACTTTGATCAGACAGTCTAAATATGTACCAGACGATGATGCTCTGTCACTGTAATAAATCTGGTACATTTCCAGATGGTCTATTAGTAAATTTGGGACTATGTTGTAAATAAGGCAAACTGGACCTCAATTATTTATCTGCATCATATCAAAAAAATTATCTGTGCATGAAATTCATTGATTTTATTTTTTTTTACTTTAGTAAACCTCTACTCATATAGTAGAACTGCATTATTGAGCCATTTCTGATATATTTTCATTAACTGAATTACTGTATATACTCGAGTATAAGCCAAATTTTTCAGCACAGTTTTTGCATAAAGCCACCCCAAAACACTCATTTTAATAATAAATAGAAAACGCTGATGCGTGAAAACATAGTTGTATGTGTAGTATAAATATCCTGGGCCCAAAGGCAAAAACTATACTTGGTCCCTTGTGATGGCTGCCAACGACTTGTGTGCCACTGTATTTAACGCTAACTCACTAAGAAGAATCTATGTTCATTCTAAAATGTATTTTACTTATAGTAAAAATAGTGTCATGTGATATGATTATACTAATGCACACAACTGCAAATAAAGGTATGAGCCCTTTAATTTCTAGGGGCTCATACACATGGCTGTATTTTTGGTGGCTGCGTGTCCTTGCTGTATTCAAGGGCCACAAATTATGAAGTATTTCCTATTTTTGCCTGCATTTGTGGCACAGACAAGTGTAGGGGATCATATAAGTCTTTTGTGGATCTGTGATTGCGGATGACAAGTGGACTTGTTTTTTTCCCGATTGCAGATCAGTGTTTGCAGACAGTAAAAACCAATGTATATTTAGAAATCACTGCCCTATTGCACCATCTAAGGACGTGGTCACACTACTGTTTAGTTTTCCATGGTTCCACTCTCAGAGAGGCAGAAAAAAATTATACAAATGGGAGACTTAGGCTAGGGCCCCAAGTTGTGGAAGCGCAACTTTTTTTTATTGCAGCTTTTGTTGTGTTTTTAGAGCCAAAGGCATGAATGGCTACAAAAGGAATGGGAAATATATAGAAAGCTTTAATGCTTCTACCTTCTGCTCAATCCACTCCTGGCTTTGGCTCAAAAAACTGCAACAAAATCTGCAACAAAAAAAAGCTGCATGTCCGCAATGTGGGTCCTTGGCATCAAACTTTTTTTTTCTGGACTTCCAGATATTTTTCTTACTGGTGGCCTATCTTGTGGACAGGTTCTCAGTATCTGGTCGGTGGGTATCCGACATCTGAATCCCACACCAATCAACTGATCTGGCTAACATTGAATGGAACCTGTCCATTGTATAGAGGTTGCGCTAGGGTACTACATCTTTGATTTCTGGTTGTTTTTTTTTTTTTGGGGGGGGGGGGGGGGTTGGAAAAAATTGCACAGCAGCATTATTTGTTGCATCAAATAATAGTTATCTCAAAAAAGTAGGCGAACGGAGAACTGATGGCAAAAATTGCCATTGAATGGACATTGAAATCAATGGTCTTTTTAACAGGCAAGGTGTTTACAGAGAATTTTTTTTTTTTCTTTTGTGGCTGGTGGGCGATCTTGTTCTCCCATGGTGTTGGGGCCCTGTTACTATTACTAGGTCTGCAATCCCCATAAGTACATCTCAGCAGACAAGTCAATGGGGTAGATTTATGAGGACTGGCATTTTCAGCGCCAATCTTGATATGCCTTGTGGAGAGTTCAGTACATTTTTTACAAGAGCAGACCGCATCATAAATTAGGCGCATCCTCTGGCAATTTGTACATCTATACTGAAATATACAGAGTGTTAGTCCAGCAATTTACTGAAATATATACCTGCCTGTAGAGGATGTAGGTTTCAGTCATAATTTACACCAATATAGTGGTAAGACCAACAATAAATTTGGCAGTGTTGCCTCCAACAAACTTCATCATGATCCCTTTTCAGAAAGTGGTGAGGGTGATGTAAATCTACCAGCTGCAACAATTTTCCACGCAAGCGGCATTTAAAAAACAAGCATATGGCAACAATACGGTACAAATACAAATAAGTAATAACTGTTTCAAAACTGGTGCGACTCCTACACATTCACAAGGCAGCCATTTATGTAGGAAATGAAAAGTAGAAATCACTGAATTAAGCCAGAAAAGCCTACGTCCACAGAACAAGGTCTGGTGGGAGTGATTGCTCTATTAATCTGTAGCTCTTAGAGTCACACACATTAAATAGGGAGCCGCAGTTAAAATGTTCTGGATGTACTACTTTTCAGTCTATCCATCATTGTAATTCGTGCTGCAGCTGGGGTGGGCTACCACGATGCTGATCTTGATAAAGGGTTGATGGTTGTACGTGTCTGGAAGCTGTAAAATACCCCTGTCTGTGCATAATATGGCTAATTATGGTGTTTAACAATTCTGTAGGTCACTGGTACCTTTTGATATTATAACAGCATAATATTATGCATGGTTGGGTGTTATTAATACCATACACACAATCTCAACATGGTCATTAGTGTTCAGTTCATGCTGTTCTCTGTATCATTATTAGATGTAATATAATGTTATATTTTTTTTCCTCACAGTTCCAGATTTGTCATTATCCAGGGCACTTGTTTTATTCATAAATGAGACAACTATATATAATTATTTTAATTATAGCCATAGTACAAACATATTATATGCATGAAAGACATATAGAAATACACAGTCTGTAAGACTAGTCATTTTCTGAAACATTTACCATACATGGAAAATAATTTTTTCCTATATATTCTCACCAGCCTATCATGATGACAGGCATAAACTGGGTGGTGTTTTTTGCGAAAAATCAGAACAATTGGGGCACCCCTGAACAGCCCTACTGCTTTTGTTTCTGATTTGAGTCTGTCTTACTGGGGCAACTGTAGTGGCAGAATAAACAGGCTGCCAGTATATCAGATATTATGGCCTATTATTAGGATAGGCCATAAAAATCTGATCGGTGTGGAGCCAACAGCTGTAAGGGGCCACTTTCAGCACCCATACTATACACTACATGAGGCTGGAAGAAGTTGGCTCTGTGCCCTGTACAGTGGATGGTGCTGGTACCATAGCTCAGCTTACATTGAAAGCAAGGGGAGCTGAGTCTCAGTATACAGGGATTAAAGCTTTTCTATGTTGTGTATAGTAAAGGCACCAGAAGCAGCCCCTACAACTGATCGGATAAGGTTAGGCCCTAAAATCTAATATCCTGGACAATCCTTTTAAGTTAACCACAGGTCATGGGCTGTTCCACAAACGTGTGCCCCCACTAAGCCTGCTGGTGCAAGTATAAGTGAAAAGTCCAAAAAAAGAAGCCACTACATTAGCTACCTGTAACTGATGGACAGTTACTTGTTCAGTGTGTTGAAGACCATCAAGCTGTCAGATGACAGGAGATTCTTAAATAGAATCAGCCCAGACAGTGAGTGCTTGTACTATTGTAACATTTAAAGATGTGTGTACTGTACATAGATCTGGCATGAAAACAAGGTGGATTGTAGTCACATTTTTTTGGACCCTCAAAAAGCCTCAAGATCCTGGAAGCCTCCAAATACAAGCTTATTGTAATCCACCATTGAGCAACTGATAAGATGTCTGTGATGTAAAAACCATGTTTGTGTATACTGCACCATCAATAAAGCCACACAGGAAAACGAAGCATTGATCTATAGGGAGCTGCCTTCCAGAAGGTATCGCTATTGCAAATTCTTCTTTTCCATCAAGGAGGGCTTACTTGCATATTCCTTTCCTTGAATTCTTAGCAGGGCATGCATGGTCTAATAAGTTCATGCACATCTCATGATGGCTTCTGTCCTTAATGAGACATAGTGCCCTTTCTGACCCATGTCAAGCCCCTCTCACAGTCAGTCAGTACGCTGCTTCTCGCTGAAACAGCTATCTGTGGATGGCTTTCTTTCCTTTGGATGGAGGTTTTTCAGCTTGACTGTATTTCTAGATCATGCTATCAGGTTTCAGACAAGACAAACATTGATCAAAGGGTCTGATACTAGACACTGAGCATGGTGGCTCAGTGGTTAGCACTGATGCCTTGTAGCACTAGAGGTATAGGTTTGAATCCAAACAAGGACAACATCTGCAAGGAGTTTGTATGTTTTCCCAGTGTTTGCATGGGTTTTCTCCCATTGACGATAGCTCTGTAAAGCGCTTCAGAATATGATGGTGCTATATAAGTAAGCAAAATAAATCTGTTTCATTATTATACTAATCTAACTTTACACTTCCTAATAGTGCTTTTCTTGGTGCATGAAGCCTCAATGTAGACCACTCTCTCCTTATGTAAAGCCACCATTTTTCCCATGAGGCCACACCTCCTTTTCCACAAGTGGGTCACAGGATGGCCATACAGTGAGGTCATTGAAATCTTGTCTCTGAGTCCATTTTGAAAAAATGTAAAAATTGTGAAGATCATTAGAATAAGATATGATATGAAATGATTCTCACGTACAACATGCTGCATTCAGGACACTTAATCATTCTCAAATTCAACATAGCAAGTCAGTAAGCCGTCCTCAGACCTGTTCTCTGCACAGATGGGATTAAAGCACAAAACATGCCTACGGCTCAGGATGCCTTTTTTTGTTACCAGCTTTCTGGATCTCTTTCCATTCTTCCTTCAAACTGTAATGTGACCTGACGTTAAATATGTTTACAGACCTTTTCACTAATCATAACCCGCTTTGATAATGTCACTGGTTTAGAATTAGCAAAAGTAACTTGAGCAATTACTAAAAGTAAAGTAAATATTAACTCAGGTAATCCAGAATAGAGTAGATAGAGGAGAAGCCAAGGATAGCACTGAGCACAAATAATTGTTACTGTATAAAATGTCTTATAACAGTCCAGAAAATGAAGCACTTGGTAGAATAAATCAATACCAGCAGGCTGTGTAGGTCAAGGGTAAAGATGTCTGAAATAATGAAGCAAATGTTATGCCCATCCCAGGAGAAAGACTCTTAGTATCAAACAAAAACTATAGTACATTGTGTCCAATTTATAACAATAAGACAAAGGGACAAATGCTCTTTATCGTAGGTTAAATTTCTAACAGCAAGATCTGCATAAGAAAAAGACTAGTGATGTACCTGTCTAGGCTACAATACTAGAGGTTGGGGAGCAGATCTATTTCCTAGAAATACACCTTATTAAAGTTTTATGAAATATACTGAACAATAGGTGCTCACGGGTGCTACTATCCTGTAGGCATTACTTCCAAGAAGACAACATTTTCCATTTTGATATTAATGAACAGTTTAATGTTAAAGGACATGCTGCTAGCAGCATGTGTGTCATTGACTAGGCATGAATTTTTGCTTTTTTTTTTATAGTGAATCAATGAAGAACAGTACTTTACATACAGGTAAAAAGGGGCACTGGCAAAGGCGCAAATAGGAAGAAGGTAGTTCTTTTGCCCATGTATGTTCTCTAAAATGATGTGGTGAACTGATCTCTTCATTGTGTTCTTGTAGTAATTTAAAGGGGTTATTCAGTTATTTGGAACTGATGGCCAAACCTTAGGATGGACCATCGATATCAGATTGTAGAAGTCTGACTTGCACCAATCAGCTGTTTTAAGTACCCTGGTTCATGACCCGGTACCTTTTTTTCCATTTGGGTTACTAGAATAATTTTTGTGTCTTTTTCATAGGACAAATTTATGTAATTTTTATATTTGCACTTTTATTTAAAATGTTGCGAAAAATATAAAACAAAAAAGAGGGGGATGTATGGTTTTTCACCTATTTCCTGTGATTATTTTTTTTTCACATTAAAAGTTTTATTGAAAATTTTTGAATAAAATGCAAGACAAAAAGACAGAAGTCAAGTGAAAAATATTAACGGAGATACACAATGAGGGAGAGAACTGAACGGAAGGGAGGGGAAAAACAAGAAACATTGTGTAGGGGACAGAAGGGTAGCATGGGGAACAGAGGGGAACAAAGGCTCTGACGCAGCAGAACCGCATAGCCAAATAAAAACAGTAAGCATAAATTAATTACCAGAACAATCAAATCCATGTCATATAAAGGGTAGAGGGAGAAAAAGAAGGAGAGAAAACAGATGAGTAAGGGAACGAGGGGAAGAGGGTGAGGAGGGGGGAAGAGGAATGAGGAAGGAGAAAGAGGGGGAGAAGAAAAAGTCAGGGGGACTATCCAGAGAAAGCAGACCGAAAAGCAGAGTGATAAAAGAGCTTTCAGCTTTCACAAGAGCCAAGTGCGCAGGTGCAAGCTATTGTCACTTTGTAACTCAGTAAGCAGGGATTCCATGCTGTAATTACCCAGAATCTCCTGAAGCCAACACAACAGGCATGGGGGAGGGGGATGGGGCGGAGTAGATTTCCATAGCCTAAGGATTATTATTAGAGATGAGCGAATACTGTTCGGATCAGCCGATCCGAACAGCACGCTCGCATAGAAATGAATAGACGTAGCCAGCACGCGGGGGGGTTAAGCGGCCGGCCGCCGTCAAAGCGGAAGTACCAGGTGCATCCATTCATTTCTATGGAGCGTGCAGTTCGGATCGACTGATCCGAACAGTACTCGCTCATCTCTAATTATTATCATTATTATTATTATTATTATTATTATTATTATTTATTTATTTATATAGCACCATTAATTCCATGGTGCTTTACATTTGGGGGTTTCATACAGTACACAAAATATACAGGTAGATATAATACTAAAAATGACCGACTGGCACAGTGGGGTAGAGGGCCCTGCCCGCGAGGGCTTACAATCTATGAGGATAATGGTCCGGACAGCAATCAGCAAGAAACCTAGAAGCCCTTTTTTTTTTTTTCTTTAAATTTCCATCTCAGTAGTGGACTTTTTTTGTAATTTTATACACAGTCTAATATCAAATCATATACAGCAAATTATAATATAGGGTAACAAAAATGTAAGGGTAGCATACAATAACAGCAGAGAAGTGCAATATAAAATAAATAAGCCCTGTAGTGGTGAAGTATAACCATTAAAATACTACTTGTGAAGAACTACATGATAATGTATAACCAAGAAACATCAAACTAATCATTCTACGTCCCCTCCACGGTCAGTGGAGGAGGTTATGTTGGTTTGAATTAGTTCCCTAACTGAATGGCTTGCGTGTCAAGTAACTGTTTAATGTACCAATCTATCAAGTAGAAGTTGTCATGTAGCTTTTCTTTTGTGGAAGTCGGCAAGTTGCTAAAATTACCAGAGGTGTTAAAGAATTAAATCAACTTATTGTACTTCATATGTGACTTGTTTTTCCTATGCACCCAATTTAATTAGCTGTAAATAATTTAATGGTAGGCGGCTGATAGGAGACGTCATGGTAATTTTTATGTAAACAAGAAAAAAAAGTTTTTCCATCATTTCTCCAAAACCATGGATTAGTTATAATAAAACATAGCTTTTAGCGGCATAATGCAAATTTTTTATTTGCTTTTATGTTGTAATTTTTATGTGGGTGACACATACTTTTCTAGTGGAGGTTGGGCTATAACCTGCAATGTGGCCATGGTAACATAATTTTCATTTTACTTCATTTAGTTACCTTTATTTTTATTTTGTACTTGTTTTTATACACATTGGTTTCAGGGAGATCACATAAACATTGGGCCCGGTGGAAGCCATATCATGGCGGCTCCCTGTATGCAAGGTGCTCATTAAGCACTGTGTATACAGTAATCGGGAAGTCAGTAACGGTAATAATCTATCCCTGTCTTCTCTTTGGGAAATCCAGCTGTTACTGACACGTGTAAAGGTATGTTCTTGCAGAGATAAAGCCAACACCCAACATGTAAAATTGATGGGCAGTTGGCAAGCAGTTAAAAGGGTCACGGTTAGAGATGAGCGAACACTAAAATGTTCGAGGTTCGAAATTCGATTCAAACAGCCGCTCACTGTTCGAGTGTTCGAATGGGTTTCGAACCCCATTATAGTCTATGGGGAACATAAACTCGTTAAGGGGGAAACCCAAATTCGTGTCTGGAGGGTCACCAAGTCCACTATGACACCCCAGGAAATGATACCAACACCCTGGAATGACACTGGGACAGCAGGGGAAGCATGTCTGGGGGCATAAAAGTCACTTTATTTCATGGAAATCCCTGTCAGTTTGCGATTTTCGCAAGCTAACTTTTCCCCATAGAAATGCATTGGCCAGTGCTGATTGGCCAGAGTACGGAACTCGACCAATCAGCGCTGGCTCTGCTGGAGGAGGCGGAGTCTAAGATAGCTCCACACCAGTCTCCATTCAGGTCCGACCTTAGACTCCGCCTCCTCCGGCAGAGCCAGCGCTGATTGGCCGAAGGCTGGCCAATGCATTCCTATGCGAATGCAGACTTAGCAGTGCTGAGTCAGTTTTGCTCAACTACACATCTGATGCACACTCGGCACTGCTACATCAGATGTAGCAATCTGATGTAGCAGAGCCGAGGGTGCACTAGAACCCCTGTGCAAACTCAGTTCACGCTAATAGAATGCATTGGCCAGCGCTGATTGGCCAATGCATTCTATTAGCCCGATGAAGTAGAGCTGAATGTGTGTGCTAAGCACACACATTCAGCACTGCTTCATCAAGCCAATACAATGCATTAGCCAGTGCTGATTGGCCAGAGTACGGAATTCGGCCAATCAGCGCTGGCTCTGCTGGAGGAGGCGGAGTCTAAGGTCGCTCCACACCAGTCTCCATTCAGGTCCGACCTTAGACTCCGCCTCCTCCGGCAGAGCCAGCGCTGATTGGCCGAAGGCTGGCCAATGCATTCCTATGCGAATGCAGACTTAGCAGTGCTGAGTCAGTTTTGCTCAACTACACATCTGATGCACACTCGGCACTGCTACATCAGATGTAGCAATCTGATGTAGCAGAGCCGAGGGTGCACTAGAACCCCTGTGCAAACTCAGTTCACGCTAATAGAATGCATTGGCCAGCGCTGATTGGCCAATGCATTCTATTAGCCCGATGAAGTAGAGCTGAATGTGTGTGCTAAGCACACACATTCAGCACTGCTTCATCAAGCCAATACAATGCATTAGCCAGTGCTGATTGGCCAGAGTACGGAATTCGGCCAATCAGCGCTGGCTCTGCTGGAGGAGGCGGAGTCTAAGGTCGGACCTGAATGGAGACTGGTGTGGAGCGATCTTAGACTCCGCCTCCTCCAGCAGAGCCAGCGCTGATTGGCCGAATTCCGTACTCTGGCCAATCAGCACTGGCTAATGCATTGTATTGGCGTGATGAAGCAGTGCTGAATGTGTGTGCTTAGCACACACATTCAGCTCTACTTCATCGGGCTAATAGAATGCATTGGCCAGCGCTGATTGGCCGAATTCCGTACTCTGGCCAATCAGTGCTGGCCAATGCATTCTATTAGCTTGATGAAGCAGAGTGTGCACAAGGGTTCAAGCGCACCCTCGGCTCTGATGTAGCAGAGCCGAGGCTGCACAAGGGTTCAAGCGCACCCTCGGCTCTGATGTAGGAGAGCCGAGGGTGCACTTGAACCCTTGTGCAGCCTCGGCTCTGCTACATCAGAGCCGAGGGTGCGCTTGAACCCTTGTGCACACTCTGCTTCATCAAGCTAATAGAATGCATTGGCCAGCGCTGATTGGCCAATGTATTCTATTAGCCTGATGAAGTAGAGCTGAATGTGTGTGCTAAGCACACACATTCAGCTCTACTTCATCGGGCTAATAGAATGCATTGGCCAGCGCTGATTGGCCAGAGTACGGAACTCGACCAATCAGCGCTGGCTCTGCTGGAGGAGGCGGAGTCTAAGATCGCTCCACACCAGTCTCCATTCAGGTCCGACCTTAGACTCCGCCTCCTCCAGCAGAGCCAGCGCTGATTGGCCGAATTCCGTACTCTGGCCAATCAGCACTGGCTAATGCATTGTATTGGCGTGATGAAGCAGTGCTGAATGTGTGTGCTTAGCACACACATTCAGCTCTACTTCATCGGGCTAATAGAATGCATTGGCCAATCAGCGCTGGCCAATGCATTCTATTAGCGTGAACTGAGTTTGCACAGGGGTTCTAGTGCACCCTCGGCTCTGCTACATCAGATTGCTACATCTGATGTAGCAGTGCCGAGTGTGCATCAGATGTGTAGTTGAGCAAAACTGACTCAGCACTGCTAAGTCTCTGCATTCGCATAGGAATGCATTGGCCAGCCTTCGGCCAATCAGCGCTGGCTCTGCCGGAGGAGGCGGAGTCTAAGGTCGGACCTGAATGGAGACTGGTGTGGAGCGATCTTAGACTCCGCCTCCTCCAGCAGAGCCAGCGCTGATTGGTCGAGTTCCGTACTCTGGCCAATCAGCGCTGGCCAATGCATTCTATTAGCCCGATGAAGTAGAGCTGAATGTGTGTGCTTAGCACACACATTCAGCTCTACTTCATCAGGCTAATAGAATACATTGGCCAATCAGCGCTGGCCAATGCATTCTATTAGCTTGATGAAGCAGAGTGTGCACAAGGGTTCAAGCGCACCCTCGGCTCTGATGTAGCAGAGCCGAGGCTGCACAAGGGTTCAAGTGCACCCTCGGCTCTCCTACATCAGAGCCGAGGGTGCGCTTGAACCCTTGTGCAGCCTCGGCTCTGCTACATCAGAGCCGAGGGTGCGCTTGAACCCTTGTGCACACTCTGCTTCATCAAGCTAATAGAATGCATTGGCCAGCACTGATTGGCCAGAGTACGGAATTCGGCCAATCAGCGCTGGCCAATGCATCCCTATGGGAAAAAGTTTATCTCACAAAAATCACAATTACACACCCGATAGAGCCCCAAAAAGTTATTTTTAATAACATTCCCCCCTAAATAAAGGTTATCCCTAGCTATCCCTGCCTGTACAGCTATCCCTGTCTCATAGTCACAAAGTTCACATTCTCATATGACCCGGATTTGAAATCCACTATTCGTCTAAAATGGAGGTCACCTGATTTCGGCAGCCAATGACTTTTTCCAATTTTTTTCAATGCCCCCGGTGTCGTAGTTCCTGTCCCACCTCCCCTGCGCTGTTATTGGTGCAAAAAAGGCGCCAGGGAAGGTGGGAGGGGAATCGAATTTTGGCGCACTTTACCACGTGGTGTTCGATTCGATTCGAACATGGCGAACACCCTGATATCCGATCGAACATGTGTTCGATAGAACACTGTTCGCTCATCTCTAGTCACGGTGCACCAAGGAGCACTACATACCTTTTATTGTTTATCAGGCACAGATTTGTAATGTTAGTAGTTGCTGTGCCTGGTATTGCAGCATTTTTCATTTGGTGAACTCCTAGAGTTATTCCTACTGCTTCTGAATTGACTTTGATATATGTTCTCCCCCAGACTTACTTCTTAGTCTTTCACTGGATCCTTCTCTATCTCCCTATGGCTGACTATAAGGGCTTGTTCACACGGGGCAAATTTTGGCACTGAATCCACGTCAGAATCTGCCCTCTCACAATGGAGGTCTATGTAGACCGCTAGCTTTCATTTTAAAAAAAAAAAAAAAAAAAAAGAAGTGAGCTGCCTTTTGTTCAGGTGAATAACGCAGCTGATTCAGCCCCAGCGTCCGCTTCACGGCAGCACCCTCCGGACTAGGCCCATTCATTTAGGCCTACTCCAGAGTGGGAAGTCGCCACTGTCAGAAGCCGCGACAGTCATGGCAGGTACATTTTGGCCCTATTGTGACACGGCTTCCCGCGTCACAATCAGGACCAAAATCCGCCAATACGACCCCGTATGAACTAGCCCTAAGATCGCTCCTGAGACTTCTCTCTTCTGCCCTTATACTCACTGTATAATCTCTTAATCTTTACCTTTCTCCAGTTTAGAGACGCAATTCTCATTCTCGTGCAAAGAAAAGTCAGTCTCAATATCTTGCAACAAAAAAATAATTAAAAAAACATACCAAAAATTCTCTTATTTACAAGATCTGTGTTGGAATTGCTGCTTAATCAATTCTCAGGCTATGCACCAATGTTTTCACCAAAGCCAAATAGAAGGCCAGTCAGATATTTGCAGAGTCAGGACCCAGGTCTCAATGCCAAAACTCTGGTATGGGAAATAATTGCACCTCCAGAGTGGGAACTTGGATGCTGAGATTCCTGATGCATGTTTGTCAACTAGGAGTCCATCAAGGTTGAAATCTCAGTCCAGAAGTACAAATACCTCTTGTTTACGATTGAAGCAAAAAAGTCCCATATAAAAAGTAAACCTAAAACCGAACATGGCTCTCAATCTAAGAAAAAATGTGAGAGGTCATGTGTTATAGCAGTAATCCCAAATAAAATCATTCTAAGGAAAAACAGGAGTGTTCTCGAGCTCACTCTAAAAGTAGACAAGAGTTTAAGGTGATCTCTATATGGAACAGTGTTGACAATTAGAGATGAGCGAACAGTGTTCTATCGAACTCATGTTCGATCGGATATTAGGCTGTTCGGCATGTTCGAATCGAATCGAACACCGCGTGGTAAAGTGCGCCATTACTCGATTCCCCTCCCACCTTCCCTGGCGCCTTTTTTGCTCCAATAACAGCGCAGGGTAGGTGGGACAGGAACTACGACACCGGTGACGTTGAAAAAAGTAGGCAAAACCCATTGGCTGCCGAAAACATGTGACCTCTAATTTAAAAGAACAGCGACGCCCAGCTTCGCGTCATTCTGAGCTTGCAATTCACCGGGGACGGAGGTTTCCGTCCAGTTAGCTAGGGGTTAGATTCTGGGTAGGCAGGGACAGGCTAGATAGGAAGGAGAAGACAACCAACAGCTCTTGTAAGAGCTAAATTCCAGGGAGAAGCTTGTCAGTGTAACGTGGCACTGACGGGCTCAATCGCCGCAACCCAGCTTTCCCAGGATCCTGAATGGAATACACTGTCAGTGTATTCCCGTATACCCGATATATACCCCGATACCCGTTCCAACGGTGTGCCCCCCCACCTTCACCCCAGAAATACCCTGCAAGTCCCCTAGCAATAGAATTGGGGCTATATACACCCACAATTTTTACTACTGGTATACAGTGCCATTGTCTGACTGGGAATTCAAAGAATATATTGGGAATACAAATACCCTCATTTCTTGCTACTGCCATATAGTGCCAGTTTCTGACTGGTAATTCAAAGAATATATTGGGGTTACGTGCACCCACAATTTTTACTACTGGTATACAGTGCCATTGTCTGACTGGGAATTCAAAGAATATATTGGGAATACAAATACCCTCATTTCTTGCTACTGCCATATAGTGCCAGTGTCTGACTGGGAATTCAAAGAATATATTGGGGTTACGTGCACCCACAATTTTTACTACTGGTATACAGTGCCATTGTCTGACTGGGAATTCAAAGAGTATATTGGGAATACAAATACCCTCATTTCTTGCTACTGCCATATAGTGCCAGTTTCTGACTGGGAATTCAAAGAATATATTGGGGTTACGTGCACCCACAATTTTTACTACTGGTATACAGTGCCATTGTCTGACTGGGAATTCAAAGAATATATTGGGGTTATAAATACCCTCATTTCTTGCTACTGCCATATAGTGCCAGTTTCTGACTGGTAATTCAAAGAATATATTGGGGTTACGTGCACCCACAATTTTTACTACTGGTATACAGTGCCATTGTCTGACTGGGAATTCAAAGAATATATTGGGAATACAAATACCCTCATTTCTTGCTACTGCCATATAGTGCCAGTTTCTGACTGGTAATTCAAAGAAAATATTGGGGTTACGTGCACCCACAATTTTTACTACTGGTATACAGTGCCATTGTCTGACTGGGAATTCAAAGAATATATTGGGAATACAAATACCCTCATTTCTTGCTACTGCCATATAGTGCCAGTGTCTGACTGGGAATTCAAAGAATATATTGGGGTTACGTGCACCCACAATTTTTACTACTGGTATACAGTGCCATTGTCTGACTGGGAATTCAAAGAGTATATTGGGAATACAAATACCCTCATTTCTTGCTACTGCCATATAGTGCCAGTTTCTGACTGGGAATTCAAAGAATATATTGGGGTTACGTGCACCCACAATTTTTACTACTGGTATACAGTGCCATTGTCTGACTGGGAATTCAAAGAATATATTGGGGTTATAAATACCCTCATTTCTTGCTACTGCCATATAGTGCCAGTTTCTGACTGGTAATTCAAAGAATATATTGGGGTTACGTGCACCCACAATTTTTACTACTGGTATACAGTGCCATTGTCTGACTGGGAATTCAAAGAGTATATTGGGAATACAAATACCCTCATTTCTTGCTACTGCCATATAGTGCCAGTTTCTGACTGGGAATTCAAAGAATATATTGGGGTTACGTGCACCCACAATTTTTACTACTGGTATACAGTGCCATTGTCTGACTGGGAATTCAAAGAATATATTGGGGTTATAAATACCCTCATTTCTTGCTACTGCCATATAGTGCCAGTTTCTGACTGGTAATTCAAAGAATATATTGGGGTTACGTGCACCCACAATTTTTACTACTGGTATACAGTGCCATTGTCTGACTGGGAATTCAAAGAGTATATTGGGAATACAAATACCCTCATTTCTTGCTACTGCCATATAGTGCCAGTTTCTGACTGGGAATTCAAAGAATATATTGGGGTTACGTGCACCCACAATTTTTACTACTGGTATACAGTGCCATTGTCTGACTGGGAATTCAAAGAGTATATTGGGAATACAAATACCCTCATTTCTTGCTACTGCCATATAGTGCCAGTTTCTGACTGGTAATTCAAAGAATATATTGGGGTTACGTGCACCCACAATTTTTACTACTGGTATACAGTGCCATTGTCTGACTGGGAATTCAAAGAGTATATTGGGAATACAAATACCCTCATTTCTTGCTACTGCCATATAGTGCCAGTTTCTGACTGGGAATTCAAAGAATATATTGGGGTTACGTGCACCCACAATTTTTACTACTGGTATACAGTGCCATTGTCTGACTGGGAATTCAAAGAGTATATTGGGAATACAAATACCCTCATTTCTTGCTACTGCCATATAGTGCCAGTTTCTGACTGGGAATTCAAAGAATATATTGGGGTTACGTGCACCCACAATTTTTACTACTGGTATACAGTGCCATTGTCTGACTGGGAATTCAAAGAGTATATTGGGAATACAAATACCCTCATTTCTTGCTACTGCCATATAGTGCCAGTTTCTGACTGGGAATTCAAAGAATATATTGGGGTTACGTGCACCCACAATTTTTACTACTGGTATACAGTGCCATTGTCTGACTGGGAATTCAAAGAGTATATTGGGAATACAAATACCCTCATTTCTTGCTACTGCCATATAGTGCCAGTTTCTGACTGGGAATTCAAAGAATATATTGGGGTTACGTGCACCCACAATTTTTACTACTGGTATACAGTGCCATTGTCTGACTGGGAATTCAAAGAGTATATTGGGAATACAAATACCCTCATTTCTTGCTACTGCCATATAGTGCCAGTTTCTGACTGGGAATTCAAAGAATATATTGGGGTTACGTGCACCCACAATTTTTACTACTGGTATACAGTGCCATTGTCTGACTGGGAATTCAAAGAGTATATTGGGAATACAAATACCCTCATTTCTTGCTACTGCCATATAGTGCCAGTTTCTGACTGGGAATTCAAAGAATATATTGGGGTTACGTGCACCCACAATTTTTACTACTGGTATACAGTGCCATTGTCTGACTGGGAATTCAAAGAGTATATTGGGAATACAAATACCCTCATTTCTTGCTACTGCCATATAGTGCCAGTTTCTGACTGGGAATTCAAAGAATATATTGGGGTTACGTGCACCCACAATTTTTACTACTGGTATACAGTGCCATTGTCTGACTGGGAATTCAAAGAGTATATTGGGAATACAAATACCCTCATTTCTTGCTACTGCCATATAGTGCCAGTTTCTGACTGGGAATTCAAAGAATATATTGGGGTTACGTGCACCCACAATTTTTACTACTGGTATACAGTGCCATTGTCTGACTGGGAATTCAAAGAATATATTGGGGTTATAAATACCCTCATTTCTTGCTACTGCCATATAGTGCCAGTTTCTGACTGGTAATTCAAAGAATATATTGGGGTTACGTGCACCCACAATTTTTACTACTGGTATACAGTGCCATTGTCTGACTGGGAATTCAAAGAGTATATTGGGAATACAAATACCCTCATTTCTTGCTACTGCCATATAGTGCCAGTTTCTGACTGGGAATTCAAAGAATATATTGGGGTTACGTGCACCCACAATTTTTACTACTGGTATACAGTGCCATTGTCTGACTGGGAATTCAAAGAGTATATTGGGAATACAAATACCCTCATTTCTTGCTACTGCCATATAGTGCCAGTTTCTGACTGGGAATTCAAAGAATATATTGGGGTTACGTGCACCCACAATTTTTACTACTGGTATACAGTGCCATTGTCTGACTGGGAATTCAAAGAATATATTGGGGTTACGTGCACCCACAATTTTTACTACTGGTATACAGTGCCAATTTCTAACTAGGAATTCAAAATGCGCAAGGCTCCCGGAAAGGGACGTGGACGAGGCCGTGGGCGAGGTCGGGGGAATGGTTCTGGGGAGCAAGGTAGCAGTGAAGCCACAGGGCGTCCCGTGCCTACTCCTGTGGGGCAGCAAGCATTGCGCCACTCCACAGTGCCAGGGTTGCTTGCCACATTAACTAAACTGCAGGGTACAAACCTTAGTAGGCCCGAGAACCAGGAACAGGTCTTGCAATGGCTGTCAGAGAACGCTTACAGCACATTGTCCAGCAGCCAGTCAGACTCTGCCTCCTCTCCTCCTATTACCCAACAGTCTTGTCTTCCTTCCTCCCAAAATTCCGAAGCTTTACAGAACAATAACCCAAACTGTCCCTGCTCCCCAGAGCTGTTCTCCGCTCCTTTCATTGTCCCTCAACCTGCCTCTCCACGTCACGATTCCACGAACCTAACAGAGGAGCATCTGTGTCCAGATGCTCAAACACTAGAGTCTCCTCCATCTCCGTTCGATTTGGTGGTGGATGACCAGCAACCCACCCTCATCGACGATGATGTGACGCAGTTGCCGTCAGGGCATCCAGTTGACCGGCGCATTGTGCGGGAGGAGGAGATGAGACAGGAGTTGGAAGAGGAAGTGGTGGATGATGAGGACACTGACCCGACCTGGACAGGGGGGATGTCAAGCGGGGAAAGTAGTGTGGATGTTGAGGCAGGTGCAGCACCAAAAAGGGTAGCTAGAGGCAGAGGCAGAGGTCAGCAGCTTAGGCGAAGCCAGGCCACACCCGGAATCTCCCAAGATGTTCCAGTTCGTACCCAGCCCCGAAAAACTCCCACCTCGAGGGCACGTTTCTCGAAGGTGTGGAGTTTTTTCAAGGAATGCGCCGAGGACAGATATAGTGTTGTCTGCACAATTTGCCTCTCGAAATTGATTAGGGGCTCTGAGAAGAGCAACCTGTCCACCACTTCAATGCGCCGTCATTTGGAATCCAAGCACTGGAATCAGTGGCAGGCAGCAACGGCAGGACAAAGGCCGCCTGCCGTTCACGCCACTGCCACTGCCTCTGCCTCTGCCTCTGCCACTGCCACTGCTGACTGTGCTGGCGATGCACTCCAGAGGACGAGCCAGGACACCACTTCATCTGCCTCCGCCACTTTGTTGACTTCTACCTCATCCTCCCCTGGTCCTGTCTTATCTCCTTCTCCTGCACCATCAAAGGCACCATCAGGCGTTTCTTTACAACAACCCACCATCTCTCAGACATTGGAGCGGCGGCAGAAATACACTGCTAACCACCCACACGCGCAAGCCTTGAACGCCAACATCGCTAAACTGCTGGCCCAGGAGATGTTGGCGTTCCGGCTTGTTGAAACTCCCGCCTTCCTGGACCTGATGGCAACTGCGGCACCTCGCTATGCCGTCCCTAGCCGTCACTACTTCTCCCGGTGTGCCGTCCCCGCCTTGCACCAGCACGTGTCACTCAACATCAGGCGGGCCCTTAGTTCCGCGCTTTGCACAAAGGTCCACTTGACCACCGACGCGTGGACAAGTGCATGCGGACAGGGACGCTACATTTCACTGACGGCACACTGGGTGAATGTAGTTGAGGCTGGGACTGCTTCCCAAACTGGCCCGGTGTACCTCGTCTCCCCGCCTAACATTCCTGGCAGGGACACGAGAAGAACACCCCCCTCCTCCTCCTCCTCTACCGCCTCCTCCTCCGCCACCGCCTCCTCCTCCGCCACCGCCTCCTCCTCCGCTGTTAGATTGACCCCAGCTACGAGTTGGAAACGTTGCAGCACTGGCGTTGGTAGACGTCAGCAGGCTGTGCTGAAGCTGATCAGCTTGGGGGACAGACAGCACACTGCCTCCGAGGTGAGGGATGCCCTCCTCGATGAGACGGCAATATGGTTTGAGCCGCTGCACCTGGGCCCAGGCATGGTCGTTTGTGATAACGGCCGGAACCTGGTAGCAGCTCTGGAGCTTGCCGGACTCCAACATGTTCCATGCCTGGCCCACGTCTTCAACCTAGTGGTGCAACGTTTCCTAAAGAGCTACCCCAATGTTCCAGAGCTACTGGTGAAAGTGCGGCGCATGTGCGCCCACTTTCGCAAGTCGACAGTAGCCGCTGCTAGCTTAAAATCTCTCCAGCAACGCCTGCATGTGCCACAACACCGGCTTTTGTGCGACGTCCCCACACGCTGGAACTCAACGTTTCAGATGTTGAATAGAGTGGTTGAGCAGCAGAGACCTTTGATGGAATACCAGCTACAAAACCCTAGGGTGCCACAAAGTCAGCTGCCTCAGTTTCACATCCATGAGTGGCCATGGATGAGAGACCTTTGTGACATCCTACGGGTCTTTGAGGAGTCCACAAGGAGGGTGAGCTCTGAGGATGCGATGGTGAGCCTTACAATCCCGCTCTTGTGTGTTCTGAGAGAATCCCTGATTGACATCAGGGATAACTCAGATCACACAGAGGAGTTAGGGATAGCATCCGATCCGTCACAGCTGGAGAGTAGGTCCACACATCTGTCCGCTTCACTGCGTTTAATGGAGGAGGAGGAGGAGGAGGAGGAGGAAGAAGAGTTGTCCGATGATGTGATGGTGATACAGGAGGCTTCCGGGCAACTTCGAATCGTCCCATTGTTGCAGCGCGGATGGGTAGACATGGAGGATGAGGAGGAAATGGAGATTGAACTTTCCGGTGGGGCCAGAGGAGTCATGCCAACTAACACTGTGGCAGACATGGCTGAGTTCATGTTGGGGTGCTTTACAACCGACAAGCGTATTGTCAAAATCATGGAGGACAACCAGTACTGGATCTTTGCTATCCTTGACCCCCGGTATAAAAACAACATCTCGTCTTTTATTCCGGTAGAGGGGAGGGCCAATCGCATCAATGCTTGCCACAGGCAATTGGTGCAGAATATGATGGAGATGTTTCCAGCATGTGACGTTGGCGGCAGGGAGGGCAGTTCCTCCAGTAGGCAACCAAGTTCTCACCGGTCCACACAAACGAGGGGCACACTGTCTAAGGTCTGGGACACCTTGATGGCACCCCCTCGCCAAAGTGCCGCCACGGAGGGTCCTAGTGTCACCAGGCGTGAGAAGTATAGGCGCATGTTGCGGGAATACCTTTCCGACCACAGCCCTGTCCTCTCCGACCCCTCTGCGCCCTACACGTATTGGGTGTCGAAGTTGGACCTGTGGCTTGAACTTGCCCTATATGCCTTGGAGGTGCTGTCCTGTCCTGCCGCCAGCGTCCTATCTGAGAGGGTGTTCAGTGCAGCCGGTGGCATCATCACTGACAAGCGCACCCGTCTGTCAGCTGAGAGTGCCGACCGGCTCACTTTGATAAAAATGAACCACCACTGGATAGAGCCTTCATTTTTGTGCCCACCTGTGTAAAGCACCCCAACATGAAACTCCATGTCTGTACTCAACCTCTCCAATTCCTCCGCATCCTCATACTCATCCACCATAAGCGTTGCACAATTCTGCTAATACTAGGCTCCCTCCAACATGATTTCCCCCAACTCTGCTGGTTAGAGGCTCCCTCCACCCTGATTTCCACCAACTCTGCTGGTTAGAGGCTCCCTCCACCCTGCTTTCCCACAACTCTGCTGGTTAGAGGCTCCTTCCACCATGAATTTGCCCAAACTGGGCTGTTTAGAGGCTCCCTCCACCATGAATTGGTCCAAACTGGGTTTTTTAGAGGCTCCCTCCACCATGAATTGGTCCAAACTGGGCTGGTTAGAGGCTCCCTCCACCATGAATTGGTCCAAACTGGGCTGGTTAGAGGCTCCCTCCACCATGAATTTGCCCAAACTGGGCTGGTTAGAGGCTCCCTCCACAATTAATTGGTCCAAACTGGGCTAATTAGAGGCTCCCTCCACCATGAATTGGTCCAAACTGGGTTTTTTTAGAGGCTCCCTCCACCATGAATTTGCCCAAACTGGGCTGTTTAGAGGCTCCCTCCACCATGAATTGGTCCAAACTGGGCTGGTTAGAGGCTCCCTCCACCATGAATTTCCCAAAACTTGGCTGTTTAGAGGCTCCCTCCACCATTAATTGGTCCAAACTGGGCTGGTTAGAGGCTCCCTCCACCATGAATTTGCCCAAACTGGGGTGGTTAGAGGCTCCCTCCACCATGAATTGGTCCAAACTTGGCTGTTTAGAGGCTCCCTCCACCATGAATTTGCCCAAACTGGGCTGTTTAGAGGCTCCCTCCACCATGAATTGGTCCAAACTGGGCTGGTTAGAGGCTCCCTCCACCATGAATTTCCCAAAACTTGGCTGTTTAGAGGCTCCCTCCACCATTAATTGGTCCAAACTGGGCTGGTTAGAGGCTCCCTCCACCATGAATTTGCCCAAACTGGGCTGTTTAGAGGCTCCCTCCACCATGAATTTGCCCAAACTGGGCTGGTTAGAGGCTCCCTCCACCATGAATTGGTCCAAACTGGGCTGGTTAGAGGCTCCCTCCACAATTAATTGGTCCAAACTGGGCTAATTAGAGGCTCCCTCCACCATGAATTGGTCCAAACTTGGCTGTTTAGAGGCTCCCTCCACCATGAATTTGCCCAAACTGGGCTGTTTAGAGGCTCCCTCCACCATGAATTGGTCCAAACTGGGCTGGTTAGAGGCTCCCTCCACCATGAATTTCCCAAAACTTGGCTGTTTAGAGGCTCCCTCCACCATTAATTGGTCCAAACTGGGCTGGTTAGAGGCTCCCTCCACCATGAATTTGCCCAAACTGGGCTGTTTAGAGGCTCCCTCCACCATGAATTTGCCCAAACTGGGCTGGTTAGAGGCTCCCTCCACCATGAATTGGTCCAAACTGGGCTGGTTAGAGGCTCCCTCCACAATTAATTGGTCCAAACTGGGCTAATTAGAGGCTCCCTCCACCATGAATTGGTCCAAACTTGGCTGGTTAGAGGCTCCCTCCACCATGAATTTGCCCAAACTGGGCTGTTTAGAGGCTCCCTCCACCATGAATTGGTCCAAACTGGGCTGGTTAGAGGCTCCCTCCACCATGAATTTCCCAAAACTTGGCTGTTTAGAGGCTCCCTCCACCATTAATTGGTCCAAACTGGGCTGGTTAGAGGCTCCCTCCACCATGAATTTGCCCAAACTGGGGTGGTTAGAGGCTCCCTCCACCATTAATTGGTCCAAACTGGGCTGGTTAGAGGCTCCCTCCACAATTAATTGGTCCAAACTGGGCTAATTAGAGGCTCCCTCCACCATGAATTGGTCCAAACTGGGTTTTTTAGAGGCTCCCTCCACCATGAATTTGCCCAAACTGGGCTGTTTAGAGGCTCCCTCCACCATGAATTGGTCCAAACTGGGCTGGTTAGAGGCTCCCTCCACCATGAATTGGTCCAAACTGGGCTGGTTAGAGGCTCCCTCCACCATGAATTTCCCAAAACTTGGCTGTTTAGAGGCTCCCTCCACCATTAATTGGTCCAAACTGGGCTGGTTAGAGGCTCCCTCCACCATGAATTTGCCCAAACTGGGCTGTTTAGAGGCTCCCTCCACCATGAATTTGCCCAAACTGGGCTGGTTAGAGGCTCCCTCCACCATGAATTGGTCCAAACTGGGCTGGTTAGAGGCTCCCTCCACCATGAATTTGCCCAAACTGGGCTGTTTAGAGGCTCCCTCCACCATGAATTTGCCCAAACTGGGCTGGTTAGAGGCTCCCTCCACCATGAATTGGTCCAAACGGGTTTTTAGAGGCTCCCTTCACCATGAATTGGTCCAAACTTGGCTGTTTAGAGGCTCCCTCCACCATGAATTGGTCCAAACTGGGGTGGTTAGAGGCTCCCTCCACCATGAATTTGCCCAAACTGGGCTGTTTAGAGGCTCCCTCCACCATGAATTGGTCCAAACTGGGTTTTTTAGAGGCTCCCTCCACCATGAATTGGTCCAAACTGGGCTGGTTAGAGGCTCCCTCCACCATGAATTGGTCCAAACTGGGGTGGTTAGAGGCTCCCTCCACCATTAATTGGTCCAAACTGGGCTGGTTAGAGGCTCCCTCCACCATTAATTGGTCCAAACTGGGCTGGTTAGAGGCTCCCTCCACCATGAATTTGCCCAAACTGGGCTGGTTAGAGGCTCCCTCCACCATGAATTGGTCCAAACTGGGGTTTTTAGAGGCTCCCTCCACCATGAATTGGTCCAAACCGGGGTTTTTAGAGTCTCCCTCCACCATGAATTGGTCCAAACTGGGGTTTTTAGAGGCTCCCTCCACCATGAATTTGCCCAAACTCTGCTGGTTAGAGGCTCAATCCACCCTGATTTTCAAAACAAATGTTGGTGCCAACCTCAACTTACTACAAGGGCCAAATTCACTGCTGGTGACAAGCTCTCCTCACTGCAAGTGCCAAATACACATGTTTCAAGGTGTTTTCCTACTGTCAGAGAGGTGGTATTGAGTGTGTAAAGTGTGTAGTTGTTAGGCTGTGATGTTGGGGTAATAGAGGGTCTTTGGTGTGTTAGATGCCCCCAGACATGCTTCCCCTGCTGTCCCAGTGTCATTCCAGAGGTGTTGGCATCATTTCCTGGGGTGTCATAGTGGACTTGGTGACCCTCCAGACACGGATTTGGGTTTCCCCCTTAACGAGTATCTGTTCCCCATAGACTATAATGGGGTTCGAAACCCGTTCGAACACACGAACATTGAGCGGCTGTTCGAATCGAATTTCGAACCTCGAACATTTTAGTGTTCGCTCATCTCTATTGACAATATCTTTAAAGAGCTGTAGAATATGATGGCGCTATATAAGTAAGCAAAATAAATAAGGGTAAACTAGATCAGATCAGTCAAACAATTATACAATCAATCCATGAAAAAGATGAACAGGTTAAGTAAGAGATAACAAAGTTAATCTAAGGGCAAAAGTGAGAGATCCAGAGAAGATTTGAGAGAGATCTTGTAGTCGAAGAGAAAGAGAGAAGGATCCAGAGAAAAAGTCAAGACGTTAGTCTAAGGGAAAACCTGACTTGTCTAGTAGTTGATCAAGAAAGAGTATAGATTGCTCAAGAAGTTGACTGATCACTAATAAACAAGGAAACCACCAAACTAAAGGGAGTCTAGCACCGCCCCAAACATGCTCAACTGTCACCACTATGTTACAGAACATGTCATGAACATACTGTTTTTATACAGTATATTTGTATATTTCACTATTGCAGATTTAAAGAAAAGCAACTGCAAATGCGGGTGCACTGTGTGGCATGTGGTCAGTTCCATGAAACACGGCTCTTGTCATGCAGACTCCTACCTTCTCCTGCCTACACTACCCCGTGCAGTGGGAGTCGATCTATAAAAGTGATATACAAGACAAATGTATGTGCTCTGTAACACAGTGGTAGCACTTGAATATGCTTGGGGTGAGGTGGTAGACTCAGTTTAAAGATTTTTTTTTTTTTAAAAAAAACGCCTATACTGATCAGAAAAAAAGCCCCTTTTCTGTTCGGATTATTGTCCTTATTTAGTGCAGGAAGGGAAACAACATGATCGTTGAAGTTGAAGGGATTTCTGCTTGCCGTTGGTGAATAGAAACATTCTTATTTATATTCTGAGGCCGAGCGTGTCTAAGTGACACAGGCGTTCATTTTATTACACGACAGCTTTAATACACCTTAAGATTTATTGCACTCATATTCACGTTTCCCATCACGCATATGTTACTGTGCTGTTTCTTATTTTTCTTTCCTGTCCTGATACAATAACTAATGTATCTCTGGAATTATGGTAATAATAATATCATGTAATCATAGTCAGAACAAACTCAATAAATCAATACATACTACATTTTGACTGTCTATTTTAATTTATACAGTAAACACAGAAAATGTACAGTAATACTTTGGACAGTGATCCGTTCTTATCTGCCACCTGATCAGGGCTCATAGAATCCCAGGGTGTCTTGAACAGACATCTGGCATGCAACAGATAGGCAACTGTACATTTAACTTATGATAATATTCCTTAAAGAAATTCGTGAAGAAGAAAATACCGTAACTATGCCATGGAGGCTTGCCACAAGCCTATTAAACAATACATGGTGTGTCTTCTTAGTGTCAGTAAAACGAAGGCAAGGCAAATATTATAACGGAGAGCATTGACGCAAGTACATTTGTCAAAAGCATGACACTCCCTTTGTAGTGATTTTATATGTAAAAATAAGTCTGTTTCAAGTTATGTGCCATGGAATATAAACCTATTTTCAAGGTATCTATCAGATTAGTTATTAACAGGCATAACAAAATAGTCACTGAACAGTGTACAGAAAATACACCCTGTAGTAATCTTGAAGTAGGTGATGTACATAGTATATCTTTGGAGCAACCTCTGCGGTGGCCATGAGTAGACTATGACTGGGCTCTGTCTTAGATTGGTTACATATATTTATTTATGAGCGATCTGGTACACAACTTAGAATAGGATTTATTTCTCTCACTTGCATAGCGCCAAATCACATTGTCAATCACTGTCGCAAATAGGGTTCACAATCTAAATTCACTAGCAGAATGTGTTTAAGTGTGGGGGGAATCCAAATGGAGGAAATCCATGGGAAACACAAGGAGAACACGCAATTTAGGGGATCAGAAAGTTTGCCGATACAGCAAACCAATACTGTATTATAATATTCTGTTTCCGGAGATACTCAGGAAAATTGGTGTTCTTTGAAGTCATATTAGCCAGTCAGGAAAAGTGGTCAGACAGAAACAGGATTTAGTGCTGAAGGAATTTTGGAACTGTAGCTAGACAATCGAGGGTTAGATACCTGAGTTTAGGCAGAAATGGTATGCACTACTGAGGTGGAAAGTCAGGCAGAACCGGTATTTGGTATTATGGAGTAGTCAGAAGAAACCTCTGACATGGGTTAAAACAGTTAATGTCAATTCAGGCCTAAGGCACCAAAACACCTAAATAAAACTTAGTGTGGTGGGGCCAGGAGGAGGACGAATTGCTGGAGCCTGCACAGGTAGGATTATTACATGATAGGACAGGAGAGTAAATAAGTACTAAGCACCTATATCGTTGCATTGAAGTGGGTGTCATGAAAATAATACTGTACCTTTTATTTCAAAAGCCAATTTGGTTCTTTTTAGAAGCCATAAACTAAGACATTATTTACATGGCCAACCTATCGGATCCCAAGAAAGGCTCCATCTTCTGTCACCCTGCCCCTACAAATGCAAGTTTCCACAGTACTCTGCACACTATAGGTCCTTAACACTGTAGAATAAACACTATTACTTGCTTCCTCTATATATATATATATATATATATATATATATATATATATATCACTTTAGAATAATAAACACTATTACTTGCTTCCTATCTCTCTCTCTCTCTCTCTCTCTCTCTCTCTCTCTCTCTCTCTCTATATATATATATATATATATGCCATCATAAATAATATAATGTCATATTAAATCAGAAAATAATGGCAGTCATAAGGGAAAATGGTTTCCTAACATTCTGCTTCATCTATTGAAAATTGGAAGTAGAAAAATTAAATGTTACAAAAAAGACCAAATAATCTAGCACTGCACACAAGCTAAAAAAAATTGGGCCAAGGCTCATCCAGTGGAACATTATGAAGCTGAGAGCCAAGGGAATATGTTCTATCTGCTCTGCTTCAGAAGTATCCCTGGGAAAGAAGATTAATAAAGTAAAAGTTTACCTGTTATAAAGGAGCAGTGGGAAATCAGTGTTTGATGTTTCTTTTAACACAATTTTTCTGTCTCTTATTTTCTTATTCACTTATATCGTGAGCTAAAGTAAGAACGCACAGTATGCTGTCCATTCCTTCAGTTCTATGGTTGGGTTATCCTGTATAATGTGTCGCTGAACCTTTTCTTTCAGCTTTTCTCCTTACTTTTCTTTGGTGTATGACATCTACCAGGCTCAGTAACGAATCATTTTTGCCTTTTTTTAACAAGTTTACACAAAGTAACAGAAAGCAACATATTAAGAGTAACTAAACCAATTGTTAAAACCTCTCCAAAAATTGTACTATTGTAGTCAAGAGAGCTGGTGGACTGGTTCCCCCAGATATTAGGGGGAGCTAAAACAAACCACCCTGCCTTGGAGAAGATAACATTCTTAAAGATGGTATGTTACAAAATTTTAAATGGGTATTACCCTCTTAGATGTTTATGGCATATCCACTGGATATTCCATAAGCCCCTAAAACATACAGGCTCACTGTTGGCAGATGCCCTGCTGCAGTTATCTACAGTACAAAGTTCCCTTGGCCTCTTGCCTGCCTGAAGAGATGGCTACTGACTGCTTCATCATGACAAAGTGAATGAAGAGGTGGCTGCACACGTGCACAGCTTTCTCCATTAACCTCTATAGGAGTCATAAGAAGCAACCAAGTCATGACTCCCAGCTACACATATGTGCAGCAACCTCTCCATTCAATTTCAACCTTGATGCCATGGCCTTCCTAGGTGGAACAATGGATGGGCTTCCCTCCTTCTGGAGATGGGCATAGGTCCTAAAGGTAGTCCCTGTATCACACATATGTGGCATAACCTATATTTCCTATGTGGATAAGTCATAGAAGTCTAGGAACAGAATAGCTCTTTAACACTTTAAGAACTCTTTGGGGGGCCTATATAATACAATGCATTCAAAAATGACCCAATTTTACAAACTGTACTCCTCAAATGATTCAAAACCGTATATAGGAACTTTGTTAATTTTTTAGGTGTTCCACATGAATTAATTCAAAATGGAGGTGAAATTTCCAAATGTCATTTTTTAAGGTACATTTTCCATTTCAAACCAGTTTTTCCTGTAACAGCAAAACATACCAAATGTTTATTAGTCTGATTCTGCAGTTTGTAGAAATATCCCATATGTGTCCCTGCTAAGCAACTTGACTCAAACACAAAACCTTTACGGATTTTAGAATTGATTTCATTACAATAGCTTTTAGACACCATGTCGCATTTGCAGAGCCCTAGAGGCAAAACATTGTAAAACCCCCAAATGTGACCCATTTTAGAAACTAGGCCCTTTAAGGAAAAGGAATTCATTTGTGGGTAGTTTGACCATTTTGAACCCCCAGGTTTTTCACTGAACTTCTTTGAATTTGGTTGTCAATTTGAAAAAAAATTATAATTTATACAGTTATATGTAATTTTTTCCCTTTCACCAGGGTACTGCACAGTATATGGAGAATTGCAATTTTTTAATTGTATATGGCATTTCAGCGTCCGAAATACTGTGCCCAGCATGTGCCACCAGAGACATAGACTCTATAAGTTTTAATGTGGGTTCTCCTGAATATGGCAACTCCTTATATGTGTTGTGTGATGCCAGTGTGCCCTAGAGGGCAGCACCTGAGATTTTCACATACTGGTAAAGTGTAACCATTCTTTTGGGCCTAATCAGAGGCGGAAAGCGGTGACAGAATGTCAGTGCTCTGTATTGGCCTTAAAATATGAACAGTGCTGCAAAAAGGGAAGTACTGGGACTGTGTTTTAAGACTTTGTTTACACTGGTGTCATGAATTCTTTTTATAATGGAACATAGCAGCTACCAGGAACTCTGAAGGATCCCACAAACTTTAACCCCTTCCCGACATTCGCCGTAATAGTACGGCGCTGCAGGGAAGGGCTTTCCGCAAACCGCCGTACTATTACTGCGGATGCATGGTGCGCACACAGAAACTGTGTGCGCACCATGCACAGCGGGTGTCAGCCGTAATACACGGCTGACAATGCCCCATGACACCCGCGGTCGGAACCCTGTCTGATCGCGGGTGTTAACCCCTGATATGCCGGCGGTCAACATGACCGCCGGCACCTCCGGGGTTTCGTTATCAAATGGTGCCGAGCGGCACCCCCCGCGCCAGTTTCGGGGGGTGCCGGTGTTCGTAGGGGGCAGCCCGGGGTCTGATCAGTGACCCCGGGTCTGCCCCATCACTTACCCCGTCCTCGCACCTGGTTGATCCTGCCGTAAATGAAGCTGTCAGCCTGTGCGTCTACACAGGCTGACAGCTTCCTATACTCTGCAATACACGTGTAACACGTGTATTGCAGCGTATCTCTATTGAAGCGGTGATCAGCCGATCACTGCTTCAATAGCCCATGGGGACAGAAAAAAAAAGTTAGAAAAAAGTAAAAATAAAAAAGTTTAAATAAGTTTAAAATAAAATAGAAATAAATAAAGCCCCAAAATCCCATTTTCCCCATATAAAATGTTTTATTATGTAAAATAAAGAAAAATAGAAAAAAACATTACATATTTGGTATCGCCGCGTCCGTAATAACCTGAACAATAAAATTAAAACATTATTTAACCCGAACGGCGAACGGCGTAAAAAAAACCTGTAGAAAACCGCACAAAATAATGATTATTCACCACCTTTCCCTTACAAAATGTTCAATAAAAAGTAATCAAATGGTCAGATGAAAACCAAAATGGTACCAATAAAAAGAAGAGGTGTTCCCGCAAAAAAGTAAGCCCTCAACCAGCTCTGTCTAGCGAAAAATAAAAATGTTATGCCTTTCAGAAGATGGCGATGCAAAAATAATGATTTTTTTCCCTAAATTGAATTCTATTCTGCACAAATAGCAAAGCATTAAAAAATCATATAAATGAGGTATCGCCGTAACCGTACTGACCCGCAGATTAAAGGTAACATGTTACTTATGCTGTACGCTGCACGGGAAAAAAAATAGATGCTAAAAAGCAATGCCAGAATTGATGTTTCCTTTTACATCCCACCCAGAAAGAGTTAATAAAATGTAGTCAATAAAGATTTTGGATACTAAGTCTGACGGTGATGCTAGGTACTTGTTCCTGATCTGTGAGATTTATGGCTCAATTTACACTATTGCTAATATTTATGCCCCTAATTCTGAGCAGGTTCCTTTTCTCCTATCTACCTTGACTGCCCTGCAGTCCTTCGCCAGGGGTCAACTAATTGTCTGTGGTGATCTTAATCTTCCCCTTAACCCCTTACTTGATACCTCAGCAGGCAGATCTCAAATATCCTACGGGGCGTTGAACAAGGTGAGGAGACTTCTGAATTCCATGTTGCTGTGTGACGCCTGGCGGATCCTCCACCCACTTGACAGGGATTATTCCTTCTTCTCTCCTCCGCATAACTCTTATAGTAGAATTGACTATATTCTCCTCTCGCATGACCTTCTCTCGCTTGTGACCACTGCTAGAATCAATTCTGCCTTTCTTTCTGATCACTCGCCTGTCTTTTGCGCTTTCCGTCCCCCCTCTTCTTCTGTGAGATGTGCCAACACCTGGAGACTTAATGAATTGCTCCTCGACATCCAGTGCTTGGAGGACTTGAGGCTTTCTATTTCCCACTTCCTCCAGGATCATTTGGGAGACGACACGTCTCCTCCTGTTCGTTGGGAGGCAATGAAGTGTGTACTCCGTGGAGTTTTGATGAAGCACGGTGCGCGTCTGAAGAGAGAGGCGGGTCTTAAATTCCGCTCCCTTTTGGCTGACCTGGCGTCTCTTGAAGCCCAACATAAACAGTCGTTACAGCAATCGACCCTTGCCTCCTTGACGGCCACCCGTCAGGAGCTGAGATCCTTGCTTGAGCTTAAACAGCAACGTTTGCGACAGCTTGGCCAGCAATCTTTCTACGAATGGGGTAACAAAGCGGGGCGTCTCCTGGCAAGGGCGGTGAGAGAGCGTCGAGCGTCCACCCATGTGCTAGCCGTCAAGAAATCCTCCGGTGCCCTGACCCACCTTACTACCGACATCATCTCGGCCTTTCGAGAATACTATGCCTCGCTTTACCATTTGCCCCCGCCGGAATCTGTCCATCCAGTCCCCTCAGCTAACCTCTCACTTTCGCAATATGTTGCCTCCACTGCTCTCCCCTCTTTGTTACCGAGTGTGGTGTCCTTGCTCGAAGCGCCTTTTTCGGCTCAGGAGCTGGAGGAGGGCATTTCCTCTCTTCCAGGGGGCAAAAGCCCTGGCCCGGATGGCTACACAGCTCGTTTCTTCAAAGCCCTGAAGACGGAGTTAGTCCCTCCATTGTTAGAGGCCTTTAATTCTATCTCCCCAGGCGTCGCGTTCCCCCAATCATTTCTCAGAGCTCATATCTCAGTTATCCCTAAGGAAGGTAAGGATCCTACGCTCTGCTCTAGTTATAGACCTATCTCACTCCTTAATACAGATGCCAAGTTGTATGCTAAACTGATCGCAAATCGTCTGTGCCCACACATGGGGGACCTTGTTCATCCTGACCAGGTGGGTTTCATTCCCTGCAGGGAGGCCCGTGATAATACCCTGAAGGCTTTCTCCGCGATTCATCATGCTCAGAGGTCAAAGACCCCCATGTTGTTGCTCTCCTTGGATGCGGAGAAGGCCTTTGACAGGGTGGACTGGAGTTTTCTGGAGGCCACTTTGTTTCAGATTGGTCTTGGTCCTATGATGCTTACTCGCATTCGGGCGCTTTACAATTCCCCCACGGCGCAAGTCAGAGTCAACGGCACCCTCTCCTCCCCTTTCACTATCCACAATGGTACGCGGCAGGGCTGCCCCCTCTCCCCACTTTTGTATGCTTTGGTCATGGAGCACCTTCTGATGGCTATCAGAAATAACCCTGACATCAAAGGTCTGAGAGCTCGGGACATGCACCTTAAGGTCTCTGCCTTTGCAGACGATGTCCTTCTTTTTGTTACCCAGCCTCTTACTTCGCTCCCTTCACTCTTTCGGGAAATCAACACATAGTTTTTATAGCAATTATAAGCTCAACCTATCCAAAAGCTCTGCTCTTGATGTCTCCTTGCCGGCATCGGTCCTTGATTCCCTGCGCTCCTCTTTTCCATTCTCGTGGGCGCATGGTGCCATCAAGTATCTGGGTGTGCAGCTGCCTTCCAATCTGGCTAATATATACTCATTGAACTTCATACCTATTTTGCGCACCCTTCGCGCTGACCTTGAGCGTTGGGATACCAAGGGTCTTTCGTGGCTGGGACATATCAATCTCTTGAAAATGAACGCTTTGCCCCGATTACTGTATCTGTTTCAGACTGTTCCTTGCCTTCTTCCATCGCGTTTCTTTTCTGTTCTGGGGCAGGCCTTCAATAAGTTTATCTGGCTTATCTGGCAGTCCCGGATTGTGCAAAGTATTATCTTGCTGCGGTTGCGTCGCGTATCCTCGACTCGCACCATGCCCCCCGTTCTAAACTCTGGGTTGCCCTGGAGGGTTCTCTGAGCCCCCTCCCTCTTACCGCCCTCCCCTGGCTGCACAAAAAATACTGGGCGGAGGATAGAGTCTTCCCTCTCCCCTTCGTATCGCACCAAACGCTCGGGGTGTGTCGTATATATGGGGACATGAGGAAGCTATTTAGAAACGACGGGCCGCTGACTCCGATATCGGGTAATCCAGACTTCCCTGCTGCGCTCGACTCTCCCTTCCTTGGTCACTTGGTCGATGACCCGGTCCTCCGTTTTCAGCATGTCACCTCGTCCTCTTTGCTGCTCCCACGTGCGGATCTGTTGGCCCGTTCTCTGCATCCCGATTCTGTTTCCTCGTGTTGGCACCTTTCACAGCTCTCCCATTTCTACTCTTCTTTGAAACGTTCTAATGATCTTCACCGGCCTCTGCTTCCTCTGGAGCGTCTCTGTCTGTCCTCATCCCCTCCTGTTCACACCATCTCTCTTCTGTATGAAGTATTGCTGGATGATCCTGAAGTTCCTCTTCCGGCCTTTGTGGGGAGTTGGGAGAGGGAGTTGGGGGTTTCGTTCACGCTGGGTGTGTGGTCATCAGCCTTCACTGCGTGCCATAAGTTCTCGATATCCTGCAGAGCCCAGGAGACAAACTATAAAATCCTCTCCAGGTGGTACAGAGTTCCGGTTCTCCTCAATGCTATTTATCCCTCCGCATCCGATAGGTGTTGGAGATGTCTCTCTGCTCAAGGCACGATGGCCCACATTTGGTGGGGATGCCCCCTCCTGCGTCCCTTCTGGGATGGGGTTAGGCGGGTTATTCATCAGGTTACAGGGGTAGATCTGAAAGATGATCCCGCTCCTCTTCTCCTCTCCTTGTTCACGAGCAAATTTAGAAAATCGATCCGTAGGCTCTTGGGGTTTATGCTGGTAGCTGCCAGATCTGTTATCCCCAGACTCTGGAAGTCTCAGACCCCTCCCACACTCCTTTCCTGGCTGAAGGAATTCCTGCATTTACGTACTATGGAGAATTTAATGGCCCAGCTTCGCCCCGATGAAGGGCATCACCGTCAGACTTGGCTGCTCTGGGACTACTTCTACTATTCCGCTGACTTCCGATCGCTCTTTCCCTCTGTACCCTTGTGAGAATGCTGTCTGTCTGTGTTTTTGAGTCTTGTTTACATGTTTCTTTGCATTTGTTGATATTGTTACTTGACAATCTTATGTTTTACGCTTTTGTATATTTTGACTCTGCTGCGTCAGAGATTTTGCTTGCCCCCCTTATCCCCTCCCCTCCCCTTCCTTGGCCCCCCTTTGGACCTGGAATGTTGCCCCTGGTCTTTTTCCCTTCCCTCCTCCCCTTCCTGTTGCCCCTTTTCCCTTTGTTGTAAAAAATTCCTTCGAAAAACTTTCAATAAACTTTAATGTTAAAAAAAAAAATGTAGTCAATAAGTTACAGGGCCCAAAATAGTGGCATTGAAAAGCACATCTAATACCGCAAACACCAAGCCCTCATATGGCCACATTGCCAGAAAATAAAAATAAAAATCTAGCTTGTACAATGTGAAAACAAAAACCTCAAAAGTCGCCAAATCATTAGGACATAAGTGGCTGCGACTAGAAGGAAATGTATAAGCGGTGCGAGCGTTTTCAGGGGACCCCCCATATTTAGAGCTTATGAGAGATAATACACCAGCGCTGATCCCCCAGAATGCCCCTCTTCCCTGTCCGTGTCATAGGAGCTAGTGGGAAAATAAAATAGGATTTGGTGTACCCAATTTACTCTGCACAGCTTACACATTCACTTCGGGGTTACTAATGCTCACTACATCACTTGATAAATACTTTGAGGGGTGCAGTTTTCAAAATGGGGTCACTTTCTAGAGGTTTCCACTGTTTTGACTCCTCAAGGGCTTTGTAGATGCGACATGGCTCCTGAAACTGATCACAGCCAGATCTGCCCTCTAAAAGCTCTTTGGCGCACCTTCCCTCCTGCATCTCGCTGTGCGTCCATATATTAGTTTACACCCACAAGTGGGGTACTATGGTAGTCGGGAGAACTTGCCTAACAAATTGTGGGATGCGTTTTCTCCTTTAACCCCTTGTGAATGTGCAAATTCTAGGGCTAAACGAAAATATTAGTAAAATAAATTCAAATTTGAAAATTTCACCTCCATTTTGTATTAATTCCTGTTAAGCACTTATAGGGTTAAACTACTAGGTATATGTTGTTTTGGCTTATTTAAGGGGTGCAGTTTTGAAAATGGGGTGATTTATGGGGGGGATTTAATACAAGGGTCTTTCAAAATGCCTTCATAACTGGATTAGGCCCTTTAACCCCTTAGCGACCCTTGACGTAACTGTACGTCATGGGTCGCATGGGGATGTATGGAGCGAGCTCACACGCTGAGCTCGCTCCATACACGGCAGATGCCGGCTGTATAATACAGCCAGGACCTGCCACTAACAGCAGCGGTCGGTGCCCGAGCCGATCGCTGCTGTTAACCCTTTACACACTGCGGTCAAACGTGACCGCAGTGTGTAAACGGCGCCGGCGGCATGGGCGCCGCCATGTTTTGCCGATCGCCGCCCTCCTGAACGTCACAAGAGGGCGGTGATCGGTTGCTATGACAGCCGGAAGCCTATTGAAGGCTTCCAGGCTTGTCTCTGCACTAGATCTATTAGACGATGCCAGAGGCATCGTCTAATAGAAGTGCTGCGATTTTCCTATTCACTGCAATACTGTAGTATTGCAGTGAATAGTATGAGCGATCAGACTCCCTAGGTTTCAAGGTACCTAAGGGGTCTGATCATAAATGTAACAGAAGAAAAAAAAAAGTTTTTAAAAGTATTAAAAAAATAAAAAAAATATAAAAGTTCAAATCACCCCCCTTTCCCTAGATCAGCTATAAAAGTAATTAAAGAACATTAAACATAAACATATTAGGTATCCCTGCGCTCCAAAATGCCTGAACTATTAGAATATTAAAACATTTATCCCGTACTGCAAACGGCGTAGCGGCAAAAAAAATAAAAACAGCCAAAAAGCGTTTTTTTCAACACTTTGCCTCCTATAAAAAATTGAATAAAAAGTGATCAAACCATCGGATCTTTCCCCAAATGGTATCAATAGAAACGTCATCTTGTCCCGCATAAAAAGACACCACAACCAGCTCCATACATGGAAATATGAAAAAGTTACAGGTGTTAGAACATGATGACACAAATTTTTTTTTCTATTTTGCAAAGTTTATCATTTTTTTTAAAAGTATCAAAAAATTTCAAATACTATATAAATTTGGTATCACCGCGTTTGTACTGACACGTAGAACACAGGTAACATGTCATTTGTACCAAACAGTGAATGCTGTAAAAATTAAACCCATAAGAAAATGGCGCAAATGCATTTTTTCTCCAATTGCGCCTCATTCTGAATTTTTTTCCAGCTTCCCAGTACATTGCACAGCATATTGAATGGTGCCATTACAAAGTACAATTTGTCCCGCAAACAATAAGCTATCATGTGACTCTGTGAACTGAAAAATGAAAAAGTTATGGCTCTTGAAATGTGAGGAGGGAAAAACGAAAATGCGAAACCAAAAAATGGCCTGGTCCTTAAGGGGTTAAAAAATGGGTTTTGGAAATTTCTTGAAAATTTTGAATATTGTTGTTTCACTTGTAAATCTTATAATGTCCGTAAAAATTAAAAAGACGCCTAAAGTTTGATGCCGACATAAAGCAGAGATCTGGAACATGAGATTTATGATATAATTTTGGCGGTCTGACTATCTGTATGTAATGTACATCATTTCAAACTTTATAAAATGCATATTTTTTAAAATTTCCACCAAATTTCCAATTTTTTCATAATTAAACACAAAACATATCAACCAAAATTTACCACTAACATGAAGTACAATGTGTTACGAAAAAACAATCTTAAAATTACTTTGGTAAGTTAAAGCGTTCCAAAGTTATTGCCACATAAAGTGACACATGTCAGTTTTGAAAAATCGAGCTTGGTCAGGAAGTCAAAAAGTGCCATCGGCGGGAAGGGGTTAATTGAGGTACACGGCTATCTTTGCCAACAAAAAAATCAATAAATACCAATGGAAACTCTTTCAGCAAGGGCAGACATTAACAGAAGTGCCCTGCGTGAACATGGTGTACCAGAGGTTTTGCAGGAAATTAGTTCTACACATTGTTGAAAAAAACAACAAAAAAAACCACAACACAAAAAGTAGACACAAACAAAATAAAATATAAAAATAAATTTAGATAAGTCAATTATTTACTTTTTCACCAAGTATTTCTCCTCACATATGAAAAATTATTCATCAAAGAGAGTCAAATAAAATGGATTTTTTTTTAAAGTAAAAACTTGTAAAAGTGAAGTCTATCAGAAATCAATAACATGAGCATTTTGACTATAACACGGATTCCAATGTATGAAAACATTAATAAGAAAAGATACAGGCACTCTTTATATAATGTGATACAATGTTTCAGACCTTTCAGGGCACCACTACGTAGGTAATACCAGTGAGCCAAAGAACTGTCAGGAATACCAATTCTCACTAGTGACAATTTCTCATCTTTCTAAGCTAGGCAGGCTATGCTTCGTAGTTTCTACAGCCACTATCTGTATTATTAAGAGCTGTAACTGACAGATAAGGGCATACACCATCTGCTTACCTTTCAATACCATTTGCTCAAATACAAAGTACCTGAGTGCTAAGATTATGTGTAAATACATCTCATTATTTGTCTACTACTAAGATATTATAGCCTAGAGCTAAATTAAGTATTTTGTTGTTAGTGATCAAGCTTTCAGTTTACCGACTTTCCTATGTTATGCAGGACTAGCCAAACATTTTTAGCATGGAATATACTTTTTGTGGAGCTGAAGACAGATGATTTACCAGGAAAGCAGGAGTGGGCTCATGAGATATGATATATGCTGCTGAAAACTTTATAAAGGGTAATTGTAAAATATGATAAAAGACAACTCATCCCTGGAGCAATAAACATAATCTTCACACACCACAAAGTTCTGTTTTCGCACATAAATACCTTATTAGCGATATAGCATAGTGTAGTTAAAAGGTTCAGCACAATACAAAATAGGGACTTTCACTGCTCCCCATTTTATATGACAGCTGTGGAGCGAGCGTGTGCCCTGGATTCTAGTCGATCCTGAATGTGATAGGTGGTGGCAGCATGTATTTGGGGTAAGTGAACTGTGCTGAACTGTGTTTTATGCTCAGTTTGCAGCTTGAGTGAAGGGTGAGTACATGACAGAGTGAGTGAAGTGAATTAACCCCTGACATCATGTGCTAGGATGGTCCCACCATGACAGGAGCCCTAGTCTAAATATTTCAATGCTCACTCTACACGTGCTTCAATTGAGTAGATTTCCTTGCAGTTCATAATTGTTCTGTTTCTCCAGGGCTATACTGTAGTTCTTTTGTTAATGGGGAATTTCAAGAGAAGTACAGGCAATGAGTGAAATCTGATTAGTAAAAAAAAAAAAAACAACTAAACAAAACACACAGTAATCCCACTTTTAATACAGTACTTATAGGACATATAGTTTACAAACACAGTGAATGAATGAATGAACGAATGAATGAATGAACAAATAAATGAATAAATATATGGGAAGGACGAAACTGATCATGTACAACTTATATGAAAAAAAACAAAAAAAAACTTTTTAAGTCTTCAGTAGGTGATACCTTTTTTAATGGCTAACTCATAATGATGACAGAATATGACGTTTCGAAGCTTCCTCTGAGCTTCTTCTTCAGATATAACTAAAAACATCTTCTAGAGGCTGCATATTTATGTACAACTGGACACAGGGCTAGAATTACAGGAGGGAGGGGGGAAGAGGCTTATTACTATATACTTATAACAACAAACAATCAATTGCCAGATCCCAGGTTATCTTAATGGCTGTCTTAATGATTTGTATAAGAAGACATAAACCCACGTGAGATGTTAATTCCATTGTCCAACGTCTGGAATAGGGTCATGGCCTTGTACTCATAAATCAGTCGCTGTTTCCTTGATTTAAAGTTCCCTTTTAAGATCAAGATTTTCATGTCATTGATGATGTTGTGGTCTTCCTGGCAGAAGTGTTTTGGCACGGGAAGATCAGTTCTCTGTTGTTTGATTGTATGGCGATGTGAATTAATTCTCATTCTGAGTTTCTGTCCGGTCTCTCCAACATACAGATTTTCAGTGGAACATTTGGTGCAAATGATCAAATACACCACATTAGGTGTGTTACAGGTGAACACACCTGGGATTTTATATTCCCTGTTAGAGTTTGGGATCTCTGTCCTGTCAGTGGTCAGTATGTGAGGGCAGGTTTTGCACCTCTTCTGTCCACATGGAATGGTACCGTAGCTCTTCTATGGTCAGAAGGGCGTTTCTGACAGTTAGCCAGAGACGTCCTTCTTCACAGCACAGCCTATCGTGCTGTGCTGTGAGAGCCGGGAGGAACTCCCCCCTCCCTCCCTGATAATGCTCGTCTATGGACGAGTACTGCGAGCAGATGGAGGGGGCATTCCTCCTGGCTCTCACAGCACAGCGCGATTGGCTGTGCTGTGAAGAAGGACGTCTCTGACTGACTGTCAGAAACGCCCTTCTGACCATAGAAGAGCTACGGTACCGGACCATAAGCTCTTCACACTGGGTCCACATCGGGAAAGCCGACAGTGCGCTGAACTCAGCGCACTGTCAGCTCTCCGGCAGTATATAGAACTGCCTATGGGCGAAATGGTGAAAGGTCCTCTTTAAATTAAATCCTACCCTTTGTCTGTGCTTTCTTTGTAATTCCTTTTTAGCAAAAATGCTGCAGCATAATCCAGGAGGGACAGATCTATTACAACCTGCAAGGAAATCTATCCATCAGAGGCACCTGTAGCTGACAGCAGGAGAGCTACTTTTGAAATCTTCAGGCCTGGTTCATACGGGTTTTTTGGTCCGGAACCTGAGGCGGAGGCTGCCTCAGTTTCCAGTCCAAAATACAGGTAGCTGCGACTGGATGCCGATGCACTGCACAGGCATCCAGTTGTTCACTCCGCTTCGGATTAGGCCCAAATGAATGGGCCTAGACGGGAAGAGGGAGTGTTTTCAGGCGGATTCATGAGGCGACTCCACCTGAAAAATGAGCATGTCCGTTCTTTTTTCCAGAAGCCGGAACAAAGAACAGACTGACTCAAATTGATCTTAATGGGAGCCGTCTTTTTGGTCAGGATTTTGAGGCGGCTACAGCCTTAAAATCCTGACCAAAATACCCCATTTGAACTCAGCCTTATTGTGGGAGATGCTGAGACAAGAGACCAGACCTTTGGGAGTGTCATTAGAAGCTACATCATGTAAAACAGAGGAGTACTTTAAGCCCCTGTTTTGTATAGTACTAAGCCTTGTAACTACACTATGCTATATCCACAGTCATTTAAAGTGTATGTAAACTTTTATTTCTTTTTTCATAAATCAGGGGTGCAGGTGAAGGAAAAAATTTGCAATAAACTTCACAAAAAAAGTACTTTTGTCTTTAAGTATTTAGTGTCTTTACTTGTTATCTGATTGACTTCAGTTCATACTCTGTACACAAGCAGTCTCAGTCTCTATAGTTGGCGGAGGAAGAGGAGAAATGGAAAGGTGAGGGAAATGAAAGGAGGGAAATGCATACATGAGGTTGTCTACAACATTAAATAAGTCATTACTGTCAGAATGCTAGATACTAATTCCTGACAACCCAGGTGTTATGAAAAAAGTGCCTCTACTATGGCCACATGTTGCAGAAAAGTTGCTTTTTTGGTTTATAAATTTTGCTATGTTTTATTGAGCCAAAGCCAGGAGTGGATTCAGCAGAAGGGTGAAGCGTATATATATATATATATATATATATATATATATATATATATATATATTTCCCATTCCTTTTCAAGCAACTCTTGCAACAAAATCTTCAATGAAAAAAGCAGCTTTCCCACAATGTGAGGCCTCAGCCTATACATTACTGATATCTCTCCATTTGAGGAGCTCTCCTTTTCCAGGGTTAATCTTGTAATATCTTGTTCTACTTTTTTTTTAAGGTAGGAAACAAATTTTTAGCCTATTGCAGAAACAACTTTGAGTTTTCATTTTTTTTTTTTGCTTGGTAAAACATAACAGTACTTGTCCTAGTTAGATGCCTGAATACCCAAGAAAGAATAGTAACTGGAAACATAAGCAATCACGTGGGACATTTTTAGGGTATTACCACTTGGAGAACAAATGTTACTTGCATTGCATATTGAGGCAATCCATGAAAACTGTAATGATTATGAAGTGCCTTTAAGGCTAAGACCCCACGTTGTGGAGAAGCTGCATTACTTGTTGCAGATTTTGCTAATTTTTTAAGCCAAAGTCAAGAGTGACTGGAAAAGGAATGGGGTATATTAAAGGAAGCTCTAAAACTTTTCCCTTGGGTTAAATCCAATACTGGCTTTGGTTAAAAAAAAAAAAAAGTAACAAAATCTGCAACAAAAAAAGCTACTTTTTTTGCAACGTGGGTCCTTAGTCTAAAATGGATTTGGCCATATCTATCAATAAGAATGACCAAAGGAGTTACATGTGTTAAGCACTTAGTAACAATTTCCTCAGAAGACTAATCACTAATAGCAGAGATGCTGGCACTTTTCCATTTTATAGTTTGCAACCACAATCTTTAGCAAATGTTAAAATCTAACCTTTAAATCTTTAGCCAATGTCACAAACTGCAAGGTAAACATTAAACAAAACAATAAGACCAGCATCCGGGGAAAAAAGTCAAGTAGTTTAATTATGTTTTTAGTGCATAATTAATGCTGTGCAGCACTTCCTCCGCAGCTGGGTATGCTGTGACATCTCCTTAGAGGTAATCATGGGAATTGAAGCTCTTATTAAGTCTGTTCAAGAATTGTTGTAATGCAATAAGGAAATTTAGAGAGAACGATTTGCTCATGAATTAATTATTATCTGTTAACTGTTTTGGAGAAGGACAAGATAATGTCAGTTTTGATAACACCAATACCTGGTAGTCAGGGGCCAAGAACATTTTTTAGTATATCTCCTCCTAATTCCTATTACATCTCATTCTGAGGATTGGTGGGGGTCTCAAAGCAGGAACTCAGACTGAATATAAAGTGATGACACATCCCACTGACACTGCCGCCACTTTATAACATTAGAAAAAGCCTTTTGGTAATTATTCCCATTACTTACATACTGCCGACATATTATACAGTGCAATACATACTCTAGATTGTAATCATTCACATAAGTTTAGATCTAATATCCTCCTAGTCACACTAGGACCAATTTCATAGGAAACCAAATAACTAAATTTCTGGTGTTTGGGATGAAACTGGAGCATGTAGAGAGAACACTTGCATACAAGGAGATAACATAAACTTTATGTCAATAAAACCTTTCTCCATAACAGTAAATGCAGAAGACGGAAACCTGTCAGACCGGGTCCAGCCGTGAGCGCCGGTGAGCGTTTTATGCTCTCCACCGCAAAACCGTTTTTTTAAAACTGGACACAGAGTACTGCATGTCCGACTCTGTGTCCGGTTTAAAAAAAACAGTTTTGCAGCCGACAGCATAAAACGTTCACCGCCGCTCACAGCCAGACATCTTTCAAACCCATTCAAATGAATGGGTTTGAAAGAGTCCTGCAGGTCTCCGTCTCCTGCTCTGTTTTGTGCAGGAAATGGAAACCTGTATGAACGGGCGCAGATGTGAACGAGCCCTTAGGATCTAGAATAGATTTCGGCTTTTAAAGTTAGACCTGTTGTGCTGCAAAGTACACCTCTCCCAAACTATCACCCCTCTCATTTTAAACGAGACACGAGTAGTGGAAGAGAGTCAAAAGTTGCTTTTACATTTCCACCAAAAATTTGATTGGAACTGGTGTAAAAGGTATGATAAATCTCCCCCAGTGTCTAATATTATATTGATCTGATTGTGAGCCCTATATGGGAGTGACGATCAATGTCTGTAATGCACTGTAGAATTTAATGGTGCAATACATTTTTTAAAAAAAAATGTAGATTGTGAGCCCCATATAGAGATCACAACGTATATTTTTTTCTCCTATCAGTATGTTTTTGTAGAATGGGAGGAAATCCATGCAAACACGGGAAGAACATACATACTACTTGCAGGTGTTGTTCCTGGCGGGATTTGAACCCAGGACTCCAGCGCTGCAAGGATGCAGTACTAACCACTGAGCTACCATGTTGCCCCCAGCCATCAGGTATTCCTGTATTATAAGCTGTGCTTAAATCATTTCTCCTTTTAGATATATCTGCAGTAGTCCCACTGCTTTTCGTTGGCTTCCAGGTAGAAACTGGATTTAATTAATTTTTTTTCTAAAATGGAGAGCAAATTGCAACATATGTGAAAAAGTATGATGTCAATTAAAGGATGAACTTCTAAAAATATAAAAATATGCCTGTTACATTTAAAAGTGCATTGCTTATTGCTATTGTCTGACCAGTACTTTGCTTAGTTTGCTTATGCAGATGCTGATAACGTCAATCTTTCTTTCTGGCTCAAATACCTAATACACACAGAATGACATCCACAAGGAGGGAGTAGCAATTAACAATCCTTACTCATTACTTAAGAATCTTGAGAATTAAATTTTTTGTTGGGTTCCTTCTTAGGGGGTGTTCACACTAGCGTCGTGTCCGACAGCTAGTGTCCGATGCTAATGTCCGCGGAAGAGTTTAGCATTGGACACTAGCTGCGTCCATTGCAATTTGCATTATTTTAAGTGGGACATTATGTAGTATCCTTTAGTGTCTGTGGCTGTCCTTAAGTGTCCGTTTACACAGATGTCCGATTTTTCAAGCGGACAGCTAAATCCTACAGCTTTTTCAGCTGGCTTGCAATGCAGTAGGTGCACTGCTAGTTTGCCCCAAATTTTTCTTGAAATTATGTTAATTGTCACTATTTGATGCCACATATTCAGCCATAAAGGGGTCATTTTTGGTGACTTTATTTCTACACTCAAATTTTTATTACTTTATAAAATGGCAGGCACGTTAATGGTGTGCCACAAATTTTCCTTGAAATTCTGCAAATTGCCACTCTGCCAACACAATTTTGATGTGGCATTTGGCCCCATTCAGGGATAACTGGCAGGATAATCCAGATTCTTTTCTGGAATCCATGTGCTGCTCTCATGGTCATTAAAATCCTTTCCATTTAAGAAGATATTCCAGATTATTCAGCTGGCAAGCTGGGCATGCTGCTAGTAAGCCCCAAATATTTACTGAAATTGAGTACATTGTCACCTAACCAACACAGTTCTTCCACACTGGACTAAACCATCTCCTGCCTCAAACTTCACCAAGTTAAGCCATTGCTTACACTCCCCTCCCTCACCTCAAGGTTGTAAGGTGAAGCACAAATTGAATGGCACTTATAGCAGATGCTAGAGTGTCAGTTTGTGAAGCAGTATATTAGTACTTACAGAAACCACAGACACAATGGAGTGGATAACTGTTTGTGAAAAAGAACAATTTCTATTTCATGATCACATTTGGAAGATAACCCAGCTTTTTTAGCTGGTAAGCTAGGCAGTAGGCACACTGACAGCGTGCCCCAATTTTTTCTTGAAATTCTTTAAATTGTCACTCTGTTAACACAATGTTGATGTGGCATATGTTCTCACACAAAGATAACTGGCAGGATAATCCAGATTCTTTTCTGCATCCCAAGTGTTGTTCTCAGGGTCATAGTATCCTTTCCATTTCAGAAGATATTCTATTTTTTTCAGCTGGCAGCCAGACCAGGCACATTGATAGTGTGTCCCAAATATTTCTTGGAATTCAGTAAATTGTCACTCCCCCAACAACATACAGGGATAACTGGCAGGACAATCCAGATTCTTTTCTGCCTCCCAATTGCCATTCTTAGAGTCAATCCATTGCACTTTTAGCTGGCTTGCTAGGTGTGTCACAAATCTTGTAATTGTCACTATGACTTAAGAAGCAAGAAATTGGATAGATAGGTTCATAGGAGCCCTAACAGTGTTATACGCTATGTTTTAAGCCAATTTCAGTTGTGGTTCATACCAAACTTATTTGACCCAAAAAGAATCTGACACCCAAGACACCCGAACCTGAAACAAATCTTGAGAGGTTTGCTCATCTCTACTCCTTAGTATACTTGAAGAGGTTCTTGTCCCAGAAAATGTGTTATATACATGAGAACACACATTATGCAATCTACCAAAATCTAATAACTACATATCATTCCAAAAAGCAAAGCATCAAATTATTTTCAAGTTGTCACTAATATAGTGAAGATATAATTCTGCAGACCTGTCAATGATGTGCAGCTGTCTGGAGGATTGCAAAACTGTGAATCAATTCTGGAGAATTCAGAATGGGTGTTGCTTCTTCCTCAGTAAGTTGTATTAATGTACTATAATGTGATTTTTTCTTATATAATTCTCTGAGCTAAAGGGCGCATGCCCAAATAAGACCATATCTTAGTTTGAGTACATGCAGCTTAGAGATTTCCTTTGAATATTTCTGCTTGGGGGATCCCTCAGTGCAGAATTTGAGACACGCTTTCTCTTGAGTGACCTACACATGTAATTTCCAGTCTTTACTAAGCTCGTCTTGCAAAACTACACCAGGGACCTTCCTCATTTGTGGCTGCCTGGGAAAAAAAAGACCTTAGCATTTCTCTTTTGGACCAGGACTGCCAAAAGATCTTCACCTCCTAAAAATTGCCAGAGGCCTAACATGAACAGAAGAAGAGTGTCAAAATTCTGATGAGGTGATACAGATGCCTGGACATCCTGTATGAAGTACTCCCCTATGTCCCGGATATGTGTTGGAGATGCAGGATGGAGAGGTGTTCGATGTTTCATATTTGGTGGTTGAGCCCAGCTCTGCAACCTTTTTGGACTACAGTTTTTGATATCTAGTCACAGGTTTCCTCACAATACCTGGTGCCATCTTCTCACTTGGCCTTCATCTCTTTGATACCTGGCACTCTGACAAAAATCAGGCAGGGCTTATTGAGCCTTTTTGTAATTGCTTCCAGAGCGGTCATTCCCAGACACTGGAAATCTACAGTATTTTGACAGTGTGAGTCTGGGTGGCTAAAATGGACTACCTGTAACATATGAAGTTATTGACTGGTAAGGATTGATCAGGACCTTCTTTAGTACTCCTGGATCTTGGTCATTTCATTGGTATTCTGATTGTGTTGATGCCTGACACCTTGGGGTTTTTTCTTAACTGTTTTTTTTTCTCTCCCACAATTTGTCATGTCCTTACCTACCTTTCTTTTGTTCACGTTCCTTCCTCTTTTTTGGTTGTATCATACCTGCCACTGATCTTTTATTTTTATTCTTTACCATATAATGATATATATTCCAGAGATCTTATTATATTTGAATTAAAGGGGTTGTCCCATCACAAGGATACTATCTATACTGCTTGTAATGTGGATGTAAGACTTTTCCTAAATACATTGCTTCAGCAAAACTGCTTTGTTTGTCCACTATCTTACTTTATTCAATTCTTTGTGGCCACAGCCCTGACTTAGCTGCTCATGAGTCAAGTGATGTATCTGCTGCTCTCAGGGGGGAGGGAGGAGGGGCCAAGTGCAGGGAGCGAGCCTGTGTTTCTAGCTATTCCTGTGTCTACACCACGTGACCTAGCTTCCTGCACTCAGATAGAGGAGAGGAGCTGCTTTCATTTCTTCTGTTCTCCCAGTTATCAGGTTAGCTAATTCAATTGTGTTCATTATGGCAGAGACAGGCAGTCTCTGTATGTAACACAGAAAGTGCTTCATAGTACTTCATAGTCCAATATGGGTGGGCGGGGCTACATGCATATTTGGGGGTGGAGCTAAATGGCAGGTTGCATGTGAAACCCCGCCCACCAAATGATGCAAGAAACCAGGAAGAAAGAAGATTTTACAGCAGTAAAGACTGATGAGTATGTGAGGTGGGAATACCCCTTTAACTGAACTCTTTGTATTCCTTTCTATGTATTGATAAAACTTCATAAACTTGATTCTTGCAAATAAATAAATATCTTTAGCTAGTTACATCTCTGTGCTGGGAGTCCAAACCTCTTTTAATACAGGATAACATCCTTCTGGTCTTAGAAGCAGCTGATTGACATTGTATGCTATCATTCATACTATAATCTACAGTACACCCAAGTCTCTCTCAATAATTTTACTCCTACCCAAGTTGGGTTGTAACCTATGCAAATCCTCCATAGACTGCATTGCACTACACAGCTTGACATAATCTGCAAAAATAAATAGAGACAATGCTATTATTCTCATCGTGTATGTCATTAGTGAGGCATAAATGAGTTAGATAGCAGTGAAGCCAGCACTGAACAATGGGGTACACCACTTATAACTAGGGACCATTGTGAGTAGGAATCAACATCTCTCTGGATACAATCCTTCAGACAGTTTTCAGTCCAACTACAAACTATACTTTCTAAACCAATGAATATAATCTTACCCTTTAACCCTTTGCTTAATTTTAAGATGTGCAAGGCATTCTATGGCTGCACCAATCTCCAGATTATCACCATAACTCATCTGTGTAATTTTAAATTTTAACTGGATTAAAAAGGCAAACTAGAGATAAATTGTGTTTTCTATATTTTTGCTATGGATGACGACCAATGGAGAAGCCCAGGCATTACCATATTAGGTACCATGAGGTACCAGCAGAAAAATATTGAGAAGACAGACATGCTATATACCACACAACAATGTAGCTACAAGACAGACTTTTGCGAATTAAAATTCCTACTTGCCTCTATAAACACTGGATATTAATTATACTTCTACGCGCATATGTAAACAATCTGTAAATTCATAAATTAAGATCAATTAAGTGATCCCCGCACCTTAACATCAGCCAATGTTTCATTTCTATTACACTTAATAATTAAAAATTAACAATCATTTTCACAGCTGTCAAACAGGAATGAGAAGACACATTAAGGTCACAAATAACAAGCAAGGATACACATACCACGATTCTTCCTGCATTTTTATGTACAGAGACATAACCGGTTGACTGTTTCTACATAACAGAACATCAGAAACAGTGGAGACGTGAAATCTTTGCTTAAATTCACAGGTTGCCATAGAGACTTTCACAGTCTGTTTTTAGGATGATTTCCAAAGGAAACATATTTTCAGCCAAGTACCAATAAATATGGCAAGGTGTACTGTTCTGGAATAGCAACTTTTACGGCAGTACTGATAAAGGGACCTTGAATTCTTACATGCGCGCCTGCTCATTCTGGCCATAAAGCACAACAATACATATATCTATAGGTTTATGAAGGTCAATAAAAGGATCTAAGATATTTTGTAAATGGAGGACAATGCCTTTGTACTTTGGTCCTTCAAATCAGTAATAGAGATGAGTAGAGATGAATCCAGAGTAGGAGTCCCGCAGTCTTCCTATTGCATCCAAGGAGAAAATGAATAAAGAAGTGGCTGTACAGACACGCTGCTCTATCCTTTCACTTCATTAGAAGATACGATTACAGCCAAGAGTGACTTGCTAGGTTGATTTTGTAAAACCCATTTGATTTGAATAGAGACCCATGCACAAATGCAGTCACCTGCCTATTATTTTTTAACCTCAAGGCGCAGCACAAGAGTCAAGGGAACCCCTATTATAGAGACAGGTGTAGTTCTACAGGTAGAACCCACATCTATGAGAAATGCATTGCTTATCCAGTGGATATGCCATAAAAGTCTAAGATAGGTTTTCCTATCACAATAAAAATATAGTCTTATCTGAAGGCCATATGTTCTAAAGCAGAAAAAGATGTGCATATTAATGTGTCATTTTGTTACCATAGATCTAGTATCACTTGTCATTTATTCATCTAAATGTCTATTCTCTCCAGGCTTAGAAGCCAAGTGGGTAGACTTAGACAGCTGTCACTGGCAAGGATTGCCCAATGGACTCTTATGTATAATCTATATATTAATAAAATATAAGACAATGAGTGTCAGATCAAGGACTGCCCACTGGACTCTTATGTATAATCTATATATTAATAAAATATAAGACAATGAGCGTCAGGTCAAGGAGTGCAGCACTGGACTCTTATGAGCAGAAAAGGCAAAGCTATAAATAGATAAATAGAAAGTTATACTGAATCTTTTCTAACAAAACCACATCTTTAATTTTTTACTTTTTTTTCCCTCTTTTACTATAATTATCCATTGGTCTTAAATCTTTTGTATAGAGAGATTATGGTCATGGGAGCATAGGCACTAACAGCTTAATTTTTTTCATTATTATTTTATTTTAATTTTGAAAAGAATAGGAAAGTAAATAAAGTTAAGTTGTTAGAAAATATTCTTCAGAACATAATTTATTCATTTATATATCTGTCTTTTCTGGTCCTAAGATTCCAGTGGGCAGTTTCTGCCAGTGACCGTTATCTACGTCTGCCCACTTGGAATTAGCAGAAATTTATATGAATAAGTGAGTTATATTGGAACTTATGTAACAAAACTGTATATAAGTCTGCTTAGCTCCACCCGCTCTATAACATTTTTCTCTACATTGGACAGCATTTTCAGTCTGAAAAATTCACCTTAAGGAGGCTTTCACACTTGCGCCCATGTCTGCCCGCCAGGTCTCCGTCCTATTTCCCGGGGAAACCGCATAGGGAACGGCTTCCCATTTGAATGGGTTTTTAAAGCAAACCGCCGGTGTCCGTATGCAGCCTCATCTCAGGAAAACCGTTTTGGGGTTTTATTTTGGACAGACACAAAGTCCTGCATGTCCAACATTGTGTCCGTGCAAAAAATACGGCGGGCGGACACAGTCGCAAGTGTGAACGTCCCCTAAGTTAACACTCCAGAGAAAAAGTGAAGAAAAGCGGCATAAACAAATATTTTCCCTGTACTTATGATCATCTGCAACTCCTCAGGTGTCATTTAGGAGCTGTTAACATCTGCATTTGAGTTTCCGTTTGGAGACTCAGTTGCAGTGTGCATCAAAAATTGTCCTCTGGTGTTTTCAGTTTTAGACAATGTACACCTGAAAGACCCCAATATAGTTATATAGCATGTGACTACTGTTGTAGTGGTCTGCCTATCCGTTGCTCTGTTCCTCTGATGGACCAGAATAACAGAAAAGAGGATGCCATTCTGAGCTGGTCCCTTTGCAAGACTTGGTAAAGCCTATGTGCTGGTAGAAGTAGCATAGTCATGAGCTGCCTGAAAGTTTTCATCAGAAATATTCCACAGTTCTATAATAAAACCTTTAACACATTTAAACAAATACATTTGCTCAATTGCTCAATTTAATTCTGCTTAACAGTGCACAATTCAGCTGCTAGTATTGTGTGTTCATATGTAATATTGGCAAAGCTTGTGCCTAGATATATGCTGCTGCATCCGTATGCACATGTGAATCCAAGTAAAACTGTCAAATCATAAAATATGCAAAAAGTAGAAAAATGAAATGCAAATTTCTACATGTTCCTAGAAGTCAACTTTAGTATATTTTTAAAGGGATTCACAGACTATAAAGCTTAAAATCTTCCTGTAATCTTATCTACTTTTCAGAATAAGCTGTTATGTATGTGTACATGGGAAGTAACACTATTTCTGGCCTTTAGATGACTTACATTCTACAATTTTTACCTTTTATATTATACCCACCCTTTATAAAGGAGGGGCTGTTATAAGGGGTGGACATGAAATAAAAGGGTATGGCTGAGGATAAGGACTTCAAATCTGTGATAACACTTAACATAAATTCAGACCAGAACTAAAAATCTCTATCCGAGGGAAGGTGTAGGGGGCACTGGACAAAAGTTTGCACATGGCCAAAAGACTTTGGTTAAGGCACTGGATCCTCGCCATGGGGAGACTAACAAGTTGCTACATCTTTGAAATGGTTCTCATGTAGGTAGCAACTGGGAAAAGGCCCATGGGATGTACCAGAGGTTCAGGCAAAAGAGTGGTTGCGTCTGGTTTGATGATCTGTAGCAGGAAGCAAAAATGCAATGTCTTTAAAAAAAAAAAGTCAAATAGTTGGGGAGGGAAGCTCAGGTACATAGGTCAGACAGCCAGAGGTCATACACAGAAATCAGGCAGATCAGGGCCAACAAGCACAACAGTCAAAGCACAAGCTAGAGATCATACACAAATAAACAGACAGAATACAGTAAGCCTCGTAGGAACTAGCCAAGCTAGAGACCTTATATTGCTCAGGTGGTTTGCTTAGGGTAGATCAGCAGGTATGATATGACCAGAACATTCCTATAGGGAAAATTAGCAGGACAGCCATATGGAAAAGCACAGGATGCATTGTGAAAAACCAAGGTACCTACCAAGTGTTTCTGAAAATAACACCTGCCCCGAAAATAAGCCCTAGGGTGATTTTTCACAATTGTTGGAGTATGCTTTAAATATAAGCCCTACTTCGAAAATAAGCCATAGTTACAGTTCATTGGGGAAAAAAAAGTGTCCAGGCAGCTATACATGTAAAAAATAAACAAAATACAGCAGAACAGATACAGTAGACCCTTCATCAAGGAAAGTGGACACCCCCAAAAGAAAGCAAACCCTCCCAAAAGAATAGAACATTGACTTTAAGGAAGCTATCTGTGCAAAATGTCACCACAACAATAAGGGTTGACTATTGATATTGCTGGGCTCACATAAATAGATCAAGTAGCCCTGCAGGCATCACTCCGTTGTGGCTGCTTCTGGTGTTCAGGGGCAGCCAACTACTACACTGCTGCAATGTTAAGGGACCTAACAGTGACATATCTTTAACAGGAGTGACACAGATCTGTGTGTGAGATCCCATCCACTATTGGCCCTTGCAAACTCTAATTGTTTTGAGTGTAAGGGGGTCTGGTGAGTGGATTGTTGTTCATGGGGAAAAAAATAAGACATTCCTTGAAAATAAGCCCTAATCCATCTTTTGGAGTAAAAAATAATATAAAACACCCTGTCTTATTTTTGGAGAAACATGATAGGGGCCTGCTGGAAGTAGTAGTACAACAGTTAGTGCAGAGCACCAGCACTACATTTAGGTGTTGAAGTTCATGAAGGACCTAGTAGACATAAATAGCTCTCCAGTCTTATTTTGCCAGATGTGACTAAATACATATGCATAGGCATATACAGCATTCAATTCTTAAGCATGCTTATTTAATATATTCATATCTAAAATTAATGAGTGTTTTTGCTCTTGCAGTGTTCTTGAGATAGGTCTATTGAGACAAGCTAAGAGTTATGGATTGGTTACAGGTTCTATGACATTATAGGATAAATAGATTTGGATATTGAAGGGTATACAGTAGTACCTCTTATATGGCATGAGGTTGCAAGTAATATACCTTTGTTTTGGTGGAAGCATAAAACTTAGCAATCACAGATGAGGTTTTCTGAACATTTTTAGTTAAAATCGAGGTTTTCTTCATGTGATTTTTTTTTACAATTTACAATTGTATTATTATGTGAATAAGAAATATCTTTTTTTCCAAGAGGGTACAATCTAGCTCTCCATTATTAAAAGTTTGATTGAAATTGTATCCAGAATAGGTGCTATAGCCAAGATTTCAAGTGCTCAATGGAATTTAGATCCAATCTCATTAGTGGCCACTTGAACCTCCACCAGATTTGACTGTTGGTACTATGTTCTTTTCTTTGTAGACTTCATTCCACTTTCAGTAATCAGTACAATGATGCGCTTTATCAAAATGCTCCATCTTGGTCTCATCTGTCCACAAGACGTTTTTCCAGTAGTATTTTCGCTTACTCACTTACATTTTGGTACACTGCAGTCTAGCTTTTTTATGTCTCTGTGTCACCTGTGGGTTCCTCCTGGGTCTCCAGCCATAGTGTTTCAAATCAAATGTAGATGGATAGTTCACGTTGACACTGATGCACCCTGAGCCTGCAGGACAGCTGGCATTTCTTTGGAACTTGATTGGGACTGCTTATCCGCCATCCGGACTATCCTGCGTTGGAACCTTTCATCAACTTTTCTCTTCTGTCCACGCCCAGGAAGATTAGCTACAAGTGCCATGGGTTGTACATTTCTTGATTATATTTTGAACTGTGAACAAAGCAACATAAAAATCTCTGGAGATGGACTTGCAACCTACTTTGAGATTGTTGTTTTTCCACAATTTTGGTTGTCAAGTCCTCAGACTGTTCTCTTCTGCTTTTTCTATTCTCCATGCTTAGTGCGGCATACACAGACACACAGAACAAAGATTGAGTCAACTTCTCTCCCTTTTATCTGGTTTCAGGTGTGATTTTTATTTTGCCCACCCCTGTTACTCACCATAGGTGAGTTTCAATTATCATCACTTACTTGAAACTTACGTGAAGTTATTTATTTATCCGCAATTTTTAAAAGTTGCTAACAATTTTGTCTGGACTACTTTTGGAATTTGAAATTATGTTAAATTTACATACTTTTTAGGAACAGATACTGGCTATTTAATCACTTTGTTTTGAGATTAGTATTCCATCCCCTGATATGTATATAGAGGGTGTCAGGGTCTGGGGTTGCTAGGTGCGGTGGCATAGACACACAAGTACAGTTTCTTTAGTCCAAGACAAAAGTAGAGTTTGATTGTTACTCACAAAAGGTAGTGTAGCAACAAAAGGAAAACAATACAAAAATAAATACCTGCCCTGCTAGGCTCTAACTGAACATAGAATAGGTTACCTCACCTATAATAACACAAATCTAAAACCAGTTGAATAATTCAGGACCCAGCTCCAAAAAAACGACCTCTCTGTTTGGCACTCCAGCCAAACTCTGCCAAAGTGTTGCTGCTGGAGCAACTTCTTAATCCTCCTTGACTAGGAGACTCTCTGCAGCCGAGTCGCTGCCGGAACATTGCCAAAGTGTGGACTGGAGGGGGGGTGGAATGACAGGTGGAATAACCAAACCTACCTGTCATTCCTAAAAATCCAGCCGAATACTGAGGATTTACCAAAATGCTCAGCAGACGAAAGTTGTCTACTGAGAACAAACATTCCTGGAGTATTCTCATCTCACCTACCTGAGTAGTCTGGGTGAGATGTACATCCCCTCCATTACCTGACCAATCATCGGTTTACAAGGAGTAGATAAAGTTTAGGGGGTAACATCACGGTAAAGAAAAAAATTATGTTAGGTATTTTCTTGCCAAGAAACGTTATTAAAATTTGGAAGAGTTCGAAACCTCCCTCTGTGCGTTTTTGGGTCCAATTGATGAGTAAGATTATGACAGCAGCAAAGTTAGCAGATCAAGTCTCTTATATTGATATTCAGTCCAGAATGATAGAACCTTTTAATAACTGAATTCCATTTTTTTTTCTTCCTCTCCCTCCCCTGGCAGACTGGTTTGTGGTGGGATTGGGTAGGAGGTTAGGTATGCAAAGAATGTTTTGTTTTTATTCTTTCTATGTTATTGAACTTTGACTTCTGTTTCTTTATGATAAGAAATAAAGATTATAATTAAAATAAACCACATATACATGTGTATAACTTTCTCTACTATATCGACATAGTTTGTGCCTTGCTATTGAAAAGTAAAACTTAACTTTTTTCACATAAATATGCATGTGTACATTATTAAAACTATGTGAATCAGGATATATAGATCTACAGCATGAGAATTATCTTGCAGACATGAGTGCAAGTCTGAATATATTTTATTTAACCACTTATGGACCACATTATGCATATATACTTCCCTTACTAAGAAACTTTAAACCTTTGCAACATTTTGTGCAAGAACTGCATAGCCACTAGGTCTTTCTGTTGTATACGTCAGAGACTTGGCAGCTGCATCTATGATTGGAGACAACTCCTATCATGGGCAATTAACCCCTTAAATCTTGTGGTCCTGTGGCTTCTGAGATATCACTTTCCCTTTCAGTCTCCTGTTTGGCTATGGAACAGCTCTCCGCAGGGAGATTGATGGAGCCAGTCCGCTGCTCAATAGTAACACAAGGATTTTACCATAGAGTGCAATGCTGTGGTATTTCAGTTTATAGTATAATCAACGTTATTATTGCTCTTTATAGTAGTGGTTTCAGTGTGGCTCCTCTCAACATTTCAAGATGATGGATGAAGGTTTTCTTGATTTATTTTGTACTATAATAATATCATATCTTGGTGTACTGGTGGCTCTGGCAATTTGGTTTTCAACTGCTCTTGGATGCTTCAAGAAAGTCTTTTTGAAGCCACCCAGGTGTTTGTCAATATCTACAGGGTTTTTACATCTATCAGATGGAAACTATCCCATCTGAGGTATGTTTGGTGGTCAATTGTCTTATGGTATGGTGATGTCTCAATTTTGTTATGTATTTTGATGACTGTGTCCAGAAAGTTTATTTCAGTAAAGGAGTAGCTCAGTGTCAAGTTGATGGTAGGATAAAACTGATTGATATACTCATGGATTGTTTTCAATTGTTGTTTAGACCCCGTCTAAATGATTCTGATATCATCGATCCACCAGCCTGGTGATGCAGGTAGACAGGAGGTTACGCTCAAGCTTGGCCATGAAAAGTCTTGCATATTGTGGTGCAATTTTATTCCCCATTGTTGTACCAGTCTGCTGTAAATATATGCGGTCACCAAAGGAAAAGTTAATGTGGGTGAGGATAATTTTAGTGAGTTTCACCACTGGTTCGGCATTTATACCTTGCTTTTCCATGAAAACCTGTCAGGCTTTCAAACCATACTGATATGGGATCTTGGAATACAAAGATTCCACATCTATGATCGCCTGAATGGTTCCCTCTGATAGTTCAACAGTTCTGTAAGTCTTGAAGGCAGCTTGCTGTATCCTTTACCAACCGTTTAAGAATACCCTCAATCCTTCCAGAAAATTGCTCAGTGAGGGTGCCCACAAATGAAATAATTGTTCTTCCTGGGTTCCAGGGCTTGAGTATTTTGGGAAGCATGGGAAGTCCCTATCCTTGGACATACTGGTATGACATCATTTAGCTTCATGTTAATGCCAGAAAGACCAGCAATGATCTTTTTTAGTGCCTTTTAGTATTCCTATGCAAGATCACCCTCCAATGTTTTGTTGTGTATAAATTTTGACTCTTCAAGTATTGCTTTATACCATGCATAATGAAGATCCCTAAGTAGCTGCAAAAGTGTGCTATTTGTCATCATCTTTTCATTTAGCCACTAAAAAGGTATCAACCATTGTAAACTCTGAATTTGTATCTTTTATATGACTGGCGAACACAGTACAAACATATATTTTTACCTTAGATTAAGTCATGTAAGATTTTGATTAAAAAGAGACAAGTATAGGACTTCTAGCATGATATACCAAATCTATAACACAGTGTGTGCCACAGCGATGAAACTGACACTTCTTGTATGCTGTGTAACTTAGAGCCATATTTTTTCAGAACACATTTTCCATAGCTGCCAAAAAGACGTGCAAACTTTACTATTCCATTTTGTATGCAAGCTCAAAATATGTAGAGCATTTAAATTCCTGCGTTCTTTGTGGAACTTTCAACTATCTACATGTAAAAACATTAGCAAAGTGATAAATAGCCAAGTCAAATTTCACATTCATTGTAGTGACTGCATTAAGTTTGCCATCATTCCTCAAACTAGGCAGTCACAACCCTGCCTAAAATCTGTGTCTAATAATTTGCTTTGTTCTCTCTGCAGAAGCTCAGAAGCAAAACCATGTTCTGTTTTGGATCAATATCATGCTCTGCATTACAAATGTGCATAATAGGATTTTATAATGTGCAATTCAATTAAAAATTAGATTCATATGCTGGATGGGCAGCTGCCTTGGAAGGAATAATCTGGAGAATGGATAGACATTGCTAGCAGTACAAGGTTTCTGGAAAATGGCTTTATTTGGTCTTTATACACATGTAGTGAATTCCAAAGACTACAGTGTGAAATTGGTATTGCCATTTTTTATCTAAATAATATATGATGATATGCAGGAGTAGTTGACAAACCAACATTCTGAGAGTTTAATTTCCCAGAGAACCAAATGACTTTGATAGAAATTATGTTCAGCTAAAAATAGCTGCAAGGTTGCCTGCAAGCTTTTAGTGTTGTATTTAATTCTAAACTAATTAGAAAATTAATATGGAGTAAGAATTTTATTAGGGTTTGTGGAATGTGCAATGATTTTATAACATATGGTTCGGTCAAGCATGTAGAATGTTGTGTGCAGACTGTTGAAGCAGATCATTTTCAAAGCTTAATTTTGTAACATTACATAGACAGTTCCTTGCAAAAGTATTCAACCCTTAACAATAAGTCAACAGTTTTCTTTGGATTACAACTAAGTCTCACATAGTTGCTCACGTTCATTGGGTTAATTTATGAACTTGGAAATCTGTTGCAAAAATACACAAGTATATCAAGTACAGGGTTGCCACAGATCTGAAAATCTGTAGCATGCCACTAAATACACACCAAGTTTTTTCCACAGCTTGTGAATTGGGATCATTATTTATTTTTTGTTTTTAAACCCCATTCACTTCCATTATATTTTACAATGCTAGACACTTTTGCAAGAAAATGTAAACAGGAAATCTGATATCACTTTTTAAGATTTTTTTTATGGCTTTCCGGTGTGCAGGCACAATTACAGTACAGTTGTATTTCTCTGGTCTCATGGCAATACCAAATAGGTGTGTTTTTTTTTTAATTATTACTTATTAAACATTTTGGAATGGTGAAATTAATGTGTTTGCAATTGTGTTTTTATTTTTTTTACACCTTATTTCAGTGTTTTTGTTTTGTTTTTTTTTTGTTTTTTTAAAAACTACTTTTGTACCACTAGGGGATGATAACTTGTAGCCTCCTGATAACTTTTATAACTCATTTCACTTACTCATTTTCTGATAGGCATTCTGTAATAGGATAATAGGCAGCCTTGTGGGCCTTCATCCAATGCTTCCAACAAATTGCCCATTTAAGGCCTTTGCAGACATTCTGCTTCAATTAAACGTATAAGAAAACTACCGGCATTTCCGTTTTGAAATTGCCAAGTGTCCACAATGCATATTTTAAGTCAAAATTGGGTTGGGATTCGCTACAATCCCACCCACTTTGATGTGACATGGCATTTACGCCAATTGAGGCCCTGTCCTAAATGTCTCAGTCACTATTGACCACGGCATCTAAGGGTTTAAGCACCCAAGATCAGTGCTTTGTCAGTATATATATGACAGCTACCTACACCTATTTTGTTATCCCGATTCCCTATTATGTATTCCATTCCACAAACCTTGGGCTACATAAAAGGGCTTATGAAAAATAAAATGAGCACCTATTACAGAACAAGGGTAATATGTCCCCCCCCCCAACTCTGAATGGCACTACATTTAAAGTCTTTTGGACACCCGAAGAACAACTGAGTACAGCCAGCACTCTTATCAAATTTAAAGGGAGCAACAGAGTGCATGTTTGGCCACCACTCCATGGTGGTCCCAACCACTTTTATCCTGGAGATCAGACCTGTAGATAGTTGATAATTTTAGATCCTGAAAAACTCTCTTAACCCCTTTTGTTTGCTAACAATTCACTACAGTTTCTTTGCACAGACAACCCTGTGCAGGTTGCACTGGCAAAAAGAACGGGATCAAACAGGATTGGGTTCCTTTCTTCAGGGACTTCATAGCACTAGCAGCCACCTTGGTTGCTATCTAAGGTATGCTTCCCTTGTATATTCCCCTTAAACAAGCACACTTAGCTTATCAAAAACAACTATTTGAACTCAATGAAACCTATTTAAATCCATCCTATGTAGACATCCTATATAGCTAGAACAATTGCAATTTCTGTACTAAATTAAAGAGTGCAAAGCCGCACTGAAATACAGTATTAAACGTGTTTCCCCTGTAGACATTTATGTGATATCCACAACCTCCATTATTCAAAAAGTTCCTCTTGGACCCCATTTATCAGATAAATGTGGATCGACTAATGTCGATTTTGCAAGTTTGAAGGCAGTGAACTAATGCTTGGAAAGTGTAGCTGGAAAGCCCCCTTAGGCTAAAGCCCCACATAGCAAGCCGCAGTCAAAAAACACTGCAGAAAAGACCGTTGCGGAAACGCATTGTTCTCCACATTGTTTTTCACAAAAAGTCCACAGAGTTTTCCTGTGATATTTTTGAAATCACAGCATTTCCATTGCAGATTTTTTTTCTGCAAAAGGCCGGGGCCCCATGGGACGTAAACGCCGTGATTTGCCCGCAGCGGAGATGCTGCAGGAAAAATCGTGGCGTTGTACAGTGCAAGCAAAGGGGTTGGGATTCATGCGAATCCTATGCCCACTTTGTGGAAAAAAAACACAGTGCAGACACGCTGCGATTTGCAAAGCCGTTGCGGCTTTGCAAATCGCAGCATGTCAATTATATCTACGGAAACGCCGGCGGCTTTCCCATAGATATAATTGTAACAGAAAGTTTGTGGAGGAAAACTCTGTGAACTTTCTGTTGAAAGTGCTACGGAAAGAACCGTAATGCGTTCACACAGCGGTTCTTTCCGCAGCGCTATAGCGCTGCGATTACAGCCCGTTGGGCCTTAGCCAAGATTTTTTTCTGCAATGTACCTTTGCAGGTACTATAATATGCAGTGTTTTTTGCTGTGGCATTTCTGACACGCTGTGTATTTGCAATGTAGAGCCCTAGCCTCAATGAATCATTATAAAGTGGCACATACATTTATTTAACATAGGATAATGTAATGATCGTGACACTATCAATACTAAATTGTGGTGCAGAGAATATTTGTGAAATGACAATGCTACATAAAAGAATAACAATAATGAAAGAAAGGGTATAATCCAAGAATATTGCAGCTAAGCAAAGTAAACTGTATTATTAAGATGGTACCAAGCCTAATATTAGGAGGATATTATCAGATGGCCTCCTTTGTCTCATGTACTGTCATCCCTTACCACCTAGTGTTGTCTTGCCTGGGAACACAAACACTTGACAATAATGAAAAACAAGAAAGAACAGTGGGAGGCAGAGAAAATAGACTTATATAAGAATTACCTGCTCAGAGGCCCACCAGGAATTTATCATGTGCTCAGTTTTAATTTTTACTTTTTTTCCCCAAAATATGTCAAATTAAATTTTACACCAGCAGGAGATGTTTTCTTCCTTTGATTACTGAACACAGTTCACAGAAACTGGAATCACAACAGCTGTAAGTAAAAGCTGTCCAAGTCTGGAAATATAACCAGTAGCTCGCTGTTTATCTGAACTTACTGTGAAGCAGGAAAGAATGGAAGTGAGCTACTGAAATACTAGCGGGACTGCTGAAAGCATCTCTGTCAGGGGTATCCCATTAAAATTACATCTTTACTACTCAAGCTACCACTGCCATCTGTGAAACTAACAAATTCTACATCTAAATCTAACAAAGACACTAGAGAAACTAACAATTAGATTATAAATGTATGTGATTTTCCTTTGTCACCTTCAGTGAGACTTTGAGTTTCCAAGATTGAATGAATGTTATCTTATAAATGATGGAGAACAGTAAAGAGAACAATATCTAATGTTATCTTCCAGTACGCTCTCCCGTATCAATTGTTAAAATCACAGCCGATACAGAGAATCGGGAAGAAGTGAAAGGCTTATCAAGATCCACACATTAAACTGTATTCATTATTGGATCCAAAAAAACATTTATTTATTTTTTAAACTGTCCCTGAGGTCTGTCTATACTGCAATGATTGGGAGTTAAAAGACAGAAGACTAATATGAACTTCAGAAAAAGATGAAGTACTGCCCATGCTCTAATTACTCGAGAGTGTCAGAAGAGCTATATACAGAACCTGTGTAAGAGTGTTATTATCCTTGTTTTACAACAGAGTTATCATCTGCATCCAAATGATAATGAGATGACCTTGAAGTACAATCCCAAGTCTACACAGCAAAGCTGACAAGTCGAAAATTGGCCTTATATATTTCAGGGAGTCTACCACCAATGTCTAATATGCTGCTGTAGGTGTTAGTGGCATAGTGAACATACATTTTATTTTAGCAAATTGTAGTCTTGCTACCAAGAAACTTTAATCTATATGCAAATACACTTTCTGTGTCTGCTCATCTTCTTTTGTAATCACAGAAACATCAAATTTTCTGTTTAGGGAATGATGCTGGGCAATGATGGAAAATGACCCCACAAGAGAACCAGTGCTGTGGCAGACATGGCCACACCTAAGGTGCACCAAACAGCTTATTTGTATATGGAATAACAGTTACATTTCTGAAGAGCAATATTACATTTGACAAAACAAAAGTATGTATTATTTAAGTAACTTCTCCTACAACAGTATATGGCTGGGTTCACATGTTTTTTTTTGGGCAGGATTTTGACAAAGAATCCACGTCAGAATCTGGCTCAAAAAACCGCCTCCCATTGAAATCAACGGGAGCCAGTCATTTCCTTTTTCCGCGAGAGGTTTGTTCCCACTCGTGGAAAAAAGAAACGATATGCCCTTTCTTCTGCGGCTGATTCAGTCACGGATGTCCGCCTCACAACACCTCCCTCCCAACTAGGCCCATTCATTTGGGCCTAATCCGGAGTGGACTGCACAGGCATCCAGTAACGGCTAGCCATTTTTTGGATCGGAATCCTGAGGCGGCCTCCGCATCAAATTCATGTGTGGACTTACCCTATACGTGGTTTAAAAGAGTTTTGTGGGATGGTAGACTCCCTGTAAGAGGACAAATACATAAAAAAAAAATAGAATAAAAAAAATATTTAAGAATCATTTCTTCATAATACACTAATTTTAAAATAATTATTGCATTAATAACGGTTCCATAGATATTGCAGCATTACTTTTATTATAATAGTAATAAAGGGAACACCTTCTTAAGGAACAAAAGCAGAATAAAAACAGATACCCCCTCAGAAAAGCAAAGAGGCATAAAAATAGAACTCTGTCGCAGTGCCCAGTGGAATTTACATTAAATCTCTAAGACAGAATAAAAAGTAGATGTCACATTGAAGCCAGAAGTCATGAAAATAAACCCTCCATGCTCACTCATGGTATACACTCAATAACACAGCAGCGGCACCTGTGCTATTTATATCATAAGTGATAACAGCAAAACCAAACTATTCCCCAATTGCTTGTTAAAACACTTTTATGTCCAAGATACAATGATATATTAGGATTCCCAATGTTCCAGAACAAAAATAATTAATGATCAGTAGCAAGCAACTGTTCACCTATGACCCTCAAAGTCATATCAGACACAACATACAACAATTTAGAACATGAATGCGAAACTGATAATGTTATAGTGCTCCAATGCATGTAAAATAAAATGAAGTCTGTTGTAGTAATGCTAATAATCAAGCGGAAAATAACGGAGATCCCCCATTTACAGTGGAGGACTGGCTCTGCATGGAGGGCTACGCCACTCATGTAAATTGGAGATACAGTACCAAAAAGCCAAGATGAAGTACAGTAAATCCTAAAAATGGAAATAAAATGTCTAAGCCAAGGATAGTTCAAGGGAGTTGAATACATAATGTACGCTAAGGGTGCTGCTGCACTCATTGTTGGGACTGCTGGTGCTATATCTCATTACTGGCCACATTCACAACCCCGCGTGGCAACGCCTTGACTGCGCCTATTTTTCCTTTTAACCCCTTCTCGACATGCGCCGTAATAGTACGGCGCATGTCGGGTCTGTAACTATGGCGACCGCCCGGGAGCCGGGTGGCCGCCATAGTCGCCGGGTGTCTACTGCTTTAAGCAGTAGACAACCGGCTCTAATGCCTCCGATCGGTCCCCGCCGCCATTTTGCCCGGGATCGCCGGCTCCTGGAGCATGCGAAAGAGAGGATGATTTTTTGCAATATATTGCAATGCATTAGCATTGTAATGCATTGCATTAGTGATCAGACCCCCAGGGGTTCAACACCCCTAGGGGGTCTAATAAATGCAAAAAAAAAAATTTTTTAAAGTAAAAAAAAATATAAAAAAATATAAAAAGTATTAAAAGTTCAAATCACCCCCCTTTCCCTAGAACACATATAAATGTAGTTAAAAACTGTGAAACATATACATGTTAGGTATCCCCGCGTCCGAAATCGCCTGCTCTACAAATCTATAAAAATATTTTTCCTGTTCGGTAAACGCTGTAGCGGGAAAAATAGTCAAAAGTGCCAAACCGCCGTTTTTTCACTGTTTTGATTCTGATAAAAATTTGAATAAAAAGTGATCAAAGCAATAACATTTCCCCGAAAATGGTAGAACTAAAAAGTACACCCGGCCCCGCATATAAATTTGGTATCCCTGGAACCGTACCAAAACACAGAATATAGGGGACATGTCATTTTGGCTGCACAGTGAACGCCGTAAAACCAAAGCCCGTAAGAAAGTCGCAGAAATGCATTTTTTCTTCAAATCCACCCCATTCTGATTTTTTTTTCCTGCTTCCCAGTACATTAAATAGAATAATTAATGGTGGCATCATGAAGAAAAATTAGTCCCGCAAAAATTAAGACCTCATATGGCTCTGGGAGTGGAGAAATAAAAAAGTAATGGGGTTTAGAAGGAGGGGAGTCAAAAACAAAAATCAAAAAAATGCCATCGGCGGGAAGGGGTTAAGGCTGGTCTTACATGAATGTACAGTCTGCAAGTTGCTGATCAGCAACACTAGTTGCTGATCGGCAACATAGGCTCCGCAGATGTCAGTGTCCTGCCGCACTCGCCCATAGAGTTCTATGGGCGAATCTGTGCAGTGCCGCAATTCATGGCCATAACGGACATGTCCTATAAAGTGCGGACCTCGGCTGTGGTCCTGCCACACCATGGATAAAATATCCGATGGTGTAAGAGGCCACATTGAATATAATGTGTCCGCAAATGGTCTGCAATTGAAAACCCTCAATTGCGGACCATTTGCGGACTTAGGCTGTATTCACACTGAGTAACGCTGGCGTTTTTTGTGCTTATTTTTGCACATAGCGCCGCGTTAACGCTGCGTAGCGCCGCGTTAACGCCGTGCTATTTTGCGGTGGCGTTGCCCGGCGTTAACGTGGCGTATACGCGGCACTACGCGGCGTTAACGCGGCGCTATGTGCAAAAATAAGCACAAAAAACGCCAGCGTTACTCAGTGTGAATACAGCCTTACATTACGGTCGTGTAAAACCAGCCTAAGAGGCAATACTAATAAGTGCTGTGAAGCAAAAGCTTATGCATTAGGGATTCTGGGTTGCTACTTGATAAGTTACCAGTATTATTTGATAACTACAGCAAAGTGTTCTTGATGTCACAGTTATAAATAGACAATATAACTTGAAGTTCTGAATCATTATGACATATAAATAATTGGCAGCAATCGTCTGATATAAAGTGCTATCATTTCTAAGTTGAATCTGGTTCTGGAAAGGAACATAAATCTTTGGATTCATTTGCTGTAGCTCTTAATCAATTTAAGAAATATTTCACCGTTATTGGTACCGCACAAATGTAATCAGTAAAATGTTCTGTAAGATATTGAGAGAAGGGTGAAAAGCACCATGAGGTGCCAGAACACACAGCCATCTGGCAACAGACTTTAGATTAAAAAAAGCTAAATATAAGACCACCTGCTCAATATTGTGTATGTCCACTTCATGCCACCGAAACAGCTCTCACCCATTGTAGAACAGATTTTACAAAACCTTTAATGGAGTGCTACAGTATCTGCCACCAAGATAGTTGCAGAAGATCTTTTAAACTAGCCTTTCAGCATATTTGGGGCCACTAAATTTCCACCATTTGCTTATGTACCAGTAGTTTAAAGGGGTTGTCGAAAAAATACAGTTTTTTTTTTTTACCCTTTGATATAAACCCCCCATAAAATATAAAGAAAGAAAAAACATATCAATGTTCGGGTAGTAGTTCTCGCCAAATTTGACCGCTAAGCAGCCTATCAGCGGCCTAAGGAAAGGACCAGGGACCCAGAAGTGATTTAGGTGAATGATGTCCTCTTTCCTTTAAGTATGTCCATGGTCACGTGTCGAGAACTTCAGGGAACAGACAACAATGGTCAGGTACGGCGAGAACTTCGGTGTTCATTTACATTAGTGAAGGAGATGCATGGTGATCTTCAATCTTTGGTCATGGCCAAAACCACACTCCCATTGCGTGAATGGCCCGCGGAAGCTCACGCGGCGTCTACGTGCCACATCAAGCGGCACGTTACACCGTGTGAACCCTCCCTTAGCCTGAGGGTCCATTCACACTGAGAAAAATGGTGAGGAATTTCAGCGCTGAAAAAAAAAAAGCATTCAATGGGTTCTTTTTTCTGCTTACTGCAGAGTTCAGATGGGGTATTTTGGTCCGGAATTTGAGGCGGAGGCCGGAGGCGGAGTGCACTGGCATCCAGTCGTGGCAAACTATGTAGTCTGATGTGGGACCTAACATAGGCAGCCCCTACCAAACTTCAAGTGTTGGTGACCCTCTCGTGACATTTTTGACACTGCCTGGTGGTCTTTCTGGGGCCTGGGGTTTAGTCTGTCCATCAACACAAGTAAAAATTAAAATAGAAAAACACTATACACACATTCAGTGCTTGCAATTAGAAACCAAAGTTAAAAAAAAACTTAAGTGTTATGCTCCGTTTGAAAAGTAATAAAAATACTAAAAAAAAAAAAATCAATTTCCCAATTTGTAAATAATGTGCTAAGGAGATGGTCAATGATTTCTTGTAATGTAGTCATGACTCATGCAATCTTATTTAACACTGAGCCACAGGTAGCAATTACCTTGCATCATGAATTATAGGGAAGAAAAGGTTTTAATTTGGAGTTCTTCAGTCTCTGATTAGCATACCCAGGAACCTGGACTGTAGTTACTGAAAATCAATCGAACTTTAGGATAAAATATAGACTTTGCTAATGAGACCAATGGATCTCTGTTTAGCAGTCTACAAGGCTCTTTGTAAGGCTCTATTCACATGAATGTGCCGATTCTAGGCCATGTCATTCACGACTGACTTGCATCCTGTGTGGCATTGTTATTTTCATTGACCCTTTACCTCCAATGGGTGAATGAGGCCCATGAAAACAGACTTGAGAATCAGAACAGTGAAAAGGTAGCGCATGTTGTGAAAATATGTTGTGTAAATACAACCTGAGGCCGCGGCTCCACGTTGTGGAACAGCTTTGTTTTACAGTACCTGAAAAGTAAGGGCGGGTTCACATCTGGGCCCAATCTCCGTTTTCAGGTTTCTGTCTTCTGCTGATAGAAGACGGAAACCTGGCAGACCATGTCCGGCCGTGAGTGCCTGTGAGCATTTTGTGCTCTCTGCAGCTAAACCGTTTTTTGGTTTTTTTTCTTAACCGGACACAAATTTCCTGCATGTCCGACTTTGTGTCCGGTTATAAAAAAAAACTGGTTTTGCCGCAGAGAGCACAAAGCGCTCAAAGACGCTCACGGCCTGACACTTTCCAAACCTATTTCGGGCAGGAAACGGAAACCTGCAAAACAGAGACTGGGGTGCAGATGTGAACCCGCCCTAAGTGGTATTTTGGCTAATCTCATCCACACATTGCAGAAAAAAATTGCAGTGGAAAATGAGGCGATTAAAAAAAAACAAAAAAAACGCAAGCGCTTTCACAAATAGCATCATGTTAATTATACCTATGGGAACGCTGGCTTTTCTTTGGTATAGATATAATAGAAGCAGAAAGTCCGCAGAGGAAAACTCTGTGGACCTTTTGTGAAAAAAATCTACATAAAAAAAAAAAATGTGATGTGTTTCCGCCGTACTGTTTGGCACAGCGTTTTTCAGCTGTAGCTCTCTTCGTGGACAGGCTTCAGCTATGAGCTGGTCAGGGATGGCATATATCTGCTACTGATAAAATGTTTTTTTCTTTTTTATAATGAACCACATGTTATCCAAATTTCAACATTAAAAATGCCCTCCAACATTTTTACTAAATACTATCATTATACTCGGGGGTCTTTGCAGACCCCTGAGTATAATGATCGGCGGATCGGGAGAGGTAAGGGAACATAACAAACAGGGTTACTTACCTCTCCACGATCCTGCCAGGCCTGCTTTCTGACGTCTCTGACGTCACATGAACCCGGCCTGCGTCCCGGGTCATGTGACGTCTGACATCATTTCATAAGGACGCCAGCGGAGAAGACCGCGTAGGAGCCGGGGACAGGTAAGAAACAGGTTTTTTTATGTTTTTCTCCCCCTGGGTCTCCGATTATTACACTCTGGGGTCTGAAAAGACCCCAGAGTATAATAATTGTTTATGGGTGTCCACTATGGGGGATAATACTGTGTGCAGGGGCCACTATGGGGGATAATACTGTGTGCAGGGGACACTATGGGGGATAATACTGTGTGCAGGGGACACTATGGAGGATGATACTGTGTGCAGGGGCCAGTAAGGGACATAATACTGTGTGCAGGGGCCACTATGGGACATAATACTGTGTGCAGGGCTTACTAAGGGACATAATAGTGTGTGCAGGGGCCACTATGGGACATAATACTGTGTTCAGGGGTCGCTATGGGGGATAATACTGTATGCAGGGCTTACTAAGGGACATAATAGAGTGCGGAGGAGGGGGGGGTCAGTTGAGGTCTTCGATGTTGGTGTGGATTGGGGGGGGGGGCATGTCAAAGGTTCGCCACGGGGCCCCGCCATTCCTAGTTACGCCACTGACAAGTCTCACACATGCCTAGTTTAGCTGATGTGGCATTTATACATTATCCTTCATCTAAAGTTACCAGAAATAAAAATTTACAATTATTGATGCTGAATAACATAAAAATAAAATTCATGTTAACATAGGCTTTGTGGAAAGTATCAATTCACTGTGCAGAGATCCAACTCAATGAGAGAATTCAGAGCAGATCTCACTGAAAAAAAAGGTTACATCTTCCGAGGGTTGTTTAGTGTATACATGAAAGTATAAATGAACTAGGTGTATAAACTGAATATGGAGTAGTGATCTGTAACTACGATGAGGTTTCCATGACTATTTCCAAGCTGTACCAATGAATATAAAATATATATACATTTTCCAAATTGGAAAAAGAGATATGATCCTATGGCGTGCCCTTAATTTTCAGCTCACTGACCTGACCAATGTACAAAATAGCATTGTTTCTAGGAGAATAGGCCGCTTCTGCAGCAATAACCGTGCCCATCTGTCAAGCTTTTCAGAGCCTTGGGTGAATTATCAGTAAAGATTCTCCATGTGTGCCGCTTCCATTGTAAAGTCCATTAAAGAAAATGCAATTCTTCTAGTCAACAATCAGTAACTGAATACCCAAGGTCTACAGTCAACTCGGAGATCTAATCCTAATCCTAGATCCTCTCTAGGCAGATGTCTTATTTATTTTTTTATTTTTTTATTAAACACTATTTCTATCTTAGTACACATTAACAACGTAAAGCCCATGTTGTATGTCAATAACTATATTAAGCATTAAACTCAATTGGGTAAATTGTATATAGACAGTCCAAGCAGGAACCTCAGAATGGATGGAGTTAATGCCGCTCAGAATTTCTAAAGCACATAATAATACGATCATCAGTAAATGTAGAAAGGATCATGCTGGAGGTTTATCTGCTTGGTTTATCGGATGCCTCCCAACAAAGAGATGAACTGTCAGAAAGCACTATTGCTATCTGTAGAATGGGATATAATGGGGAGGGGGGGGAGGGGCTGCTTATGTGCACAAACCTGCAAGCTCCTAATTATCCCTGTTACAGTTTCTGCCGCTGGCAAGCATTTTGTTGGGAAACAGAAGCAGAAATTCTCTACACATCATGACCATTTACCAAACACTATTATTGTAGAGATAGATACCTAGATAGATAGATAGATAGATAGATAGATAGATAGATAGATAGATAGATAGATCTAATCCTATCTATCATCAAGTGAGCCCGAGTCATCAAAAACATCACTAGGTAAAATATAATTTCAGATTTGCATTTCTATATTTTAAACATTTTCCTGGAACCAAGTGCTGCATTCCAATTTCTCCAGCTTATTTACAAGGCACACATTATATTTTTAAGTAAAAGTATCAGGGTGGGCATAAATCAAGCATGTAATTTCACTGCAGAACATTTATCACAGATTGAGACTGGAATGTATAATTCACCAAATAAACAAATTGCAGGTTCAGCACTCTGAGTCAAGGTGACAGATGCTGTTCAGTTCTATGGGTAAGACAGATTTGGGGGATCACTAAGGCATTATTCACACGACAAAAAAACTGTCCGTTGCATGGCCATTATATGATTTGCATCCTACAATTTTAGCAGGTTTCCTCTCTGCAGTCTGTATCTCTAGCTCTTAGCATATGTTAACCCGGGTGAATTTTTACTAGCTAAAAAAATTCAGCTTCAGGAATTTGAAGCTGAATTCTTCTGCTTGTCCAAATTCCACCACACAATTTGCAAATTCTGCACCATTCAGGTGGAATTTTTCCACCTCCCGTTCATTTTAACCCCTTCCCGACATGCGCCATAATAGTACGGCGCGTGTCGGGTCTGTAACTATGGCGACCGCCCGGGAGCCGGGCGGCCGTCATAGCTGCCGGGTGTCTACTGCTTTAAGCAGTAGACAACCGGCTCTAATGCCTCCGATCGGTCCCCGGACCGATCGGAGGCATTAACCCCTCCGGCGCTGCTGTCAAAGGCGTCGGAGGCGCCATCTTCCCGGCGGCGCATGGGCGCCGCCATTTTGGCAGGGATCGCCGGCTCCTGGAGCATGCTCCAGGGCCGACGTCACGTTGCCATGACAGCCGGGAGCCTTGTTAAAGGCTCCCAGCCGGTCTGCAAATTCTCTCTTTTGCAGGCTGGTGTATACAGCCTGCAAAAGAGATGATGATTTTTTGCAATGCATTAGCATTGTAATGCATTGCATTAGTGATCAGCCCCCCTGGGGTTCAACACCCCTAGGGGGTCTAATAAATGCAAAAAAAAATTAAAAAAAAAAGTTAAAAAAAAATATAAAAAAAATATAAAAAAAGTATTAAAAGTTCAAATCACCCCCCTTTCCCTAGAACAAATATAAAAGTAGTTAAAAACTGTGAAACATATACATGTTAGGTATCCCCGCGTCCGAAATCGCCCGCTCTACAAATCTATAAAAATATTTTTCCTGTTCGGTAAACGCCGTAGCAGGAAAAATAGTCAAAAGTGCCAAACCGCCGTTTTTTCACTGTTTTAATTCTGATAAAAATTTGAATAAAAAGTGATCAAAGCAATAACATTTCCCGAAAATGGTAGAACTAAAAAGTACACCCGGCCCCGCAAAAAAAGATGCCCTATGCATCCCCGTACACCTATGTATAAAAAAGTTACGGCCGTCGGAATATGGCGACTTTTAGAAAAAAAAAATTTTAACACCGTTTTGGAAATTTTTTTAGGGGTCAGAATGTAAATAAAACCATATAAATTTGGTATCCCTGGAACCGTACCGAAACACAGAATATAGGGGACATGTCATTTTGGCTGCACAGTGAACGCCGTAAAACCAAAGCCCGTAAGAAAGTCGCAGAAATGCATTTTTTCTTCAAATCCACCCCATTCTGAATTTTTTTCCTGCTTCCCAGTACATTATATAGAATAATTAATGGTGGCATCATGAAGAAAAAATTGTCCCGCAAAAATTAAGACCTCATATGACTCTGGGAGCGGAGAAATAAAAAAGTTATGGGGTTTAGAAGGAGGGGAGTCAAAAACGAAAATCAAAACATGCCATCGGCGGGAAGGGGTTAATAGGAGTTAGTAGGGAGAATCCACCTGAAGATCGGGAATGATTAGTGGCATAACTAAAGGCTTGTGGGTCCGGGTGCAAACTTTCGTCCAGGGCCCCCTACCCTCTTTCTAGAACGCATTCTTGATAGCAGCAGTTACAGGTGCTGAATCGATATCTCAGATACTGGAAATGGTTACAACTTTAATACCCACAACTGCAGTTATCAAGAATACGGTGAGTGAGCAGTGCAGCACCCGGCATGTTAACAATCCTGGCAAAGATTACATGCTCCGTAGTGGTCATCACACAGTATTATGTTCCCTACAGTGGACCAAACAGTATTAAGTGCTCTTCATTGGCCCTCAAACAGTACTGCATGCACCACAGGCCCCCAAACAGTATTACATGCTCCACAGAGGCCCCCACACAGTATTATGTGCTCACCAGTGACCCCCCCACAGTATTATATTCTTACAGTGGACCTAAACAGTATAATATGCTCACAGTGGCCCCATATAGTATTATATGCTCACAGTGAAAGGGTATCATTGGGTTCTCACTTTGTGTTTGATGTAGATCCAAATTGTTTTTGAAGCCTTGATGGCTTTCCATCGTACAGTCGTACAGGTTGGAGGTAGTGGACACCCACTGTTATTCAAGTACACATGTTGCCACAAAAAAAAAAAAAAAACAATTTCAGGCTTTTTTTTCTGGTAGTGGCTTTCCTGAAAGCAAGAAAATTCAGAAGTATGTTCTTCCAATGTAGATGACATTTCTGTGTAGTCAGCAACCCAGATGTTTTCATATTAGAGAAAACTGCGCATTTTCCACATTGTCCACATTTCAAGATTTTTGCAGTATTTTTCACAAGTAAAACATGTAGATTTTGGACCTGATATGCAGCAAATCACATGTCAGGGTCTGGGGTTGCTAGGTGGGGTGGCATAGACACACAAGTCCAGTTTCTTTAGTCCAAAACAATAGTAGAGTTTTATTTTCACTCAAAAAAGGTAGTGCAGCAACAAAAGGAAACAATACAAAAAATAAATACCTGCCCGGCTAGGCTCTAACTAAACATAGAATATGTTACCTCACCTATAATAGCAGAAATCAAAAGCCAGTTGAATAATTCAGGACACAGCTTCAAAAAAACCGACTTTTCTGTTTGGCACTTCAGCCAAGCTCTGCCACAGTCTGCTGCTGGAGCTGGCTTCTTAAGCCTCCTTGATGAGCAGACTCTCAACAGTTGAGTCGCTGCCGGAACATCCCCAAAGTGTGGACTGGAGGGGGGTGGAATGACAGGTCCCACTACCAACCTACCTGTCATTCCAAAAAATCCAGCCCAATACTGAGCATTTACCAAAAGTTGTCTGCTGAGAACAAACATTCCTTCTGGAGTTTTCTCATCTCACCCACCTGAGTAGTCTGGGTGAGAAGTACACCCCCTCCATTACCTGACCAGCCATTGGCCTACACACAATAAAAATATCCTTAGACTACAGTCATACGACCGAGGTGCAAAATGACATCCAAGGCACACCCGTTTTCACAGATCTTTCTTATATTTCAGTGTATGGAGGGATCTGTGAATACAGACAAAAATAGGACATAACCTATATTTTGGTGATTTATGAAATTAGACCATCAAAATAATGGTCATGTGAATGGCCCCCATTCAAAGTATTAGATATGTGTGAATGTAGCATTAGGGTGCATTCACACGGAGGAAAATGGCGCTGAGTTTGGTGTGGAATCCGCATCAGATACAGCACTGAAAAAAAAGCCTCCCATTGACATCAATGGGGTCCTTTTTCTGCTAGCAGCATGAAGTCAATGGGAGGCTTTTTTCAGCGCTAAATTTGACGCGGATTCCACACCAAATTCAGCGCCATTTTCCTCTGTGTGAATGCACCCTTAAAGTTTTCTGTGTTCACAATTAGGCTAGGGCTACATGACGACATATGTCATGCTAGAAAAAAATGGCGTGAGAAATTATTGTGTAATATTTATGCACTGCGATGTTGCAGCAATGTCATTTATGTTTTTATTATAAGATTGAAATGAGCTTTCTGCAGCTGCACAAATACTCATGAATTAAACAATGCAAGCAATGATCTGGATAGTAAGCAAACCTAAGGCAAAAATTCAAAAGAAAGCCAATACACAGAGAAGAAGAACATGAAATTCAAAAGAGATCAAACTTCCATGCTGAAGGTCTTGCTCAGTGGATGTGCAGCCCCTGTGACAGCTCTAGAGTATTCTGCAAACCTGTAAGTGACTTTAAAGGTCCAGTTTATAAGACCAAGAAAAGCATCAAAACACAAAGTATAAAAACATTTTAGTTCCATGTGAGACGCTATTGAATGCAACACATTGGGTGTCTAGGGTAGCAATATTGCATGCAGCTGCAACAGAAAATGGAGCATGTTTGGATTTTGTGTGTCAGTCACATCACAGTATGTCGCATGAGACACGATAGAAATACATTTTTTGTTGTGCAACTTTAGTGCGATATCTAGTTGTGTGATAAAAGTCACTGTAGAGGATTTTAGCCTTAGGCTAAGGCCCCACAGGCCGTATCCGCAGCACTAAAGCGCTGCGGGAAGAACCACTGCGTAAATCCATTGCGGTTCTTTCCGCAGCACTTTTAAGAGAAAGTTCACAGAGTTTTCCTCTGCAGACTTTCTCTTAACATTATATCTACGGGAAAGCCGCCGGCGTTTCCGTAGATATAATTGACATGCTGCGATTTGCAAAGCCGCAACGGCTTTGCAAATCGCAGCGTGTCCGCGCTGCGATCTTTTCCGCAAAGTGGGGATGGGATTCGCATAAATCCCATCCACTTTGCCTGCACTGTACAATGCCACGGCATTTCCGGTCCATGGGGCCCTGGCCTTAAAGCTAAATTCATTGTGACCAAGAGCTAAGCTGTCATACTGTTCGATCCTATCTAAACAGCAGTACTTTTAAGAGCAACTAAAATCAGTAGAAAATAAGTAAAACAACCTAGTAAACAAGTAATTGGTAATATATCATTCATATATACAGCATTTTTCCACAAAAAAACACAGACAAGTGAAGTCAATGTAAAGCATATATAGTATTTGCACATTTTCTTCCCTTACATATTTGGACTACCAAGTAACCCCAGCAATGCAGAGAATTTCTCATCCCTTCAATAACATTCTAGGGTAGAAACTGATGACACTTTCAACAGATGCAAATTCGATCACTGCGGACATAGTGTGTGTGTTTCACTGAGTAAATAAACTTACATTTCAAAACAGCATAATGTGTCATATATGACAGGTCAGCCTAAAATAAAAAGGAGTGTGTAATTTAGACTGGACACAAAATGTGTTGTTTTTACCCCCAGTGTCCATTTGTAAGGTCCTGCCAACATAACTTGGATATTTTGCAATAAAAACATAGCAATCCGAGGAGTGTCTCAGTTGGAGAGACATAGAAACCTCAAATGACAAACTTCAGGGAGGAATTTTACCATCACAACAATAAACAGTAGTAATCTTTCCTTTATTTCGCACTGCCTCTAAGGTACGCTTCCATTTAGATAAGGTTTCTACCAAAGCTATTATATACTAGAAGAATCTTAATCACGGCAGGAGTTAAATGATGACTTTCTTCTAATCTAAACCCTACCGCTCACAAGTGCCTCATCCTTCACATCATAGCTCATTGAGCCTCTATTCCATCTCCTCCATTTTTTTGAAATGGACATATCCTTTTTGCTGCAGTTCTTGACATCTCTATCAGTTACTATCTTCTGTCCTTCACATGCTCTCATATCTGTCGGTACCAGTATATGTACCTTAACTCCCCCATCACTCAACTCCTTCCCTTCCACATATCCTGTGTAAACTATCACCTAATATTTCATTTACTCCCACTGAAAGTTTTCATGCAACTCATGCAACTTATATTATACTGTTTATCTATATTTGGTCTTATATTCTTTATCATTCTTATGCTATGCATACATCAGTCTTATTCCATTATTCTAATCTGTCAGTTTATCTGTTGTCAAAATGACGAATATAAGCAGAACACTTTCTGTAATTGTCATCATGGACAGTAATATTAAAACAAAAACAGAGGGCCCCTCTTCTATCAACTGTTTTTTCTCAAAGACAGCATGTTGCAATTTTTGTGGGTTTTTTTGATATTCTGATCTTCTGATTGTTCAACTGTTTGTATCTGTCAACAAGTGCTGCTCCACTAATTCCATCATAGATGGAATCCCCATTGTACCAGAGCAATTAGTTCTGTTCCTTTCAGTACCCAATATTCTACTGTCAAATGAGTAGTCTCCGGCTGGACCATCCAACTGACAGAGAGTCTAATTAGCATATTGGGTGCTAACAGCTCATATTTCTCAGGATTGGTAAACACCTTCTAAAGAATACAAACAGTTGGTGGAGGTGGTGAAAGGTCTTTAAATATTTTATAATATATATCTGGGGCTCCATGGGACGTAAACGCCACGATTTGCCTGCGGAGTAAACGCTGCAGGAAAAATCGCATTTTACAGTAAATGCAAAGTGGATCCTAGTGAATCCTATGCCCACTTTGCGGTAAAAACAGTGCTGCGGACAAACCGCCATTTCCAAAACCGGCGGTTTCCCCATAGATATAATTGTAACAGAAAGAGAAGAGTAAAACTCAGTGAACTTTCTGTGTAAAGTTCTGTGGGAAGAACCGCGATGCGTTGCCGCTGCATATTTTCCCACAGGGCTTTTTGGCTACACCCTGCTTAACTTACCATAGGAAAGGTCAGAAGCTAAATATGCTGCGGCCAGTTTAGGGTTGAAAAAACACCTGACATTCCCTTTAAATTAATAAAATATATATATATTTCCACTACTAAATGACACATATTACATATCGCATGTTCTTTACTGGATCTAACTTAATTCAAGAACATTCTTGTAGAGGTTTGTACCCTGGCATCATAAATAAAATACTTGACAATACAGACAGAAGCATAACCTTCATCTCTCTATACTCTAAAAAAACTAAACTGGCTGCAGCATATTTAGCTTCAAGTAATGACCTTTCCTATGGTCAGTTAAGCAGGGTGTAAGCCTGATATCCAATAGTAAAGGATATGTCAGTCACACTGCACAGGGTGTCATTTAGTGCAGTGACTGCATGACTAGATGAAGCTGCTCCCAAACCCTATTTATTTATTTTTATTGCTTACTTGTATATTTGGCAGTGCTTTTATAGACATTGTTTTTTTTTGTTTTTTTTTTAAATGTAGATTGTGAGCCCCACATAGAGCTCACAATGTACATTTTTCCCTATCAGTATGTCTTTTTTTGGAATATGGGATGGAAATCCATGCAAACACGGGGAGAACATACAAACTCCTTGCAGATGGTTTTTTGCCCTTGGCGGGATTTGAACACCAGGACTCCAGCGCTGCAAGGCTGCAGTGCTAACCACTGAGCCACCGTGTGGCCCCCGCTTTTATAGACATTGTATGTTACAGCTGACATCCTCATCTGGACACTGAGAAGGAGTCTTAGAAGTGTTATTTTGTATAGCAAACAAATCTACGCTTTAAGCATCAATGTTATTTCAGCCTCAGTACACAATATCTTTTCACATTCAGTGCAGTGTAAGAACAAAAACATATCTCAACTACCCAGAATGAAAGAATTTCAATGTGTTTTGTATTTTGCTCCATTTCAAGGTATTGAGAAACAGGTGCGGCACAAGTCCTCTTAGTATTCCATCTCCTGCCTCTGAACAACAGTCCTGTGGCATTTCCTGCTGAAAATAAACCATTCCTTTAAAACGAAATAAGAAAATATTTATTTCTTTGGCTATTCACTTCACATGTTCTGCCAGATCTGAATCTTGCTTTGTCAGGGAGTTTTAAGCAGCAAGTAAAGAGATCTCAATGCTGCCAAAGGCATGTAAACATAATTTGATCTTGTGCAAGTAAGGACGCAGAGAGGGCATTTTATTCCTTAAATGTATTTTGGTCAAAGGAAATTAAATTGCAACCATAACTATTTAGTAAAGACTGAAGAATCTGGATGACTGTTTACTGTCTGAAAATCCCTGATTATGCTCCCTAAGAAACTGTTCCCATTAGCATAACTTTGAAAGCAGAAAAAAAACTATTTCTGACTACTGAACTGTTGCTATGACAACTGAATCCGAGAATCTGCAATAAATATGATACCGTGTCAATAACGGCGGCTTTTATATGCAAATATACGAGTGTCTTTCTTGGGCGGCTTTACTTATTAGGGCTTCCTGTGGGGTTCAGGCTTAATTGCACAGTAAATCACAAGCTATATGAGGTATTTACACTGCTGCACAAAATGATGTCTGCTAAATGTCTACTCTCTTACAGCAGTTTAATAGGCATTTGGAAGTATTAAGTGATGATATCATATTGGTTTGGAAGCTAATGTTCAAAGAAATCTGCTGATCAATGAAAAATTTGCATGCAATAGGCACAATAAAAGGTTCAACTATTTTAGCTGAAAACAAAAATAACCATATTTCATATATTAATATATTTAAAAGAGAGGCTAAAATTAAAAGGGAAAAATGTCGCCAGGATATGACCTATAGTTTAAATAAAGTTTTTAGATTACACATATTTAAAAGAATTTTTGTTAATGGTTTTACATTTCCATCTTATCTTATTATCTATATTTTACTCTTGTAATTCCAACTCTTGCCACTAAGCCTTAGATAGAAAGTTGCAACTTCCTGTCTCCTAAAGCTTGACCATGGGCCATAGTCACAATGATCTGGAGCAGACTCTACTGAATTCTATGGGCGAGTTTTCTAGGCATGCACTGTGACCTCTGAAGAAGTCATTGCACAGAGGGGGAGAATAGATAAGCTGTGGAATCACCTATTGTGACCAGTGAATTTTGTTTCTTATCTACATATACATGATAGTCTACAGAAAACAGGAAATATCGATATATTATTTGGCTTAACTGCAAAGTATCTCAATTCAGCTGCTTTTTCTTTAAGATTATCATGCCGACTTGAGAAGCTTCTGCGTGTCAGAAATTCTCTGAGCTTGTAGATGATGGCTCTTTTCCATACATTGGCATGCAATTGTTGTTTTTTTTATGAAAATGATCTACATTTGTAGGTCTATATACAAGCATTACATATATATATATATATATATATATATATATATATATATACATACATATATATATATATATATATATATATATATATATTAAATAATAATATGAACTTTTATTTGCATACCCATGTGGGAATTTACATCTCCCCATGCTACCAATATTCTTGTTTGAAATGTTATTTGCTTATGTCTATGGGATTTACGCCTCCCCGTACACTTATGTACATATGCTGATTCCCATTACGTGGAGCTTTTTAATGTCATCCTACATTGTTAAATTAATGTTGTATTCACTGATATCTTTGGTATTTGTTGTTTTGCTTTTAAGTAAGGGTCCATTCACACGGAGTAACGTGCTGCGTGATGTGGCACGTATACGGCGTGAGACTTTGCGCGCCGTAAAAGCTCCCATCGTATACGCCGCGTTATTTTGCGGCCGTGATTTTGATGCTTATTTTCTGCTTTTCACTGCGCAAAATTTCTTGTATGTCTGGTTATAGACAACAATTAAAGATCTATCTTGATCACTCCATAGCTTACTGGTTAACACTGTCCAGGGTTTGAAACCAGCCAAGATCAAACATCTGCATGGAGTTTTCTCTCTATGTTTCCATGGCTTGCTTTACACACTCCAAAGGCATACTGATAAAAAAAAAAATGTGTTTAGCATAAATTCCTTAAAAATGTTTGGATTATTTAATTTTTAATTTTCTGTGTCCTTATTTATATTTAAAAAATACAATATCTTGCAATTTTCACTGTGTCCACTAAAGCCTAATAGGAGCCTTACACAGAATATAACATTGTATGTGACATTTGATTACATCCACTACTGACACAGATATATTGTCACAGCTTATCACCTCCCTCCCTGCATAGAGCATGTCTAGAAAACTCTGCATAGACCACAGTAAGTTGGCTCCAGACTATTGCTGCCTATGGTCAAGACTATACTGTAAAGTATATCACTAAATGCTGTTACAGAGCTGAGGAGAAGTTCAGGCAAGATGGTTGCCCCATAAACATGTACAGAAAATAGAACAAAAAAAGTTCAAAAGTACAACAGATTAAAAAAAAAATGATATAAATAAATGGCAATACATTCCTCCTTTTAGGACAAGATTTTTTTCTTGTTTTAGCATAAAAAGTGATACTGTCACTAATCCCCATGGAGGATCTAGATTGGAGATTTGGAGATCAGTGTAGGTATTACTTTTTTATGTTAGCATTAGTTTTCAATATATTTTATTTAGCTGGACAACCCCCTTTAAAATACAACCTAACCCTTAACCCTTTCTTAGACACCATGTCTATCGTCATTTTTTTTTTTAAATTGTATATTTATTGATTTTTTCAAAAAACAATAGTGAAGAAAAAACGGAACAGGTATCAAATGACACATCAATAGGGTGGCCATAAAACAAAATAGTAAAAAAACAAAATCTCTATGATCATTTTAATGGTAAAAAAATTACATTTTATTATTCATTTTCTTAACGGAGTTTGGCATGAAGGATAATTTCAAGGAGTTGTCCAATTTACTGTATTTCAAATATATAAAACTGATCTTATATTGAATATTTTATTTATTGTATCCGCTCATCCTATTTCAGACCTGCTCTTTTGGTCATGGAGCCTCCACATTCACATTCATTCCAAAATAGGTCTGAAAATTAATGCAGATTTTACAAAGTAAACTAATAAGTTAATATTTTTTAGAGTTGAAATTGTAAGGATTGGAGTCAGGGTCAGGCAGTGCAAAGTGACACAGCTGGGAGAGCAACACTGTGCAACTAATGACAAAAGGGATCGTAGGTCCTGCGGCTATGACTATGCTGTAATATCTGAGATGAGGCAGACTAATGCACTTCCTAATTGAAGTGCGCCTACCACGGCTCCTAACCTTCTATCCGGTGGCTAGGATAAGGGAAGAGGAGGCCCTGAAAGTCCTAGGGACTGGAGTCACGGGGTCACACCTAAACAGAAAGCACAGTGTAAATGCAATGCAAAACAAAAGACTAAACCGCATGGAACCAGGGAGGACCACAAGTCCCAGCAAGACACAGAAGAGAAGGCGAGGTCAGACGAGCAAGAGGTCGAGCCAGGAGATATAATAAAAGGTACCAAATCAAAAGACAAGGGATAGTCAAAAATACAAGCCGGGTAAATAAACCAAGAGAACAGACCGAATACAAACAGACAGGGAAACAGACTGAGCAGGGGGACCAGGAAACACAAAGTGAATGGCTGGCAAGGATCCATGCCTGGGTGGGGATTAAATAGCAGCAGAGAACACACCTGATGGCTAATGACATGGAGACTGAAGGCAAGGAAAAGATTAACCCTTAATGACCTAAGCACACCCAATAGAACTCCTAACACGTCTCCCAGGGAGACGCCGCCTAGCAAGGAGACCGCGGCGACTCCGTATTTTGACAGAAATACAATAAACAATTTCTTCTGCCACTGGACAGCTGCTTTAGTTGGAAAGCAAGCTTCCTGGAAGAACATTAGGTGGAGACACTCTCTTAATGCTGACCTTACAGTGATCATGTCTTATATATAAACTATAAAAAATTGTCTATTACCATAATACTCCTGAAAAGTCACTCATTTTTAGATTTTTGGATTTGTGTTTTGACATAACTATTATATAGCTCACCATCCCAAACACTTATAGTGTAAATGAGTAATTTGCCAATGTTTCTGGCTTATGTAATCTCACTATACCACTGTTACCTGGGTGACATTGTATAATTATTGTGGCAATAAAAATTGGAAGTGTGTTACTAGTTATGGCTGGATCATTTATTTGCAGTTTGATAGTTTCAATATAAATTATAATAGATGAAAACAAATAACTATGAAACGTGAAATAAAATAAATGGCATGTAACACAAGACACACACGTAGGACGCAAGCATTTAAAATATCACATGGATATAGAAAAAATGAATTACAACTTATATTAACTAAAAGAAACAAAATCCAATAGGTGTATCAAATATAGCTACAGAAAAGACATAGACCAATTGTGTAAGTACTTCCTTTTGACCATTGTGTGTTGTTTGTTTGTTTTTTGATAGGGTGGTTATTATTTGGTTTTCTAATAAGTCTAATGCTTGCTTTAGACTAGAATCACAGTTTTATATTTTCATGCATTTTAATTTTGATTTCTTATTTCTCATTTTGTACTGCTTAATTCTTGCAACAAATCCTCGCCATTTTATATCTCTTTCTGCCAATATTTTTGGCTTTCATCATAAAATTAAAAGCTAGCTTAAGCTAATTCATCCATTGGACATACTAGCATCTGTCACTTTATGGCATTTGCAATGTCCCTGCGAAAGATATAGCTCCAATCTGGCAAAGACCGCTGTGCATTCAGATGTCCACATCTGTAATGAAGTCTATCAAATATATATTGAGAGCTCATAGAAATTACGATACAATCACTAGCAGATGTTTAACAATTCAGTATTGCTTGTATTTCATAGGAAGAAGGGCTACTTACAGCATTTATCCATTATAACAGTCCCCATAAATATATAAGACTGCCAGATATCAGACCGATAGACATTAGCCGCCTGATCTTCAGAGGATGACCCAATTATCTTCAATACACAAGTAACAAGGGCATGACAGTCAAAGAGGGCATATGGGGGCTTTGAGCAATCCAGTAAAAGCAGTGCTAATGCTTCAGTGCTTATGAGTGATGTGCTATTACAAGGCAGAACAGAAGGATTTAAACCTTTTTTAAAATCAATCTGACATACACAAAATAGATGAATGTACAAAACACATTTGTCGGTGGACCTTATTTGAGCACTTAACATGAACTTAACAGATGTGGAATGAATCAACTTAAGTCAAGATTCTGCCTGGACGAGCACTGAATGATCTCCATTGATAGGTACGGCTATGACAAAGTAAATTAATCTGTATCCATGCAGTCAGGATCAGCAAAAGTCCTTTATAACTGCCAGTATACTAACAAGTGTTCTACTTAAATCCAACTATAGTCAATGGTAAGAATCGCTTGCATTCAATGAAAACACATTTCTTCATGACACTTAAAGTCATAACACTTATAGTAGAATTCATAATATCTTTGCAAGACCTGTGTATGTTAATCCAATCTAACATACCATTGACAGTCAAAGACTGAGCTTTACTAAGCAAAGAACCCCAGAATTGTGGCTCAATAGACAATCCTTTTGTCTCATCTGAGAATTTTGCATATATTCTTACATTTTACATATATATATATATATATATATATATATATATATACACACACACACATACATATACACACACTGTCTAGTTTAAATCTTAGATATAATTAGCAAATTTTCCCCAATATTTTTGGCTGGCCGTATGTAAGTTACTATTTATCCGAATCCTTGTTCGGTATTCAGATAGCATTCTTCAGTAATATATTTCTAAGTTATGTTGCAGAAGGTTTGCACAGTAAAAAATAAAATAAAATCTATTTTTCCATATGATGTGGAAAGTGAGTAACACAAAAGACAACTTTATACTGTAACTTATGAATATGAATACGTTCTAAGCTGGGGCATAGAAGTGGTAAAGAACTTTTAAAAGGGAGCCTCTCAGGTCGATTTGGTTGAACACTAAACCTCGAACCAGTGGGTTAGTAGCCCAAATAGCCCACTTATCAGTTATGTGTCTGTTTGGGAATTTCCTTATAATCTTGTTTTTTTGTTTTTTTTTTATTGAGGAGTATAGTTAGGAGAGTGGGTATACCTTTTGTATACTTGTCTGGGTTGGGAACTCTAATTTTTATGATAAATGAGCCAGGAGACAGGTGGTTAAGAATCCCAAGTAAGTACATTCAAAACAGAAAGCTCCTAATTAGAAAGTCTTTGATTGGGGTCCCCAAATTCAGACATCATGGCTCATGGTCAGTTGGAAGGTTTGAGTGGCCTGGGGTCAGTATGTTGAACAAAGAAAATTCTGAATTGACAGAAGGAAAGTTTCAGGAAATAGGTTAGAGTCGGGGAATCCATAAATTTGAGGGTATCCCTTCCTTCTTGGTCATTTTTTTGAAGACACAGCTTAGTGTAGTCTGTCTGTTTCAAACGTCAAGCTCCAACAGCCAGGATTTAACTGGTCTGTTAAAGCACTGTGCCCCTTTTATGTATACTAAATCTAAAAAGTAATATGTTTGTCCTTTAGCTCTAATGTTCCCACAATTACAAACAATGTAACTATTAGAGATGAGCGAGTAGTATTCGATCGAGTAGGTATTCGATCGAATACTACGGTATTCGATCGAATACTACGGTATTCGAAATACTCGTACTCGATCGAGTACCACTCGCTATTCGAATGGAAAAGTTTGATGCAGAACCAGCATTGATTGGCCGAATGCTATACAGTCGGCCAATTAACGCTGGTTCTTTGCCTACCTTTAGAAGTCTTCTCTGTGCAGCTTCCCCGCAGCATTTTCCGGCTCTGAATTCACTCTGCCAGGCATCGGGCCTGGGCAGAGCCGACTGCGCATGCCCGCTTGTAGTGCGGGCATGCGCAGTCGCCTCTGCCCAGGCCCGATGCCTGGCAGAGTGAATTCAGAGCCGGAAGATGCCGCGGGGACGCTGCACGGAGAAGATTTCTCGGAGGATCCAGCCCGACCCTCACTCGTGGACTTGGTAAGTATAATTTGCCTACCCCTATAATTTGCCTACCCCTGAAACGAGAATTTTGCCCCCATAGAGTATAATAGGGTTCAATATTCGATTCGAGTAGTCGAATATTGAGGGGCTACTCGAAACGAATATCGAATCTCGAACATTTTACTGTTCGCTCATCTATAGTAACTATCACTAGCGGTGTTACTCTTTTCTGTGCTAGTGGCCGTGACGTGGATACATTGGTGTCTCGTCTATCCTTTAGTGGCAAGCGGTGGAAGCTCGGTGTGTAAATGTGTGATTGTAGGGGTTGCTTCATCCCCCCTGACAGGTGAGCTGGAAGGCAATGTGGAACCTAGAACCTATACAGTGAGTGGATATATCTGATGTGAGACCCCAATCCCTGAACCCATCCATCAACTGAAAGGGTTTGCTGCAGATCATGTCATCAGATAGGTTTCTTTACTTTCAACTATTGTGGCTATGTTCTATTTACAACTGATATTGGGCACTATGGAGACAGTACGGGATTAGCATATATCAGTATTCAGAAAATCCTAACACGGCATGTAAGAAAAAATATTCCCTGTATTATATCCAAAATGTAGCTGCATGTTTTCAGAGCTGAGGATTCATTAGGCCAGTTCACTTCAAATTTTTATCAGTTTAACTGATCAGTTTTTTGGATAAAAAAACAAACAAACCCGGATGCTAAAAATGGATGAAAGCATTTACATCCCTCATCTATCTCCCTCAATCTCCCCCTACTCATCTAGGTAAACAGACCTCTAAATTGTTTCTTTATCTCTGTATCGCAGCCAAAACTCTTATGGCTCTCCGATGGAAGAGTGCCTCTCCTCCCTCTGGTTCTGATCTTGTAGCCCGAATTAAGGATGTCCATAGCATGAAGAACTTGATGGCCACACTTAACCATACTGTTGAGGCGTTCCAGGCTATATGGTCATCTTGGGACGCATACTGTATTTTGAATCGTCTCTGACTCCTTCCCCTTCCCTTCCTCCCCCACCCCCTCATTTCCACTCTCAGGTTTCTGTGATGTGTACACATTCACAGTCTATTTGACGGTATGTGCATTACTTCACGTTCATGTTTTTAACTCTTGTGTTGTGTTGTATTTTACAAAAATCCTTTCAATAAAAATTACAGTTCAAAAAAGAAAAAAAAATGGATGAAAGCAGATAGAAACTGATGATCATCCCTTGACATAGTCAATGTTACATAAAAGTGGATCTGTTTCTGTTGAGTTTCTTTATGGGACACATAAGTATGGTATGTCCAACAGTAACTAATCTGTTTTTATTTAGCATTGACTCTATGTAATGAATGGCCATCATTTTCCATCTGCTTTCATCCATTTTTAGCATCAGTTTTCAGCATTTGCAAATCAGATCAGTTAAATGGATGATCAAAACATGATGTGAAAAGCGCCTAAGACTCTGACTCTTCTACTTTCCCACAGTCCAATTCTGACTTAACCTTTGTAACTAACTCCTTCATAAATGGTTTAGTTACAAGAATTAATATACATTGATAGATAATATTAAAGGGGTTATCTAGCTTTCAAAATTATCTGCTACTCAGTGTTACTCACTGTTCTGTTCTACACCCTTTGCTTGGCTTCCTTATACATGCTGCTTCTTGTACCACTGTTATTTACATTATACCTATAGGGAAACCAACCAGCCTTTTTTTTTTTTTTTTTTTTTTTTTTAATCAACTGTAATTTTTATTGAAAGAATTTTTAACATACATAAAATAACAATACAAAAGCCAAAAAAAAAAAATTAGGCACTCATATATCAGTGGAATAAAATAACAGTAAAACAGAACATAACGTACACAAAAAAGACAGGGGGAACACAAACCACAAAGGAAAGGACATAACGGGAAGGGGGTTAGAGGCTATTCAGAGCACAAAAAGAGTCCCAGGCTGGCCAAACTGCCTAAAATGTGTCTAGGGTGTGGCTCAGGGAAGCCGTCAAAAATTCCATCAACCAGCCTTTTCATAGGTATAATTGACATGCTGCGATTTCCAAAATCGTGACGGTTTTGGAAATTATAGATTTTTCTGCAATGTGTGGATGTTATTCATTAGAATCTCATCCACTTTGCAGTGACTGTAAAACGCTTCAGTTTTATACCACATGGGGCCCTGGTCTTAGAGAGGATTTTAAAGTAAAAGACCACCTTGTATTCTCCTTTTAATTCTGCCGTGTGAACTTGGAAATCCCTTTAATATTACAACCTAAGTGCTGTCACCTTAAAATTAAAATCAAGAAACATGTTTCTGTAATATATGTTATCAACAAGTCAATACAGTTTTGTTAATGAGCATGTAACATGGAGATGAAGTCAATAAGTTTCTCCCAACTCAGGCCTGGATTTCACAATAGCTCAATAGTTTTCGAGGACTGGTAGATGATGCATGTAAAATTTTAAAACGTAATTTAGGAACACAAAGGAAGGATTCAATTCACAAACCATCTACAGATTTAAAAAAAACGTAGACTATTCAACTCTACAGTGGACACAGATGACAAGATTGAAAAAGATTATCATGAATCCTCAAGAAGTAAATTAGTTTAAAATCCCTTTAAAGACAAGCTTTATAGACGCATCATACTCATCTTGCTAGATAGACTAAGGATCTATTACAGTTGTATTCAGTTGTTACATCTGGGCTGGATATTTAGGTCAACATTTAAATGACACAAGATTATCATGCATGAAAGAAAAGAAGCACCACACATTAGGTATCACATACAGTTTATTTTTACTGCTATTGTTCCTGCGTTGTAATAGATTTGTAGCAAATGATTTTGTGTAGAGTAATGTTTTCAGTATGCATACTGGGCTTGACTATGGTTAGATTGCTACACAAGCCACAACTTATAAGCTTAAAGCTTTAATAAAGTCTAACACCTTATCAAAGCCATTAAGATAGGTCATCAACCATAGATCAATGTTGGTTTGACACCCAGGACCCCACAGATCAGCCGTTTGAAGTGATATGGGAGCTACTACCATGTACAGTGTTGTGCTTGACTTGTAATGACGACGCTTTGGCATTCACCTGAATGCTGCGGTCTCTTCAAACCGCTGATCAGTGGGAATCCCAAGTGTTACATCCCTGCCAACCTTCAATTGATGACCTGTTCTAAGAATAGGTCAATCAATTAAAAAAAACAAAAAAAACAAACAAACACATTTTCAATTGAACATATGGGAGTGAAGAAGGGCAGAGAAATGTAGCATAACACAGCATTACTTTAGCAGATATTTTGCAGTCTTAAGCATTTCCGTCAAACTAGAACTTTACATAGTAAAATATGCAGAAAGGGGGTGTCTGTAATTGTCTTTCATTCATTTGTCCTTATCATTACTCTTCAGTGATAGGAAAATAATTAACAGGGGAGGAACCTTCTCCATAAATCTTTTCCCCAGCACTTTAATCGGCTATTGACTGTGACTGAGAAGTAATTGGAGCCACCACCACTGAATGGCTCTGATATGAATTCAGATTGCAGACAAATTGATCCTAATAATTATCCACTGATTTGCCATCATAGTCTTATATCATATAAATGTGATATAGTGGGTGAAGCTTGCCTGCTGTACTGTTTATGTTGGTGAGCATAACTATGTATATGTATGTATGTAAAAATATTGCATCTATGTATGTGTGTGTGTAATTCAAAGTCAGAGTGTTTATCATGTGGAGCTGATAATTGTAATTTGGGAATAAAGCTCCTGTAGAAAACTACCTACTGTTTTATATTCCATGTACCGTATTTTTCGGACTATAAAACGCACTTTTTTTCCCCAAAATTTTGGGGGAAAAGAAGGGTGCGTATTATAGTCTGAAGGTGGCGCCTGGCACCCGCTGTAATAGAGAGATGGAAGCCGGCAAGTGATAGACGCCGGGGCCTGAGACATCGCTGCGCTCCTCTGCCCTGCATGAAGCCAGCAGCGGCAGGGGCTCCTCCGTCCCCCCGCCGCTGGCTTCATGCAGGGCAGAGGATCGTAGCGATGTCTCAGGCCCCGGCGTCTATCCCTCCCCGGCATCCGCCTCTCTAGTACAGCGGATGCCGGGTCAGTATCCGTGGCCCCTTCTCCCCCGGGGGGGACGGTCCCCACCGGCCCCGTACCTGTAAAGTTGCAGGCCGGCTCCTGCGCGGCGATATCGCAGGAGCCGACCTGTTCGGGTGACAGCCGGGAGCCTAATGAGGCTCCCAGGCCTGTCACGGCTATATTAGTATTGCGGCTGGTCTCTATGAGCCCTCTGCTCCCGACCGCCACCAACGGAACCCGCCCGGGGCCACACACATCAGGACACCTATACTGGAGACTCTCAGGAGGCCACAACTGCTATTGTGAACTACTCACCAGTGTGCCTGCCTACAATTGATTCACATGTCAGAGACCAGAGTAGGACAAGCTGAGCAAACAGACCACAGCTACTCCCTAGGATACCCTTATTCTAAGGGACCTATTTGAGCCTACAAGGTCGTGTTGCACAACTGAGTATACTTTACACGCCAATACGGCCATTACCCGTACCTGCCTGACAGGACAATAAACAGGGGGGAACTTCACCTCACCCTGCCCTTTTGGAGCCTATTCTACACTCCTATCATTACTACGAGCTTGAGGAAGGCAGAACTTGCCGAAACGTTCTCGTATATACTCTGTATAGCCACGTGTGGCACAGTGCAATTTGTACTATTAGTTAAATAAAGTATCTTTGATATTACAATTCAGCCTACTAGGATCCTTTATTCTCATATATATTCTGGGTTGGGACCCTTCCCTGTAGGTCCACCTGGGTATTACCGTCTATGGGACTTGCGATCAAGTGACCGCAGGTTCAAGCCCCCGGGGGGGAATAAAATAGTAAAAAAAAAAAAGCTTTAAAAATATGAAATAAATAAAAGTTCTAAATCACCTCCTGTTTTTTTTTCAATACAAGGTGATCTAAGCAATAGATATCCCCCAAAATGGTATAACTAAAAATTACAGCTGGCCCCGCAAAAAAAACGCTCTATGCATCCCCGTACAGCTGCAGGGTCACCTGTCAAAGTGGCCTTGCAGCTGTTGCAAAACTACAACTCCCATATATTCTATATTTTACCAGTTTTTGCTTCAAAATTTTTTTTCCCTATTTTCCTCCTCTAAAACCTCTAAAAAAAAAGTCCAGTGCGTCTTATAGTCCGAAAAATACGGATAATAATAATAATAATAATAATAATAATAATAATAATAATAATAAAAAACATGCATTATTACTTTAACAATAATTGAATTATTTTTTCTTTGTCACAGCAAACAACTAAATAATAAAGTATTTTTGTAACTTATAGTATATTGTATATCAGGGATCAGCAACCTCCGGCACCTGTGCCAGGATCGGCACCTCGGGTACATTTACCCAGCACAGAACTGTCTCATGTTAAACCAATACTCTTCTCAATGACACTAGGGAGGAAAGCATGACACATCATGCCCTAATGTCTGGGTTGTGAGCTTGCCTAGGCAAAGAGCAGCAATTCATTTTTGTACCTTGAAGCAAGTGCAAAAGTAGAATATAACCGGTAAATTGTATAAGGTATAGGTAAAGGTATAGGAAGGTTACCAATATTAGCTTAAGCAGGCATACTATGGGTTAAAGGAAAACTCCAGTCAGAAATGAAAGTGTGACTATCACAAATGGGTATTTACTTTTTTTTACTGTTTCAATATAGGTTCGACAATGTAGCAAATATTGTCTATTATCTGTATTACACCTATTAGGTAATCAATAAAAGCTCTATGGGGGTCAACAACCAGGACCCCACTAATAAGCTATTTAAAGGAATCTTATCTTTCATACACATTTTTTTCTGAGTAACACGTAGGAATAGCCTTAAGAAAGGCTATTCTTCTTCTACCTTTCGTTATCTTCTCCACGCCGCCTTTCTGTAGGAATCCTGTTTTTTGTCGGTATGCAAATAAGTTCTCTCGCAGCACTGCGGGCGTCCCCAATGCTGTGAGAGAACTCTCCAGCACTGCCTCCATCTTCTTCAGCAACATCCTCTTCACTCGTCTTCTTCCGGTGCAGGTTTCACACTTCTAGGCCTCAGGCAGAGCAGACTGTGCATGCCCACAGGCCACAAGAAAATGGCCTCTTACACAATATGTAAGCAGCCATTTTCTCGTGGCCTGTGGGCATGCGCAGTCTGCTCTGCCCGAGGCCTAGAAGTCTGAAACCTACGCCGGAAGAACAGGCTATTGCTGACGAAGATGGAGGCGGCACTGGAGAGAGTTCTCTCGCAGCATTTGGACACCCCCAGTGCTGTTTGAGCGCTGAGGCCCGCCCCCCAGTGCTGCAAGATAACTCATTTGAATACCGACAAAAAATGGGATTCCTACAGAACGGCGGCGTGGAGAAGACAATGAAAGGTAGGAGAAGAATAGCCTTTCTTAAGGCTATTCTGACGTGTTACTCAGAAAAAAATGTGTTTGAAAGATAGGATTCCTTTAAGGGGCTGTGAACTGCCTTCAAACAGCTGATCAGCGAAGGTCCCAATATTAGATCTGTGGGGTCCAACACCTGGGACTTCCATAGAGAACTGTTGCCAAGACAGTGTGTGAGAGCTGTGCTGTACATTCACCATACAAACTGTCGTGGTGAGTGTAAATGCTACACCGCTGCCCCACATACTCTCCGACACTGCCTCAGGACCCTGGATTTCAGACCCCTGCCGATACCAAGGATAGGTCATCAATCTTAGAAATCAGATAACCCCTTTAAGTACCTGTCATTTCAAAAAAATTTTCATAACTTTTAACAGAGGTGGTCCACCTTCCATTTCGAGACCTAAGAAGAACAAATGTTTTGCTGAGGGTTGTCCTGCTTCAGATCACCCCCAGAAGGTCGCTTACAGACTATAGAAAAACATAAGTAAAGGGCCCATACAAAGCTCTCTGACTACTTAATTGAGAGCTTGAACTTCTTTGATCTAGAGACTGATGGACGACCCATTTTCTAACATGACAAATATAAATGTATGTTAATAATTATGAATTATGTGATATAAAAAATTTAAATAAGGAATTTCTAAACTTTACAATAATATCAAAAAGTAATCCACCTATTTTTCTTCTGTCTAATTGAGTCAGCCTCAGATCACTACTGATTTAAAGAGGTTTGCCAACTATATGCTGACCTAGCAACGTTCTCAAAATCGCATGCATATGACAAAATATATGTATTATATGTATCTACTAAAATAACTTTGGAGCATGGACTATATAAATTCCTGACCCACTTGTTCTATTTGCTGGAAAAACTATTTCCCTGACATTTTGTGTACTTATTTCTGGAAAGTGCACAGTATTTCTGGGGTTATTTATTTTCTATAAGCTTACCTGAGCTAGTGATGTTACATGATATTATTTTATTTGTAAGTGACTACTGTAATCTATTAAAATACTAAATTATGTCGAGTAAGGGCTTATTTACGTTCTCATTTATAATGTATGTGAGCTGTCACAGGCAGTACACGTTGCTTTGGATTTGTGTTTGTGTCCTGAAATGGCTGATCCATTTATCCTGTCCATGACAAAACATATCAAGCATTTTTTTTTTTCCAAAGTAATTTCTATTTTTTTTACTGATTTTTGTTTCAAACTAAATTTCTATCTTTTTCAATGTTTTTGGGTAAGTGGAAAATGGACAGCACATGGACAGCTTCACAGACTAACAGGCTTTAATGGGCAGATAACAGACCAAGACAGAGCTCTGTTCTTTTCTGCATTGTCCATTAAAAATGAATAAGTGTCTTGATAAATTTGTAAAGCATACGTCTGTTAAAAATGTAAATGTGAATAAGCTCTTATACACAAAGCATACTACCCTGTTTCCCCGAAAATAAGACACCCCCCCTTCACCTTCTGGATCACATACAACCGGCAGTCATGCCGGCACTCCGCTAATTGTTCCCCGCTTCGTTTGCCGATTGTTCCCCGCTCCAGCCGCTGCATAAAACATCCCCCGAAAATAAGAAAGGTCATATATTTCGTTAGCTAATTAATTATAAGAACATGTCTTATTTTCGGGGAAACAGGGTAAGAGGTGGCAACATCCCAACTGCAATACAGATAAAAGTAAATCGTTGTGATCAAGAAATTGCTGGTGAGCATACTTTTAGGGCTAGTTCACACGGGATTCCGCGTGTATACACTCCGTTGCAGCTTCCACGATGGGATGCCGGTGCAGTGCACTGGCATCCCGTCGCGGCTTTCTGCTCCGGATTAGGTCAAATGAATGGGCCTAGTCCGGAGGGTGGTGTCGCAAGGCAGAATCAGCCACAGAATCCGCCTGAAGAAAGGGCAGCTCACTTCTTTTTTCCATGAGTGAGAACAAACCACTCATGGAAAAAGGAAATGACCGGCTCCCATTTATTTCAATAGGAGGCATTTTTTTTAGCAGGATTTTGACGCGGTTTTCACATCAAAATACTGACCATTTTGCCCCGTGTGAATTAACACTTAGGTATATGACATACAGTATTTAACCCCTTCCCGACATCCGCCGTAATAGTACGCCGCATGTCGGGTGTGTAACTATGGCGACCGCCCGGGAACCGGGCGGCCGCTATAGCCGCCGGGTGTCTACTGCTTTAAGCCGTAGACAACCGGCTCTAATGCTTCTAATCAGTCCCCGGACCGATCGGAGGCATTAACCCCTCCGGCACCATGGTCAAAGGCGCCAGAGGCGCCATTTTCCCGGCGGCGCATGGGCGCTGCCATTTTGCCGGTGATCGCCAGCTCCTGGATCATGCTCCAGGGCCGACGTCACGTTGGAATGACAGCCGGGAGCCTTTACAAGGCTCCCCGGCCGGTCTGCAGCCTCTTTCTTTTGCAGGCTGGTCTATACATCACAAGGCGGCATCATGAAGAAAAATTTGTCCCGCGAAAATTAAGACCCCATATGGCTCTGGGAGCGGAGAAATAAAAAAGTTATGGGGTTTAGAAGGAGGGGAGTCAAAAACGAAAATCAAAAAATGCCATCGGCGGGAAAGGGTTAACAAGTGCACTTTTCACAAAATATCCCATTATGAAGGTAAAAAACTTGAAACACAAGCAAAAGATTTTTTTGTAAAATGAATGAATCTTCTGGGATTCTCAACTCTTCCTACAAAATTTCTGGTACTGTAAATGTTAAGATACATATGCATAAGCGTGGTGATTTTTTATGAATTCTTAGAGCTGTGGTCTTTTAGAATAGCAGTTCTGCATATTTCAGCTCAATAGGCAGAATGTTCACAAGCTATGAAGTCTTTCTTGACAGCCTGAGCCACTGCATATAAAGGATTAAATTAGCCATTTTTAGTTGGTAGGAAACAAGAAAAATCTGTTAGTCAATACCTCTACAGCTTTTCCAAACAGTTATGTAAGGAACCGTAGTGGAAAAACTCAAAAAAAAAAAAAGATGTAAAAAATTCACATTCAATATCCAAAACTTTTCACCAATACCAAAAAAGAATGGGGCTCTATAATAATGCAAACTGTTTATATGGAGGCAGCTATGATGGAGTACAATTTCTAATGCTGTGTTTACCGTATTTTTCGGACTATAAGACGCACCGGACCATAAGACGCACTAAGGTTTTAGAGGAGGAAAATAGGAAAAAAAATTTTGAAGCAAAAAATTTGTAAAATATTTAATAACAGAACATATTATTTCACCAATGTAAACAGAACTCAACAGCAGCATTAACAACCATTAGGGACTTTAAGCTTTAAGTATGGAAACTCTTCTAATCATCAGGGAACCATGTGATCTGCTGCTCCTTTACACAGCTCCAGTGCCAGCCAGCATCGGGCCAGCAGTCAGCAGTTCAGCATGTCCCGATGCTGGTGCTGAACAGCTCTGCTGGCCCGATAACGGAATAGTACCAATTTTTCCTCTGCTACAGCAGTCACCATACGAGAAAAATATTTTCATAAGTTTGTAGATCAGGGGTTTTTGGACACAGGGATTCCTAATGTGTTTGTGTTTCACAGTAATGTTTTTGTTTTATATGTATTCTAGGGATATGGGGGTGATTTGAATTTTTTTTTTATATATTTTTTTTCATAGCTATAAAAAAATTTTTTTAATATTTTATTTTCACCCACCTAGGGGGTTTGAACCTGCAATCATTTGATTGCAAGTCCCATAGACTGCAATACAACTGTATTGCAGTCTATGGGAGAGGCTCACTATATGACCGTACTATGAAGGCCCTTCCTGCAGAGCGTTTGCCATAGCTAACAGGTCTCCGCTGTACATGAGACCCGATAGCTATGGCAATCTCTCTGTGAGAGATAATGTCCCACAGAGAGCTAAAAAAGTGCCCATGATACCTGTACTAAGATGTCGGGTCTAAAAGATGGCCGGCGCTCCTGCAGAGCGGTTACCATAGCTACCGTGTCTCCGCTGTACAGGAGACCCGATGGCTATTGCAATCTCTCTGTAAGAGCGGCCAGAAACTTTTACCTGTAATGCTGCAGGCCAGCTCCCGCAGAGCCGACCTGTTCCTGTGCCACGCGGCTCTGAAACTCAGGAACAGGTCGGCTCTGCGGGAGCTGGCCTGCAACATTACAGGTAAAAGTTTCTGGCCGTTCTTACATAGAGATTGCAATAGCCATCGGGTCTCCTGTACAGCGGAGACCTGTTAGCTATGGCAAACGCTCTGCAGGAGCGCCGGCCATCTTTTAGACCCGACATCTTAGTACAGGTATCATGGGCACTTTTTTAGCTCTCTGTGGGACATTATCTCTCACAGAGAGATTGCCATAGCTATCGGGTCTCATGTACAGCGGAGACCTGTTAGCTATGGCAAACGCTCTGCAGGATTCGGTACCACTCGCAGTCAATTACCGTAACATACCTGCTTTCCTTCTAACTGACGGGACTAAACTGGCGCTGTGCTTGCCCCGCCCACTACATTCCCGCCCACTACATTCCCGCCCACTACATTCTAGCTCCGCTCATTCCTAGCACTACATTTGGACTATAAGACGCACCTACATTTTCCTCCCATATTTGGAGGAAAAAAAAGTGCGTCTTATAGTCCGAAAAATACGGTACATCTCTCTTAGGGGTTTCATAAGAAGCCACCATTGTAGATTCTATTGTGTCCGACGAGACAAAGTGTTATTTTACCTGTCAAAGTTAGACTCCCCTGCAGAATTCAACGTACTCCGTTATAAGTGAATGAGGCCTGCCAGTATCATGTGATAGATCCAGCACAAAGTTGAGACTTTTGCTATATATGAAAGTCACATTACTAGTGTGAACAGAGCCTCTAGAGACAGAGGGCGGATTTGTAATAACCTGTTCCTTTATGTTGTTTGTGCAGAAGTGGCAAAGGATGTGAAAAAGTAAAAAAGTTGTGCAACTTTTTGTACATAGGTGTGAATTTTTATATCTTCTAACTAAGAAAAGAACAAATATGCCTCACTATTTTTATTCAGAGGGCATCTCCTGGTATACTGGAACTAATGTACAGTTTTGCAGGTAGCATATAAAGAGGTAGACAACCATGTGGGCAGTCTCTAGTGGAAGAATATAATTATTCAATATGGTCCGATCTATAATATCTTCAATAATAACAAGATCCTATGGTTTAAAGACACAGAGTAGTAACTTAACTGCTGGGTGAAGGAATTACTAGAGTGAGAATATTGCAAAATGTTGTTTCTTCCCTGTGGGTCCATTTTACGTAGGGGGTTTGAAATCTGCAGCACAATTTTTGCACATATTTTGTGCAGATTTTTTTTGCAGCCTGTGAAAAAGATTTCTTCAAATTTCATCCACTTTGCATTTTGTTTCAACCTGCAGAATTTTATACTAATGTTAAACATCAACCAATGAAGACTCTTACCGTGAGAGTTGTCTTGTTAGAATTCCATGGCCACAAAGGTGAACCTAAAGCAAAAGAATACATATCATGTTTTATCCATATATACACTTAAATAGCAACTGAGTATGCATTTTCTCCTAAAGACTAGACTAAAAATCTGAGTTATATGACACCCAATGTAACACGTCAGTAAGGCTGACCACACAGACAGACCTCAACACTGACTTGTGATAAGTCATCTGCCTGCATTTACAATCATCAGTTGCCACATGGACTTCCAAAGAAACTTATCAATTCATGAGAATGTAGTTACTGACCAGATCAAGTTCATGTGACAGAACTTTGCCAAGGTTAGATGTATGTAGAGTCCTTCCTCTTTACCACATGTAAATAGTGTTTCCAATAGTCAGAGATGCTCATGATATTTTTATTTAGAAGGTGATTTCCATTAAACAAGATTGGCATCAGACTGCCTATAGAGAGTCTAAATCTTGCATCCAAATAATGCATTAAAGCAACATTCAAGGGAGAACTTTGTCTAATGCTAAGTCTGAGGATATGGTGTACAAATTTTTCAGAATTTTAAAACATAAAACATAGCTGGTGCCATATGAAAGATGGGATTCTTGGCTTTCATAACATACCAAGATCATAAGTAAATTTTCTGATTAATCACCAATTAAATTACATAAGTGCCCACATACCGCTATTCGAGTGAGAAAGGGAATGAATGAGCACAGGGTTTAAATTAATTTATAACGTATATTGCAATAAAATATTAATGACAAAAACGCTGCCAGAAAATCAAAAGTTGTTTGAAAGTTTAGTTACCCATAGAACAACATTATATAAAACTTGCACAGATATCTTCTCAATAGGTTCTTCAGTAATAAGCCATCTATAATAAGTATATATCAATAGGCCAACAGTTCTAAACAACCTAAGGTCGGGGCCCACGTGGATCCCATCTGCACACTGCAAAAAAAGCCGTGCAGTGGACATGCTGCGATTTCCAAAACCAATGCCAATTATACCTAGGGAAACAGCAGCTTTTTGCTCCAGTCCACTACATGAAGTCTTAGCCTAAGAAGATCTTAAAAGGTTTCAATTTCCTGTCTCCCTCACATATAGTAAATATATAACAACATATGAAAGTTCAAAATGTTTCTAATTATAAAACACAGATTAATTCCTGGTACATTAAAGGGGCTCTATCACTGGGAAAAGTCATTTATAACTAAATCACATGCTTGCATAGGCTTTAGAAAGGCTATTCCACACCTACTTTTAGTATGTAAATTGCCTCAGTGGTTTCTGAATAAGTCCGTTTTTATTTATATGCTAATGAGCTTCCAGCCAGCACAGGAAGTTCCCAGCAGCATTCATCTCTCCTATTATCTCCTATGTGGGTGCATACAGGGAGCTGAGTCATCATTATCAGCAGCAGCCTGTGCTGTGCTCATAGGAAACAACAGGAGAGGAGTGCACGATGCAACGGGCACCAGTCTAATTAGCATATGAATAAAAACAAGACTTATTCAGAAACCACTGAGGCAATCTACATACTAAAGGTAGTAATGGAATAGCCTTTCTAAAGGCTATGCAAAGATGTGATTAGTTAAAAATACAACGCATGGACCCTTGGATAGAGGACTGTGGTGGGTGCCAATGAGTACAATGATAACAATTATACATTCAGAATCAGCATCTTTCCACCTAAGAAGCCAGGGTTTTGGAAGGGGTTTCCTTGTTGACAGAGTTCCAATAATGAAATTACACCAGTAGCTGAGAAAACCTCAGAATTCAAAATTACAGATCTGGAACTATATAGTAATACACTTGTTTATTCCTGTTCACTTTGCTTATGCTGCCTATGAACAAGCAAAACTTTCAAGTGTGCAGGTAAGGACTAGCAATGACAAATAACAAGTGATATTTCATTGCTTTCTGTCACAGTGCGGCATAAACAAGGCTTCATCCCTCATAAGACTGAGGCTAGAATGAAATGATTTTGTGTACTGAAAAACATCCAAGCAATGAAACTTTGCTTCCTTTGGGTTTATAACTCAAGCCAGGAAAGAGAATTGCAATATACTGATTTAAATGAAAAGCTGGGAAGACATTTGGAACAGAACATTATTAAGACAATAAACTTTTCAATGTAAAAAAAAGATCAAATCAGACTTAGAATTCACCTAAAATAATTGTAACAACAAAAGTAATATTCTGCCATAACCAATACATAGAATTCTCTTTAAATAGAAAGAAGAGACAGAAGGGATAGGGCACAGTAACAAACTTACTAATATTGTTATAACCGATTTACTGATATGACTTACAACCAATACAGGCAAGTTCACATGCAATGCAGTATGTCATAAACAAATACCCATAGAATTGTGGTCTGCAAAACAAAACTTTAACTGAATATCACTTCCAGTGCTGAATGGTATCCATATTTTAATTTCCACTTATTCCAACTTTCAAATATACAGCCAATTAAGAGTATGTTCACACGGCAGAAAATAGATTTCGCGTGTGAACATACCAGGCGGCTAGCAGTGCACCGGCATCCAGTTGCGGCATTCCGCTCTGGATTAGGCCCAAATGAATGCGCCTAATTGGGAGGGAACCTCGCACTGAGGAGTCAGCTGTGGAATCCGCGGGAAGAAGGGGCATGTCGCTTCTTTTTTCTGCTACTAGAAGACAATAGGAGCCGTTTTTGGCAGCAGATTTTGAGGCGGATTCAGTGTCAACTCCGTAGGATTAAAATATGCTTGCTAAAGTCTACATGGCAACTTTGTTTCAACAATATGAAGTGGTTTACACGTCACAAGACTATTTTAGGGTATGATCTGGGAACAAGTTGTGTACAATTCATTGCAATTTTCAATTTTCGCTGAACCTCATGCTAGAAAAGCTACTGTTGCATCACATCATAAGATAAGATAAGATAAGATAATCCTTTAATAGTCCCACCTTGGGGAAATTTCAGCGTGTTACAGCAGCATAGTAATACAGATACAGGATAATACAGAGTAATATGTTATCATCTGTAGTAATGTGACCATACCTATCATATTATTGAGGGATGCAGTTAGGGATTTTTCTGTGTGAACGTAGGGTCCCAACTCGTAACAGATAATGTAAGGATGAACTAGATTATGCCAGTGATAATTCTTTATTGTTCACAATCGTGATATTCGTAGAGCAAAACGTTTTTCAGTCTAATTTAAGACCTTATTCAGACTCTGTGCAAAAACTGTGTATAACTAAACAGATGATTCGCCGCGTGATATCAACTCTTGAGAGTACGTGCGTCAGCTCCACTTGTATCCCAGTCAGGGTCCACAGATGTATGTAGTTTTGTGGGCTGGAGTCGGGCGCTTTAGAAAACGGCACGCACGCCAAAAGCACGCGCTACTTGAGTTTGAGAATGCCGAGAGTGTGCAAAGCAGGAATCAAAGCAAAAGGTGGCTACTTTGAAGAACCTAGAATATAAGACATATTTTCAGTTGTTTCACACTTTTTTGTTAAAGGGGTTGTCCCACGTCGCATCCTCGCTAGTCTTCGCTGCAGTAAATTATTCTGTCTTCCGGCTTTGTTGCGTCATTGGTGGGCGGGGTTACATATGCAAAGCCAGCGGCGTGTGCGCTGCCGATGCACTAGGCATCAGATGTACAGCCTTTCACAATGTAATACAGACCCGGCATCTGCTGTAATAGAGAGGCGGATGCCGGGGAGTGTAGACGCCGGCACAGGTGAAGCCAGCAGCGGCAGGAGCGATGCTGCTATTCCGCTCCTCCACCCCCCCCTCCCCTCCGGAATAGAAACATTGCTCCTGCCGCTGCAGGCTTCACCTGTGCCGGCGTCTACACTCCCCGGCATCCGCCTCTCCATTACAGCGGATGCCGGGTCTGTATTGGTGGCCCCTCCCCCTCCCCCAAGTGTAAACTACCCCCCTCCAGGCTCGCTCCCGTGCACTTAGCCCCTCCTCCCTCCCCCCTCAGAGCAGCAGATACATCACTTGACTTATGACCAGATAAGTCAAGGGATGTGTCAAAAAAAAAAATTAATAAAGTAAGATAGTGGACAAACAAAGCAGTTTTGCTGAAGCAATGTATTTAGGAAAAGTCTTACATTCACATTATCAAGCAGTATAGATAGGATCCTTGTGATGGGACAACCCCTTTAAGTATATAATTCCACATGTGTTAATTCATAGTTTTGATGCCTTCAGTGTGAATCTACAAATTGTCATAGTCATGAAAATACAGAAAACTCTTTCAATGAGAAGGTGTGTCCAAACTTTTGGTCTGTACTGTATGTCTGCCATTTTTGCAGGGCTTGGCATTACTAGCCCACAGTTCTCTAGTTATAAAACCAGCCATATCTGCTTATTAGCTCTTTCGTTACTCTACAATCTGAACTCCATGTCATATTACAAACGTCTTTATCACCATGAGGCCTTCAAGGCTAGATCCATATTGACCTGACAGCTACTGAATCGCAATACTATCAATGTCTTCAGTACAGCAGCTAGCGCAATGTTCAGATACTAGGGTGAGGTAGAGGGCATAAAATGGAACCAAAAACCACAGGAATTAAAATGTTCTTCTTTTCAACCACATAATAAAAATAAACATTATAGGTTTCTCAAGTAAATTTATGTGAAATTACACATTGCTGGTCCTTCAGGGTGGTTCTCAAAGTAGTGACACCACAGCCTACATTTTACATGGCCTAAACATAGGTGGTAGTATACAATCCTGACACTATTTAACTGGACAAACTAAAAGTAAGCGTCTTGTAGCAAATCAGCAGCATTAGATGTGAAATGCATTTACTTTCCTGCCCCCCACAAGCTGTTTTTGTGTAGCTAAAATGAATAAGAAGAAAGAATAAAGACAGCTTAGAATTACAAAATATAGGTTTGAAGCTAACCACTAGTTACTGTGGGAAGCCAAGTAAATTATGCTTCCAGGCACAATAGGGAAAATAACGCAGGTAAAAGTTACAATCTTTATTTCTTTTGAAAGATTTCTCAAATCTAAAACTTGGCTTAGCTTTACATTTTTAAGCTTATTTATGTTTTGTGGATTTTTGCAAAGTGTTATCATTTGGTTTCCTTTTGTGATGGGGGAGCAGGCTTGTGGCTACTACGGGTTCAGACATTCAATATATTTAAGAAAGGTCTACATTTTCGGTTAAAAATGCTATATGCCGTGCCAAAGAAAAGCTCCAACATCGTAGAATTTAAACAGGCCATGTCGCATCTCTTCCTTTGTCTATTTTAGTAAATAACTGTATTCCAATTAAATTAACTATTCTGGATCTTTCCTATCTCTCTCTACATTGTACCATTCCTCTAGAAATGTATGAGTAATGAACCAAATGGGTGTTACCAGTTGGGGGGGTTGTCAGTGCTAAGTGGACAGTATCACACGGTCTAGGTCACACGACCAACGGTCACCCATTTAGATAATGAATCATAATTTAGACGAAATAACAGAAAAAACACAATACAGAGTTATAAAAAAAAAAAAGCTGCTCCAGAATTGTGATTTCACGGGGAATGAAAGTATTTACTAAACTAAACAAGTCTAGACAAGTGACAGATCTTCTTGAAGGGCAGATCTACTTCAAGGCTTAAGCCCCACGTTGCGAATATGTAGTTTTGCCAATGGCGAAAACGCTGTTGCAATAAAACGCTGCATTTCACATTACCTGCGAAGTGAATGGGATTTCGGCTAATCCTATCCTCACATTGCACAAAACATTCTGCAGCAGAAAAGCATTTTCAAAAATACCTGTATTTTGGAAAATCGCAGCATTTCAATTTAGCTGCAAAATTCTGCCATTTTCTGGCTAGATATAATAAGGGCAGAAAGTCCACAGATGAAAACGCTGTGAAAATGTGATGTAAAACGCTGCATTTTTTTTTTTTTTTGCTATGTGGGGCCTTAGCCTAAAGGAACATCTGTCCGAATTCTTTCTAATAAACCAACCAACCAATGAAAGTATACTTTATTGCAATATGTAAATAAGAATTACTTTCACCTTCATAGAATTCTTATTACCTTTTACACGTTTCCTTTTTCAAATTTTTTTTATTAGAATTACAGTCTTATTATGTAAAGAGGAATACATTAAACAGTCCTACCATCCCAACCCACACTTGTGCAAAACACAAATCCTTCTGATCCCCCTTCTCTGAGACTTGGACTTTCAAAAGCTAAGGATCTGTGAAACATGGAGCATGTGATTTCTCAAGCCATCAACAAAGATGAAATGTATGTCAGTCAATTGAAGTACAGTACTAGCACACTGACCGTTTTTCTTTTGCTGTCTGAACTCAACCCCAGGTTAGCAGCTACAAGAAGAGCCGTTCTGATTCATCCCACTTTACCAATCTCTCTTTTAGATTTCCCCCTTCCTACTTTGTATATCGTTTCTTTAAACATCTTTATAGTAGTAAGTCATAAGCATATGATATTATTTAGGAACCCCTATATTATCTTTCTAGTTTGCCCCTTCCATTGTTCTTTATGTTGATGCGGTCCCTCCTCATTCCTCTCCTGAATCAATGTACAATGAAAACGTAGGAACTATACATATACAGAATAAAATATACAAACACTATATCAAGCCAAAAGGGCAATTCTATACACAAACAAGTTTGAAATTTTGTTCCAGGTATTGCTGACACCTCTGTTAGTTCTTTCTGGTCAGCTTTCTTCTTCATTTTAATGGACTGAGCAGAGTACAGTGATGTGCTTTTCTACTAACATAAAAAAAATGATCAAAGGAGATTCATCATATTTGTAATAGCTCCGGTAAAAACTGAAACCATTATACCAGTGTGAACAACCTTGTGACATGCAATATTCGCAACAAAATATCTGGTCATGTACTGTAAGAAATATGTCTCACATATTCCTCATAAGCCCACTTACTAAGCAGCTTATCTGCATACATTTCCATCATTTCATCATACTTGAAAATATCAAACTAGTTTAGGTATATGTTGTACAGTGAATGACACCCAATGACAGCCAGTTGAGCATCAAAGAGAATGGCGAAAAGAGGACAATGCTGTATGAAAGTTGTATATCTGCAATATTTTGTACCACAATACTTTTCATGAGTCCGAATACTTGGTAAGGCTAAGGCCCCATGTGGTGTCCCGCTGCAGGAAAAACCGTGGTGGCAATGCATCGTGTTCGCAGAGCTTTCTGTTTCAACTATACCTATGGGGAAACTGCTTGCGTTTCTGTAGATATAACTGACATACTGCGATTTCCAAAACCACGCTGGTTTTAGAAATCGCCGTGTGTCCGCAGTGTAGTTTTTTCCACACGCAATGTGGGCATAGGATTTGCGAGCGTTCTATCCACTTTGATGTGAATGTAAAATGTGGGGCCCAGCCTAAGGTACAAAAATATATAAAAGCATGGTTATGCAAAAGGATTTGGCAATAGGTAAGACACAAAATTTTTTTGTCTTTAAGGGTTATTAATTTCAATATGCAAAAAAGAAACCACTTAGTACATTATGTTCATTGGCTACCTGATTATATGTGAACCTTTTACACATTATATACAAATTTATATATGTCCCTGCTTAGATATGATATATAATATAGCATCTGATTCGCCAAGATTAATTTTGTACATGTAGGCATTAGTCTTTGCATCTCATACATGATCAAACAGGACCTCCGCTCAGGTAAAATATGCCTATTACATTGACCTGAATGATTTTAAGAGTGTATCAGTCTCAATATATATATATGCAAATATAGCTGCAAAATCGTATATAACAGTTACAGCTAAAAAGGGTATATTTAAAATCTGTTGTTCCATTTTAATACTGCAAGTTGTGTGCTTCTGAAAACACTCAGTGAATCTGCAAAACATATTGAGAACATATTTTTCCTGCAGCTTTTTTCTTGGTTAATAATATATAGTGTAAGTAGTGAGCCTTCAGAACTGGGGAAGCAACAAAACAGCCCAGAGACCATAGTCTGGAAAGTGAATGCCCACAGGTAAATGTGATGCCGTCTTTGATCAGTTCAATCTGTTATGTAAAATACTAATGGCATTTCAAGTGTTGCCTATATAATACATGTGGCATATGGAGTAGGAAGTTTCTGGATGCATAGATGCATAGAAGAGAAAAATCTGAGAAACTGAAAATTTTGCAGTGGTCTCTTAATTTTTTCCAGAGCTGTATACTTGCTGAACACAGCTGGACCCCTATATGCAAGAGGTCAACAGACCCCCTTCAATATGAGACCGGTGGTGCAATAAATGGACTGCTAAGGGTCAGTGGAGACCACTAGTGTTCTTTTTTCTGCTGCTAGCGGCATGTTGCCTCTAGCATAAAAAAGAAGCGAGCTGCCCTTTCTTTGGGCCCCTTCAAACGGAGGATACTCTGGCTGATTCGGAAGGTGTAAACGTTCCGAATCAGCAGCGTTTAAAGCAGGTCCCATTGCTTTCTATGGGAGCCAGCATACGCGCGCTCCCCATAGAAATGAATGGGAAAAAGCAGCCCTTTCATTTCTATGGGGAGCGAATGTATGCCGGCTCCCATAGAAAGCAATGGGACCTGCTTTAAACGCTGCTGATTCGGAACGTTTACACGTTCCCAATCAGCCAGAGTATCCTCCGTGTGAAGGGGCCCTTTAGGTGGATTCTGTGGCTCGTTGCGCCATGGCGTCCGCCTCGCAGCAGCAACCTCCGGAGTCGGCCTATTCATTTGAGCCCACTCTGGAAGGGGAAGCCGTGACTGTTGGAATCCGCGACAGTCGTGGAAGGCGGATTTTGACCCAAAAGTGACGCGACTCCCTGCGTCACTCTCGGTGCCAAAATCCGCCCTTCCGCTCCCAGTGTGAACGGGGCCTAAGATGTGTATGGGCATATAGTAATTTCCTACCTATTGTTTTCATTTTCAGTTTTGGTTTCTTTAATATATCCATGTGCATGACTAGTATCAGATAAACTATTTCTTTTACCAACAATATTCTGCAGAGTGTGATGAAAAGGCGAAAAAAAGTGACTGTTTGGAGGGTACCCATAGTAAGTAATTTACATTTAACTAAAAGAAATAACTTACCCTTTTATAGACTATTTATATACTCTGGCTTATGATGGTTTAATCTATTTACTGAGGCAATGAATGTGTACTGGCTTAATGTATTCCTACGAGAAGGCGGCCAATGGAGAAAAATACAATAAAATGTTATAAGACACTAATTTTCAGATTAGAGTTTACACTCTTAGCCACTAAAGGCTAAAATACTGTGACAATTTGCTGACTCATTAAACTTCCTTCATTTCCTTGTTGTATTTGCTTTTCTAAAGCGTAAAGTAAGGTTCAATGTTCTTAACACCTGTTCTATGCATCTTTATGCACAAAATGCGCTGAATAGTAATAAAATAAGGTTTAAGGGGAAAACAATCTATTTGCATCTTCACGAGATAGGTTTAGGCACTTAATTTGTTCCTTTTTTCAAAGAACTTCATGGGGGTTTCCGTCCCCGAACCCGTTCAAAAAAATGCAGAGATTAGCACTGCAAGCAGCTCTTTTCTCTCCACATTTTTTGCCCTTTTTGGACGGAAACCACATGGAAACCCAGTAGACCCCAGAATAATCTATGGGGTCCACGGATAGCCGCTTTTTATTAAGCGGATTAGGATTCCAGTTAGGGTGTCCTCAAGCAGACCCCCTGAATGCAGGTGTGAACCTAGCGTAACTATCATCTAAAGGACTAACTGGGCAAAAAATAAAAATCTCCCCAAAAATCTGGTCACACAAGTATGTTGGCCTTCTAGTGCCACACCAGGACACAGAGTTTTTAACCCAGTATTTGACACAATCCTATTAATATTATAAATGTGAAAGTTTGTGAGTTTGCATGTTTGTGGGTTTGTGTGTTTGGATGTTTGTTAGTCAATCACGCAAAACCCGCTCGACCGATTTGGCTGAAAGTTTCCACAAACATAGTTAATACACCCGATAGTGCAATAGGCTACTTTTCGTCACAATAGCGCACATACGTTTGTGCCAGGACCCCCACAAAACCCAAACTCACACCACCATCTCTGCAATCTCACATACTTTGGACCATAGCAAGCCACAAAATTCATATTGCCCTCTGCAGCCTCGCCCCTAACCCCACACAATCACATACATATACTTTACCACTTTGCCCCTCACCTTACCGATACTCCAGGAGGCTCTCTTTAACGCTCCGGAGCAGCCATGTTTGCCGACCCCCACCGCTCTGACAATCCGCGACACCGCCCACCCATGTCAATACCCCTAGGAGGTCTAATAAATGCAAAAAAAAAAAGTTTAAAAAAAAGTAAAAAAAATATAAAAACAAATAAAAAGGATTAAAAATTCAAATCACCCCCCTTTCCCTAGAACACATATAAAAGTAGTTAAAAACTGTGAAACACATACATGTTAGGTATCCCCGCGTCCGAAATCGCCCACTCTAGAAAGCTATACAAAAAATTTTCCTGTTTGGTAAACGCCGTAGCGGGAAAAATGGTCAAAAGTGCCAAACCGCCGTTTTTTCACTGTTTTGATTCTGATAAAAATTTGAATAAAAAGTGATCAAAGCAATAACATTTCCCGAAAATGGTAGAACTAAAAAGTACACCCGACCCCGCAAAAAAAGACGCCCTATACATCCCCGTACATGGAAGTATAAAAAAAAGTTACGGCCGTCGGAATATGACGACTTTTCAAAAAAAAATTTTTTTAACACAGTTTTGGATTTTTTTAAGGGGTCAAAATGTAAATAAAACCATATAAATTTGGTATCCCCAGCATCGTAACGAAACACAGAATACAGGGGACATGTCATTTTGGTTGCACAGTGAACGCTGTAAAACCAAAGCCCGTAAGAAAGTCGCAGAAATGCATTTTTTCGTCAAATCCACCCCATTCAGAATTTTTTCCCTGCTTCCCAGTACATTATATAGAATAAATAATGGTGGCATCATGAAGAAAAATTTGTCCCAGGAAAAATTAAGACCTCATATGACTCTGGGAGCGGAGAAATAAAAAAAGTTATGGGGTTTAGAAGGAGGGGAGTCAAAAACTAAAAATGAAAATCAAAAAATGTCATCGACGGGAAAGGGTTAACTTCAAATACTTCTGTCCCAAACTCACTATGTAAAGTTTCTCACAACACCGTATATATAGCAGCTCAAATACAAATTAACTTCAACACAAAAGTCTCACGTATTCTCTGAATTACAGCAAAAACAAGATACAAAGTTACATTTCATATCCCATACCTTATACACAGTACGAAAACCTTACCCACGCCTGTATATACCCACTGCTACAATCACCGCAGACGAAGTCGCGGGTACCAGCTAGTATTCCACTAAAATCCTGCAATATTGTTTGATATTTGAGACTTTCTTGACCTTTTCTATATCATCCACACATGAAAACATTGGGATATCCCACATTATGCATCTCTTTCTGAGGATAAAAACGGAATATATTCTAAATAAATTTGAGGAATCCTAACAACATTCAGCAGACAGTCAAGGCTGCTACTCTAAGATATTTTGTGATGCTTGTGTATTTTCTAAAACCATTTTAAGCATGACTAGTAGAGGGGAAAAGACAAAACACAGCAAAGCTGGAGAATGTTTTTATCTGCTTCACTGAGCATGGAACTAATGAGGACAAAGCTCTCCATTGTGAGGTTACTGTCAGAATTTACCTGTACCTAGTACAGTCAGTCAGATCAGCAGCCACTCTCTGTGTGGGCTTAGCATATAGCATTTTACTCAGGAAATGTCATTTAAAGGATAATTTTCCCTGCAGTGTGTAACAATAACTAGGAAAGAGTTCAGAAACTATGGTTTATCAATATTACTGTATCACCATGGTGTCCCACTAATGTCAAAACACTTTATTATATGCATTCATATAACATATACTGTATGTACACAGATATAATTGTAAATCCAAACATAACATTTAACAATTAAAAGCTTGCCATAATTGTGCTCTGAAAAATAACATTACTTACAGATTTAGGCCCCTCTTATTGAGTCAAAGTCAAGGTTGTCTTTACTAGAAATGGGAACAGTGGCGTAACTAGTAGAGATGAGCGAACAGTGTTCTATCGAACACATGTTCGATCGGATATCAGGGTGTTCGCCATGTTCGAATCGAATCGAACACCACGTGGTAAAGTGCGCCAAAATTCGATTCCCCTCCCACCTTCCCTGGCGCCTTTTTTGCACCAATAACAGCGCAGGGGAGGTGGGACAGGAACTACGACACCGGGGGCATTGAAAAAAATTGGAAAAAGTCATTGGCTGCCGAAATCAGGTGACCTCCATTTTAGACGAATAGTGGATTTCAAATCCGGGTCATATGAGAATGTGAACTTTGTGACTATGAGACAGGGATAGCTGTACAGGCAGGGATAGCTAGGGATAACCTTTATTTAGGGGGGAATGTTATTAAAAATAACTTTTTGGGGCTCTAATCGGGTGTGTAATTGTGATTTTTGTGAGATAAACTTTTTCCCATAGGGATGCATTGGCCAGCGCTGATTGGCCGAATTCCGTACTCTGGCCAATCAGTGCTGGCCAATGCATTCTATTAGCTTGATGAAGCAGAGTGTGCACAAGGGTTCAAGCGCACCCTCGGCTCTGATGTAGCAGAGCCGAGGCTGCACAAGGGTTCAAGCGCACCCTCGGCTCTGATGTAGGAGAGCCGAGGGTGCACTTGAACCCTTGTGCACCCTCAGCTCTGCTACATCAGAGCCGAGGGTGCGCTTGAACCCTTGTGCACACTCTGCTTCATCAAGCTAATAGAATGCATTGGCCAGCGCTGATTGGCCAATGTATTCTATTAGCCTGATGAAGTAGAGCTGAATGTGTGTGCTAAGCACACACATTCAGCTCTACTTCATCGGGCTAATAGAATGCATTGGCCAGCGCTGATTGGCCAGAGTACGGAACTCGACCAATCAGCGCTGGCTCTGCTGGAGGAGGCGGAGTCTAAGATCGCTCCACACCAGTCTCCATTCAGGTCCGACCTTAGACTCCGCCTCCTCCGGCAGAGCCAGCGCTGATTGGCCGAAGGCTGGCCAATGCATTCCTATGCGAATGCAGAGACTTAGCAGTGCTGAGTCAGTTTTGCTCAACTACACATCTGATGCACACTCGGCACTGCTACATCAGATGTAGCAATCTGATGTAGCAGAGCCGAGGGTGCACTAGAACCCCTGTGCAAACTCAGTTCACGCTAATAGAATGCATTGGCCAGCGCTGATTGGCCAATGCATTCTATTAGCCCGATGAAGTAGAGCTGAATGTGTGTGCTAAGCACACACATTCAGCACTGCTTCATCACGCCAATACAATGCATTAGCCAGTGCTGATTGGCCAGAGTACGGAATTCGGCCAATCAGCACTGGCTCTGCTGGAGGAGGCGGAGTCTAAGGTCGGACCTGAATGGAGACTGGTGTGGAGCAATCTTAGACTCCGCCTCCTCCAGCAGAGCCAGCGCTGATTGGTCGAGTTCCGTACTCTGGCCAATCAGCGCTGGCCAATGCATTCTATTAGCCCGATGAAGTAGAGCTGAATGTGTGTGCTTAGCACACACATTCAGCTCTACTTCATCAGGCTAATAGAATACATTGGCCAATCAGCGCTGGCCAATGCATTCTATTAGCTTGATGAAGCAGAGTGTGCACAAGGGTTCAAGCGCACCCTCGGCTCTGATGTAGCAGAGCTGAGGGTGCACAAGGGTTCAAGTGCACCCTCGGCTCTCCTACATCAGAGCCGAGGGTGCGCTTGAACCCTTGTGCAGCCTCAGCTCTGCTACATCAGAGCCGAGGGTGCGCTTGAACCCTTGTGCACACTCTGCTTCATCAAGCTAATAGAATGCATTGGCCAGCACTGATTGGCCAGAGTACGGAATTCGGCCAATCAGCGCTGGCCAATGCATTCTATTAGCCCGATGAAGTAGAGCTGAATGTGTGTGCTAAGCACACACATTCAGCACTGCTTCATCACGCCAATACAATGCATTAGCCAGTGCTGATTGGCCAGAGTACGGAATTCGGCCAATCAGCGCTGGCTCTGCTGGAGGAGGCGGAGTCTAAGATCGCTCCACACCAGTCTCCATTCAGGTCCGACCTTAGACTCCGCCTCCTCCAGCAGAGCCAGCGCTGATTGGCCGAATTCCGTACTCTGGCCAATCAGCACTGGCTAATGCATTGTATTGGCGTGATGAAGCAGTGCTGAATGTGTGTGCTTAGCACACACATTCAGCTCTACTTCATCGGGCTAATAGAATGCATTGGCCAATCAGCGCTGGCCAATGCATTCTATTAGCGTGAACTGAGTTTGCACAGGGGTTCTAGTGCACCCTCGGCTCTGCTACATCAGATTGCTACATCTGATGTAGCAGTGCCGAGTGTGCATCAGATGTGTAGTTGAGCAAAACTGACTCAGCACTGCTAAGTCTGCATTCGCATAGGAATGCATTGGCCAGCCTTCGGCCAATCAGCGCTGGCTCTGCCGGAGGAGGCGGAGTCTAAGGTCGGACCTGAATGGAGACTGGTGTGGAGCTATCTTAGACTCCGCCTCCTCCAGCAGAGCCAGCGCTGATTGGCCGAATTCCGTACTCTGGCCAATCAGCACTGGCTAATGCATTGTATTGGCGTGATGAAGCAGTGCTGAATGTGTGTGCTTAGCACACACATTCAGCTCTACTTCATCGGGCTAATAGAATGCATTGGCCAGCGCTGATTGGCCAGAGTACGGAATTCGGCCAATCAGCGCTGGCTCTGCTGGAGGAGGCGGAGTCTAAGATCGCTCCACACCAGTCTCCATTCAGGTCCGACCTTAGACTCCGCCTCCTCCAGCAGAGCCAGCGCTGATTGGCCGAATTCCGTACTCTGGCCAATCAGCACTGGCTAATGCATTGTATTGGCGTGATGAAGCAGTGCTGAATGTGTGTGCTTAGCACACACATTCAGCTCTACTTCATCGGGCTAATAGAATGCATTGGCCAATCAGCGCTGGCCAATGCATTCTATTAGCGTGAACGGAGTTTGCACAGGGGTTCTAGTGCACCCTCGGCTCTGCTACATCAGATTGCTACATCTGATGTAGCAGTGCCGAGTGTGCATCAGATGTGTAGTTGAGCAAAACTGACTCAGCACTGCTAAGTCTGCATTCGCATAGGAATGCATTGGCCAGCCTTCGGCCAATCAGCGCTGGCTCTGCCGGAGGAGGCGGAGTCTAAGGTCGGACCTGAATGGAGACTGGTGTGGAGCTATCTTAGACTCCGCCTCCTCCAGCAGAGCCAGCGCTGATTGGTCGAGTTCCGTACTCTGGCCAATCAGCACTGGCCAATGCATTTCTATGGGGAAAAGTTAGCTTGCGAAAATCGCAAACTGACAGGGATTTCCATGAAATAAAGTGACTTTTATGCCCCCAGACATGCTTCCCCTGCTGTCCCAGTGTCATTCCAGGGTGTTGGTATCATTTCCTGGGGTGTCATAGTGGACTTGGTGACCCTCCAGACACGAATTTGGGTTTCCCCCTTAACGAGTTTATGTTCCCCATAGACTATAATGGGGTTCGAAACCCATTCGAACACTCGAACAGTGAGCGGCTGTTCGAATCGAATTTCGAACCTCGAACATTTTAGTGTTCGCTCATCTCTAGTAACTAGGAATGGCGGGGCCCCGTGGCGAACTTTTGACATGAGCCCCCCACCCCACCGACGACCCCAACGACCAACCCCCCCATTCCTGTGCGCGCTCTATTATGCCCCATAGTGGTCCCTGCACACAGTATTATGCCCCATAATGGCCCCTGCACATAGTATTATGCCCCATAGTGGCCCCTGCACACAGTATTATGCTCCATAGTGTCTCCTGCACACAGTATTTTCAGACCCCAGATTATAATAATTGAAGACCCAAGGGGGGGGGATACAAACATAAAAACCCACTGTTATTTACCTATCCCCGACTCCGCTGCAGTCCTCAGTGGAGTCGGCCATCTTCCTTGACGTTCGGACGCCACATGACCCGGATCGCAGGCCCCAGTCATGTGATGTCCGGGACCTCGCAGTAGTAGGCCGAAGCCTGCCAGGAGCGTGGAAAGGTAAGTAACACAGTTTATGTTCACTTACCTCTCCCGGCCTCCAATCATTATACTTGGGGGTCTGAAAAGACACCCCCCCCCCCACACACACACACACCTGAGTATAATTAAGAGAAAAAAAAAACAGAATTCTATTGGGTGGCTTTTTTGGAGGCTGATTTTGAGTCGGATTCAGTATCAAAATTGATGCCAAAAAAACTGTGCACACTGACCGTTCGGCTTGATTCACATCTGCGAATGGGTTTCCATTGGGGGGAAAGGGGTCCGCTTGGGGACCCCCTGAATGGAAACCTAATCTGCATAAAAAAGTGGTTACCTTAGGAAACCCGTGGGCTCCATAGATTATAATGAGGCCCGTGTGGTTTCCGTAAGAAAAATGCAGTGAGAAAAGTGCTGCTTACAGTGCTTTTCATGCGGACAGGGAACAGAATTCCCGAAAGTAGATGAGAACAGAGCCTGAGGCCGGCGCCGCACAGGTCGGAAATGCCGCAATTTGCCCGCAGTAGAAAAGCCACGGGAAAAAATTGCAATGTTTTACAGTAACTGAAAAGTGGCTGGGATTCATGTGAATACCATGCTCACTTTGTGTTTAAACCTGCAGCGCTTTCCCATGGATATAATTGTAACAGTAAGTCCACGGAGGAAAACTAACTTTCTGTTCGAAGTGCTGCGGGAAGAACCGCGATGCGTACTTGCCGTGGCATTTCCCACAGAGCTAAAGTGCTGTGAATAGTCCTGTGGGGCCTTAGTCTAAAAGAGACAAAGAAGCAGCATGGTGTTGATAAAAGGACAAACTATTTTTATACATTTGGACTACAGCCTCAATGTAAAGGCCTATTTATATTGAAGAATTTCAGGCTGATTTTGAGGTGGATTGTGCTAACTTATCGTCAAATTCTGCCTTGATTTTGCCTCCAATCGTTTTCAATGGGAGTCACAAATTGAAGCAGGATACTTATTTTTTATGCCCTAATTCCGCCACATAATCCATGCAAACTACTCTACTGATTAGTATTCATGAGTCAAACCAGCAGTGGGAAACTGGTGAAAAGTCAAAGCTCTGCTTTGCATTTCTGCCTCAGAAAGTCAGAGGGGTGGAAAAGGAAGAGTGATTTGATGCGGAAGTCTGCCTTAAAATCCTCTTCTGTTTCCACCCTGTGGACATGCGCTTAGTATCCTCAAATATTGGCTAAGGCTAAGGCCCCACATAGCGAGACGCAGCAAAAGAAAATTTTAAAAAAGGCCAGCATTTACATAGGTATAACTGATAACCTCTGTTTTTTTATTTTTTTCCACAATATGTATACGGGATAAGCCAGAATCACTTCCACTTTGCAGGTAATGTAAAATGCTGAATTTTTTGTTGGTTCTATGCATGTTTCATTTAATCTAAAGTAACATTATGAGTATGACGTTTTTATTTTTTGTTGAACAAGTGTACTTACTAATGGAACATTTTTCTATATGATTCTGTATTGGAAAGTCAGAAAAAAAAAATATGAAAGGGTTGAAATTGGAAAAAATGCAATTGTCATTTTTATGGGCTTTATTTATGCAGGTTCACTGTGTGGTAAAAATTACATGCTATCTTATAATGTGTGTCAGTATGATCATGGTGACTCTTGGGGGGGGGGGGGTATTCTGAAAGAAAAATTAAGATTTTGTATTTTCTATATTTCCATGATTGCTTTGACCAACAGAATGCAGGTAATATACCATGTTTACATTAGAGTAAACACTGTAAAAACAAAATAAGAAAATGGTACAATTGCAGTTTAAAAAAAACCTACCCCTATTCAAAAAATGTTTTTTCCAACTACCTACTATATTGTAAAATGGCTCCACAGTATATTGTATGGAACAGTAAATGGTACCATGAGTTCTATGGTACCATGGTTTTTTTTCCGTGTGGATTCACGCCAAAATCCATGCAGAATCCGTGCCATTTTCCTCCGTGGCAATGCACCCTTATACTTTTGCCTTCTGCTCACTCCTGGATTTGGCACAAAATCTACAACAAAGCAGGGGCCACACGGTGGCTCAGTGGTTAGCACTGCAGCCTTGCAGCGCTGGAGTCCTGGTGTTCAAACCTGGCAAAAAACCATCTGCAAGGAGTTTGTATGTTCTCCCCGTGTTTGCATGGATTTCCATCCCATATTCTAAAAAGACATACTGATAGGAAAAATGTACATTGTGGGGCTCACAATCTACATTAAAAAAAAAAAAAAAAAAAAATCTACAACAAAGCAAACTGCATTTCCACAATGTTGGACTTTAGTCTTACAGTGGTGGACACTCTTACCTTGGTTGGTTGCCAATGGATATGACTATGAATGCAGGAAATTGCTATGTCACTTACTAGAAACCCAGTCATGATTCCCTAATTCGTTACACAGAAGCATTCAGGGACATTAGATGCAAAAGATGATAACTTTGCAGCAATAACAATATCATTATAAGTTTCTGACATTCATGGTTACATCCACTGGCCATCAATCAAGACAAAAGACTAAAGACTGGTTAGTGAAAATCTTTAAAAATCTGCACAACTTTTAATAATTTATATTTCAAAAATGTTCTACTATGGCAAAACGTACAATTATGGCAGAAGTTGGGCCTTTGAACATAACGGCTACTCAGGAGCTCGGTGGTACTTTTTTTTTTCACTCTTTCTCCTTCCAAAAATTTTTTTAATAAAAGGCGATCATGCATTCCCCAAAATGGTATAACTAAAAAGTACATTTGGGCACACAAAATAGAAGTTTTCTTCATCTCCAAATATGGAAATATAAAAAAAAGTTATGGGTGTTAGAATATGGAAACTCTAAGAAAGTTTTGGATTCCTTTAAAGGTGTTAAAGCATAGCAAAAACTAAATAAGACCCACGCTATACATTTTTGGCTGTATAGTGAATGCAGTGAAGAAGAATTAAAAAGAAACATCAAGTGCAAATTGCAGTTTTTCTCTAGGTTCACCAGATTCTGAAATTAATCCATCTTCCCAATACATCCAATTGAATATTAAATGGTACCATTAAAATGTGCAATTCTTCCTGTCATAATTAAGGCCTGATATGGCTCTATATATAGAAAAAAAAAAAGTTATAGCTTTTGAAAGTTGGGGAGTAAAAAAAAATAAATCTGAAAATCGAAAAATTGCTGAGAAGGAAAGCAGTTATTCAAGGAAATAAAAGCAGGCTACTAAAAAAACAGCATAATTCTATAATAATATATAACCCATGTACTAATCGTAGTTTAAAAAAAATAGGTGAAAAATCATACTTAAAGGGGCTCTATCAGCAAAATCATGCTGATAGAGCCCCACATATGCGTGCAAAGGCTATTCAGGCATCGGTAATGTTATATTAAACTACCCCCCCCCCCCCCCCGTTTTAAAAAAATAACCTAAAAAAGAATGTGCTCTACTTACGGATCGTGCACGCTGGGCGGGCATTCTGGGTGTGTCTTCATCTTCTTCCCCGCCTCTTCTTCCTCTGATGTCCTCCGGTCCCAACCTCTTCCAGCGCTCGCTCGCGGACACTGACATGAATATACGGCCTGGGCGCATGCGCAGTAGCATGCGGCTTCTACTACGGCTACTGCGCATGCGCCCCAGCTATCACTGGCCGTTCGCGAGCGCTGGAGGAAGACGGGACCGGAGGACATCGGAGGAAGAAGAGGTGGGGAAGAAGATGAAGACACACCCTGAATGCCCGCCCAGCGTGCACGTTCGGTAAGTAGAGCACATTCTTTTTTAGGTTATTATTTTAAAACGGGGGGGGGTAGTTTAATATAACATTTACGGTGCCTGAATAGCCTTTTTAAAGGCTATGCACGCATATGTGGGGCTCTATCAGCATGATTTTGCTGATAGAGCCCCTTTAATATTATGTTTGGATGTTTGGATGTTTGTGAGTTTGGATGTTTGTTCCTCAATCATGCTAAAACGCCTTGACGGATTTGCGTGAAATTTTCCAAAAACATAGTTTACCCTTGGGATTGAAACATAGGCTACTTTTGGTGCCACTAAACAACATGGCTTCCTAGCAGGAGACTCACAAAAGCAGGACTCCTAGCCCCAGCTATAGACTCACACACACTGCCTCGCATTTCCTGTCACAAACTGCCTGCACACTCCTTACTGTCGCCTCACAGGGAGCCCTCACTCTACTCACTCACATTTACATATAGCTTTCCACTACAAACATTTATAATATTAGTAGGATTACAGCTACTTCTAAACAAAGTAACAACTCCTCACTATGTACTACATGCAATACTACTGTACTAAGAAAAGTACTAAAATTTACAGACTACCATATAAATATATCAAGAATATTTATTGACTGGATTACAAGCAATTGGTTGTAGCTGCCACATGCATACACAGTACTTCAAAACTAGTGTGGACCAAATGGAGCTTCGGTGCTTGGGCTGTAGGGGATTGAACAGGTTTTGGTTGTTTTTTAATATTATTACATTCCTGCTGTTAGTAATTTTTTTAAAGTCCCAGACACTCCCATTATATATTCTAGCTTTATTATACTCTGGCCACAACTTGCTGTATAAATGAATACCTTAACTTTAAAGAAAATCAACAAATCACAAATATAATGACAATAGTAAGAATAATAATAATAAAAGTTGGGAATAAGCATATAAATAAATATATGGTTACGGTACATTTTTTTCTTGATTTTTCTCACTCCTACAGACCATGGAGAATAATAAACGGATTGCAGACCTTTCAAAGTAAACACTGGTAAATCGATATTAGGGAAGCCCCCTCCCTGTGTTACAGTTTGCTGCATTTGATCATCACCATAATCTGCGTTTATAAGCTTGTAAAGATGAGAAATTCTTACTTTGCCTTTGGCAAGCTTGTCTACCACTACTGAGATTTCATAAGAGGGGCAAGAAGTTGCCTCTAGTCCTATGTATAATTTAACATAATCTCACACTTTGCTGGGCATGCTCAACTGACTTTCTTGGGATTTTTAGTACATTGAAAAAGTCCAAATGTTCCTTTAAGAAAACTAGATTCATATGGATCTTCATAATTTTAACTAAGAGTTTTTGAGAAATTTTAGTGCAGGTGTTTGTCATCAAAACTAGAAATGGATTCAATCAGGACACTCCTTAAGATTTCATTGATATGTTTCCTATCTAAAGACTCCACACCAATTTCTGATAAAATGAATTTATATGTTCTGTGAGTTAAAAGAAAATAAAAATAAAAATCAATATGTCCTGGATGTAAAAAAAAACAAAAAACCCAATGTATTATTAGACAATTGTGAGTTAACAAAAGCAAGTCAATTCAGGCCACTGGCTAAACCATGTAGTGGACCAAAATGAGGCTTTACTCACAATAGTGTGCCATAATGGTTGAGTAGGGAGAACACCCTTTGATCAGATTATATTCAAGGGACCCATCTGTGAAAAATAAACTGTCCAAAAAGGGCAACCCCTTTAGGCTAAGGCCCAATGTAGTGGGCCGCAGCAAAAAAGCGATGCAGGAAAAACTGCAGCATCAATGTATCACGGCTTCTCCTGCAGCGCTTTTCACAGAAAGTCTACCTATACAGAAACTGCTGGCGTTTCTTTAGGTATAATTCACATGCTGTGATTTTAAAAACCGTGACAGTTTTGGAAATAGTAGCATGTCCACTGTATGTATTTTTCTGGGCATTCTAGCAATTCCCATCCACAATGCAGGGATTGTAAAACTCTGTTGTTTTTTTCTACCACGTGGCACCATGGCCTTAAAGAGCATACAAGTCATTATATAGTATCCAGCCTTCTAAGAGCGCTTAATTTACATCAGCTAAGCGAATTTTGGAAACAGAGGCTTAGTGGCCCTTGGAGTTGAATGATAGGAATGAGATGGGGGTGTTCATTTGAATGTGATATTGCCCTCTCTATTGGGGTTTATGTATAGCACAACTATTACTTCCTAGGGGTTTAAGGGTTTTGTTTTTAATTGCTTTTATTCTGGACATTGAATAGAGCAGTAGAGGCTGCAGAAATGTATATTACAATAGGATTTTGTTGAAAGAAATTATATTTGGGATATAAGAGTTGATTTACCTTTTGGCCTTGTAGGTTTTGAAATTTTTTTCCCCCTTATTTTGTCCCTTGCCATCCTTGTTTAATTTTTCTTTTTCTTTTCCCCTTTCTTCCCTCCCCTTTTGCAGATGGATTAGATTGCCCTCGTTTTATTTTTCATGTTGTATATCCATGCATGATCATTATATCACATGATAATTTCTTGGATCACCACTTCCAGGGAGTAAGCATTTATGGATGGTTCCATGTGATGGTTTATTAGCCTGGTGATGCACAAAACGGCCCTTTACTGAACATAGGAACCTGAATTCTCTCTTGTTTGTAACTGTACCACATAATAAAGAATGTTGAAATCATTGGAGAAAGCAGCCATTTTTTTTGGAGCAAACACTTCTACCATAAAGACACTGTCCAAAAAAAGGGCAACCCCTTTTAAAAGTGCATACAAAAGTCATTATACAGTGAATTTAAATATTAAATATCATATTCATATGATTGATTTTTTTTGTCCTATTTCTACCCATTTCCTGAAATGTATTAGGGATTCGTAAAAGCAGATGCCCCACATTTGTGTAGGATTTGTCTATGTCTCAGTATAATGTGGATCAGGGAATATTAACACTCCTTAGGGAGAGTGCACCTTTACAGGTGTATGGAGACTTACAAGCCTTTTTCACTTCACTGGGGGATTATGGGAAAAACAAGCCAAACAAGCATTTCCAATACGAACAGATTCCCAGCTGTGGACAGTGCTGTTTCAATCTGTTGGATCTCTTCAACACAGTGTAGGGATACTACTTTGGAAAGTGAGAGATTATAGACCAGGATCAGGGAAGAACAACACTCCTGAGGTAGTGTGCACCTTTACAGGCATATGGAGACTTACAAGCCTTTTCACTCCACAGGGGGATTATGGGAAAAATATGCAACTCTGTCTAAAGGGCAGCAAGCAGAGGTACTGTTTTCCTATTTGCATCTTGGAAACAGATTTCCATATTTTTCTCAGTATAATGTAGAAGACTACATTCAAGGCTCTTTATTTTAATATATGCTATAATGCTAATTTACCCTATGTCAAAGATTCTTTATTGGACGTTGTCAGAAAAATTACACTGTAGTTGTGTTTTTCAAGTGATCCTGACATTTACAATGTTTCCTCCTGAGAAAGAAAGCATGTCCTCTAAATGTTTTGTCTGGTGCCTTCACATTATAGTTGCTGCCCTTTATCAAATTCTAAATTCAAAGTTTAACCACGGGGCCAAGGTGCTAGTGTTTTCTATATGCAGATTTCCAGATTTCATACAACTGTGTAATTGACTTGTCAGGATTCAGGATCTGGTAAAATCAACACGTCAAATTCCATTGCATTTACAAATGTCCTTGAACATTCTTTTGCAAACTGTTCATTAGTTTTGAGTGCTTCATTTTCTGCTCAGTAGATTTAACGTTTAAGTTCTGCTCATTCAATTGAACGAGAACAAAAGAAATTAACAATAAAAAATGCATCAAACATTTCAAGGACTATATACAGTACATTTTACTAGATAAACAATTAAGTTATGCAAGTAAACCCACTTTTTCAACATGGCAAACTTCTACATTTACTTTAGTTTTGCCATGTAAACAAAAAGGAAATTCCTGTGCCCATGATATGTTACACTAATTCTAGGAGAGTACTCTCTAAGCTGCAAACCAAATGGTGCTGGTGCTATCTCAACATGTGCAGGTTAATGGTATGAGTTAGGAGAGTAGTTTGAGCCAGACTTCTACCTCAAATTCCATTCCAAAAACAGGCCCAGTGGAACCCATGGCAGAATGTTGAAGCTGAGCCTCAGCTGTCCGCCATGTGTTTGCAGGCTGATTATCCGAATTTACAACATATCTAATCTGGCTGTGCCTCACACAGTGGCATCCACAGCAAGATCAAGCAGGCCACTCTTTTTTTCATCCAATAGAAAAAATTTGAGTTCGTCACTGCCTTCCATTGAAAACAAAGGGAGACAGATTTCAGGTAAAATTTGAGCAGATTCTTCAGGGGGAACAGATCATACAGATTTTCCTGATGTTTACTCTTTAATCCCTCTAGAAGGAGCAGTACTGTCCTGCAAGAAATTCAATCTCAAGTATAATCACAGATTGGTGGACTAGTAAAAACATAATAGTAAAACATAGTTAGCGACAAGTCAGAAATCAAAGGTGATCAGCAACAAAACACTAAATGTTATAAAAATTCCAAAAGTAGTTAAGGGAAGGTGGCACTACTGTTGAAATTAGACAAACAATATAGGCATCGTGGAATGGATCGTGGGTTCACGCCTATTAAAATCTTCAATGGTGCTCAACAGTTCAAGAAGTGAAAAAGACTGGGTGAGTGGCCAGTTCTTTCTACAATTTTTTGTACTGAATGTTATAAAACAAGGTCAAAGTCAGACCAGTACTACAAGAACCAAACATACATCCAAGGACACAAACCGCAGAAGAGTCAAACACAAGATGAGGTCAGGAACTGGATTGGAATCATAGACTGCAACAGATAGCAAGATCTAGCCAGAAATCCCTAACACAGGCAGGCAGAGAGAATATAGAGATAGGAGAAGGTATAGTTGGCCTGACAAGTTCATCCTGAAAGCTGAGCAGCAGCAGAGCTCAGAACAAGTAAAAATGAACAACTGCTCTACTGCAGCAGAGCATGGAGAATAAAAGAAACAGAAGAACACAGGCATCTGAGGAGGCATGTGGTACGACCTTCTGCTAATTTATACATTCATGGTAGAAGATCACATTGGTGATATCTGATCTAAGATCACCCTCGGGTGTGACATTTGTTCATCTATTGATAAAGCATTTTAATGTCAAATAAATAGACCAACATGTTAGAGATGTTCCAGGTTAAGGATAAATTAAACATATCCTTATGATATGTCATCAGTATCAGATCACTGGGGGAGCGCACCCAGCACCCCAATCACCAGCACTGGATATATCAGAGAATGGATCCAGAAGCACTACTGGCCTCTGTAGTACACTGCTATGGCCAGTGTTTGACTGCAGCAGTAAAGTGCTATTGACTGATTTCACTTAGTACAGTCACTCTCAGTGCGGGTTCACACCTGCACCCAGTCTCCGCTTTCAGGTTTCCATCTTCTGCCAAGAAAAACTGGGCAGGAGACGGAAACCTGGCAGTCAGTTTTCAAACCCATTCACTTGAATGGGTTTGCAAAGTGACCGCCCGTGAGCGTCTTAGGTCCCCCCGTGGCTAAACCTTTTTTTTTTTTTTTTTTTAACCAGACACACAGTCAGACATGCAGGACTTTAGAAGTAGTTACACTTACAATGAGGTCAGGCTACGACTAAGGTACAACCCTACCGAAACGCGTCAGCCGGACTCTCTTTAACTCTTTATGGGTTGAATAATGCCACATCTATTTTGATCTTTGTTCGTTTTTAATGTTTGAGAAATAAATATTTGGACTTTTATCCACGACTGCTGGAACTCTTCTTTGAAGATACTTTTCCTACTGTTGAGGTGCTCCGGACCGAGGAGCTTCATTCCGTGCAGTCGTACCATCATGTGTGGGACGTAAGTTATGGATATTATATCCTCTTGAAGCAATATTTTTTTAAAAAAACACAATTTGGAATAGTGGGCTGTGTGTTCCCTCTCCCCCTATCCCTAATTTTTGATGCAGGACTTTATGTCTGGTTAAAAAAAAAAAAAAAAAACAGTTTCGATGCGGAGAGGCACAAGACACTCACTGGCGGTCACTTTGCAAACCCATTCAAGTGAATGGGTTTGAAAATTGACCGCTGGGTTTCCATCTCTTGTCCAGTTTCTCTCGACAGAAGACGGAAACCCCAAAACAGAGACCGGGAGCAGGTGTGAACCCACCCTCAGTTTGTGTATGCAAAACATTCCTTGCCTGTGGGTGTTCTTTACTGAAAACGGACAACAAATTGAGGGGCTTTTCATACAGTCTTATGATCGGCAGAATGAATATTTACCCTAAAGTTCATTGCCAATTATTTCTCTGTATAAAAATCACTTATCTGTTGGCTGATTTTGATGTTTGACAATACATGTTTATGGGAGGTTGGTAAGACAGTTATATGCTCAAATATCTAGTATGTGTGATATTTATATAAAAAAAAAAAAATAGGAGGTTCAGTTACATTATCTTTATAGATTTCTCCTGAAAATCCACAGGAAGAAGCTGAAAACACATCACAGGTAACTGCTTATGCTGCAGTCGAAGTTACCCAAAGCAGAAACGTGCAGTGTTTAGTCTTAGCATGAAATAATGGCTCTATTATTACATTTTTATTTCTACAGTAACAACAATTCATGCACAGCATCCCCCAATTATAAGGTATTATCATGCATTATTATGAAATGTCAAATGGGCTTGTGATAAGCCTGGTTGGGTAGAAGTACTTTTATCACGGTTTGCGAATAATACTAATAATTACAGATCAATATTTAGTTCTGCAGATACTGACAAGAATATTTTTGAGGAATGAAAAAATAAAGGCAGTCATGCATCTTCTGTGAAAGAAAACCACAGCAATAAACAACAGACACTAGCTGAGGAGCCTAAAGGGTTGTGCACGGCATCCCAATCAATCATAATGTACTTTGTGGAAACTTTATGGAACATCTTTTCGCCACAATCTCCTTGTATTAATGAGTCACACATTTATCTTGGAGTCTAAGGGGCTTTGTGAGCATAGAGCAGAAAGTCATCAAGAAAACCACTATCTGAGACTGTTAGAGCCATCATTGGTAACACATGGGAGCATTGCTGCAATTGCAAGATACATTTCATCAGCTTTCCCACGGACCGAGATGGTGACAAAATTCCAGCTCAGGGATTTAACATCTCTTGCTAGCAAGAAATAAGTCAGATAGCCTTTCACTGTAGAGTATGCAGTGTGTGACAACGTATGCACAGGGCATGACTTAAGGGTTTGCTACCTAAGAGGGGAATAGGGCACATCAGCTTCCCCTGCTGAAGGAGGTACCAAATACAGACAGGCACCAAGCAAATATTCATATATATTAAACCTACAAATCTAATAATCTAGGCAGATAAACAAGATCATCCCTAACTACCAAGCGCATACAACCTATCAGGAATAGTCTACCTAATAAATAGTTAGTTTATGCAAAAATAGGACATTTTTTTTTTTTATTAGTTACAAGGAAAAAATTCCATTGAAAATTCTTAAAAAAAAAAACAAAAAAAAACAGGCAAGGTCATGGTGCCCCTGTATGCAAAATATTAAATATGTATACACTTCAATCAATATCTCAGGATGAATATATACAGTGTTGGCCAAAAGTATTGGCACCCCTGCAATTCTGTCAGATAATACTCATTTTCTTCCAGAAAATGATTGCAATCACAAATTGTTTTGTATTATCTTCATTTAGGGTGCATTCAGACTACGTAACGCCGGGCGTGTATGAGAGCCGTACACGCCGGCATTACGGCAGACTGCCGAACACTTCCCATTCACTTCAATGGGAGTGCTCGTAACAGCGGCGTTTACGAGCGCTCCCATTGAAGTGAATGGGAAGTGTTCGGCAGTCTGCCGTAATGCCGGCGTGTACGGCTCTCATACACGCCCGGCGTTACATAGTCTGAATGCACCCTTAATTTGTCTTCAATGGAAAACCACTAAAAGAATTGTCAAAAAGCCATAATGGATATAATTCCACACAGTGCCGCACCTCCCATGAGGCGACCTGAAGCGACCGCTTCAGGCGGCGCTATGTCAGGGCCCCAGGGAGGGCAGTATTTTTGCTGACCTAAGCCAGTCCAGGACAAGCTGTCCTGGACTGGCTTAGGGTCACCGTCACTAGGCGGTGGATTGGGGAGGGAGCCTGCTAAAGACGTTCGCTCTGCTCGGCCCTGCCCCCTCCGCTCAGCTCGCCCCGCCCCCTTCCACTTTAGGCAGCAGAAAGCCATGGTTCACTCCTGATTCCACAGCAAACATAAAAAAGGGGAAGGACAAAAGTATTGGCACTGTTTGAAAAATCATGTGATGCTTCTCTAATTTGTGTAAATAACAGCACCAGTTACTTACCTGAGGCACCTAACAGGTGGTGGCAATAACTAAATCACACTTGCAGCCAGTTGAAATGGATTAAAGTTGACTCAACCTCTGTCCTGTGTCCTTGTGTGTACCACATTGAGCATGGAGAAAAGAAAGAAGACCAAAGAACTGTCTGAGGACTTGAGAAGCAAAATTGTGAGGAAGCTTGAGCAATCTCAAGGCTACAAGTCCATCTCCAAAGACCTGAATGTTCCTGTGTCTACCGTGCGCAGTGTCATCAAGAAGTTTAATGCCCATGGCACTGTGGCTAACCTCCCTAGATGTGGACGGAAAAGAAAAATTAACGAGAGATTTCAGCGCAAGATTGTGCGGATGGTGGATAAAGAACCTCGACTAACATCCAAACAAGTTCAAGCTGCCCTGCAGTCCGAGGGTACAACAGTGTCAACCCATACTATCCGTCGGCATCTGAATGAAAAAGGACTGTATGGTAGGATACCCAGGAAGACCCCACTTCTTACCCAGAGGCATAAAAAACCCAGGCTGGAGTTTGCCAAAACTTACCTGAGAAAGCCAAAAACGTTTTGGAAGAATGTTCTCTGGTCAGATGAGACAAAAGTAGAGCTTTATGGGAAAAGGCATCAACATAGAGTTTACAGGAAAAAAAAGAGGCCTTCAAAGAAAAGAACACGGTCCCTACAGTCAAACATGGTGGAGGTTCCCTGATGTTTTGGGGTTGCTTTGCTGCCTTTGGCACTGGACTACTTGACCGTGTGCATGGCATTATGAAGTCTGAAGACTACCAACAAATTTTGCAGCATAATGTAGGGCCCAGTGTGAGAAAGCTGGGTCTCCCTCAGAGGACATGGGTCTTCCAGCAAGACAATGACCCAAAACACACTTCAAAAAGCACTAGAAAATGGTTTGAGAGAAAGCACTGGAGACTTAGCAATGAGTTCAGACCTGAATCCCATAGAACACCTGTGGAGAGATCTCTTGATGGCAGTTTGGAGAAGGCACCCTGCAAATCTCAGGGACCTGAAGCAGTTTGCCAAAGAAGAATGGTCTAAAATTCCAGCAGAGTAAGTAAGGGAGCCTTCACACGGTGTTACGGTGCGCTCATTCTGATCGTAAAAACACGTTCAGAATGAGCGCGTAAAAAGCAGCTCCCATTGACTTGAATGGGAGCCGGCATACGTGCGCTCCCCATTGAAATCAATGAGAGGATTTTTTCCCTATTGCTTTCAATGTATTACCCGCGTAAGAAATGAAACCATGACTATGCTGTAGAAAGCCGATTTGCTGCAATTTTCTTGTTAGCTCAGCTATTTGTGTTTCAGATTTCTACTGTCATAAACACAAGAATAAGAAGGAACTACTTCTTGTCAGCTATTTTAGCTCTCATGAAGCAAATATATCAATCTTGTACTAACACAAAGTCTACAAATCACTCCCAACTTCTCCTCTAAACACCCTCTGTCAGTTCTGCCTGGCAAAAAAATCCACATTCTCTCACTGTGCTAGCACTTACCACTGTGCATATTATTCATACACACTGAATTTTGCGCATTTCCATTTTATTATTATTGTGTAGGTCAATTATGCAGCTTTTTATTATATAGTATATAGTAAAATACTTTGTAGTTTGCTACTACAACAGTAATTGTCAAATCTCAAAAACTTAGACATATTACAATTTTAATATGATTTTTGAAAAATCAAGGCTAGAAAAAAATCTGTACAATCCATTGCAAATGTGTAATCTGCAATAACTTTATTCTAATTTACAATGTTTCTCTTTTCCTTATTAAAGGTAAAACAATCTTTATTTAAGGACATATTATTAAAAATAGAAACAAACTTAATTTACCGTCACACTCCAACAAAAATATTTATTATCTTGCCTGGTAGGTACATGATGAAAATTGTAATGAAGTTCATCTTACTGGAGGCTGCATTTGCGAGGTGTCCACTCCATTCTGGTCCTCAGCTGTGTCATGTGACTCGCACTCTAATTCCCTGTCCATACTTGAGGCACTTGTGCCATATGGGAAGTCATTTTCTGCATTTCTTCCTGTCAGAGCCTTGATCTGAATCTCATAGGAATGAATAGAGAAACTAAATTCCTGTCCACACATGAGGCACTTCATATCAATTGACAAGTGCAATTGCTGGTCACATGACACAGCTTGAGTTAAGAACAAAATGTGTATATAGAAAAACCCAGAACAGTGGCCACAAACAGTTAAACTGGAGACTTTATTGATTTATTTAAAAGAATGCCATGAACAGGAAAGCACACATTTTGGGCACAGTGCCATCAGTCATAGCTTAACACTAAACTATGACTAAGAGCACTGTCCCTGAAACGCATCAGAGATTTCCTATACATGGTGTTCTTTTAAATGGATCAATAAAGACTCCTGTTTTATTGTTTATGGACTTTTGTATTCTTTCACATGGACTTAGTATTTATATCCCAATGTAATCGCAGCTACATTGTCCAACCAACTAAGGCAGGTCACAGTGGAGTTGGTAGCCATGTTTCTGCAGAACAAAATGCATAACTCACAAATTCAGTCACAGGTAAGCAAACCTTCACTACAATTTACATCATGTAGTTTTCTGATAAAATTATATTTTTTTTTCAGAATGCTACATCAATTTATGCTTAGACTAACAGCAAGTCAATTACCATCTAAATCAATAAATTCACAGTGAATTGGTGTGTAAAGAACAAGATATAAAACCTAACTTTTAGGCCCGGTTCACGTCTGTGTTTGGTATTCTGTTTGGGGAGTCCACTTGGGGACCCCCCTAACAGAATACCGAACAGATTAAAAAGTGATGAGCAATGAAAGTACACGGACCTCAAAGTCTATAATGGGGTCCATGTGTTTTCCATGTGGTGTCCACACAAGTCATGTGCAGACAAACGCACTTCAAGCACTACTTTTTTCTCCCCATGATTCGTGTGGAAGACACACGGACCCTATTATAGTCTATGGAGTCTGTAGGCTTTCATTGCTCATACAATTACACCCCTCCCGGCCATTAGAAAATTCTTAGTTGCATTGCCATTCTTTGAGATTTTTTGACACCATCAGCAGATTTCTTTCTATCAAAACCTGTATTGAAATCCACTTTCAGTTGCTTTTGTATTATTTGCCTTGCTTCTCTCTCTCAGATTTTTTCACTAAAGTAAGGGCGTAGGGGTTCCAATAAAGCAGGGAAACTGAGTCTGGGGGAAGGGGTTCACTTTAAGGGCCCATTCACACAGAGGAAAATGGTGAGTAATTTGGTGTGGAATTTAAGCGCTGAAAATAAAAGCCTCCCATTGACTTCAATGGGTTCCTTTTTCTGCTAGCAGCAATAGGAACCCATTGAAGTCAATAGTAGGCTTTTTTTTCAGCACTGAAATTCCACACCAAATTACTCACCATTTTCCTCCATGTGAATGGGCCCTAAACAGTTATAACTTGGTCAGTATAAGATAACAGTGGTTTTCGTCAATATAAAATAAAGATTCTTTTATCTGTATTATTTCCAGAGATATCATTGGTTTAAGATGCAGTCCGAATTGGCATATTTATAGGCAACCCCGATTTCATCTTTCATATGACCCCTGAAGATACAGTGCCTAAGATGTTTATATTGCCCCCCAGATTAAGTTTTCCTGTTTATTAGATCTTGTGAGAAGTAGAAGTCAGTGAGAGAAACAAGGCAAATACATAAGAAATCGAATTGGATTCACTGAAAGGAGCCAAGAGTCAGCAATAAAGTATATTACAATATAAATTAATGTTAGAAATACTGACAGAAACTCATAAGTTGTTTGAAAGTTTTTGTTACACTTTAAGAAAACCAGTGAAGCAACTGAAAGTTACATGGAGGAACAGCGGTATGAAAGAAGCTAAAAGGGGGGTGGGAGAACAAGCTGAACTTATGCACCAGGGTCCATGAGCCTATGTCTACACCTCTGGACCTAACCTATGGTCCCTTAGTAATTGCCATTAAATGATGTGTTGATGGTCACTAAGGGGTTAAAACCCTTTCATTCTACACAAGTGATGACGAAACTGCCCAACTAATCATTCAAATAAAACAGATTTCTAGCACTGAAAACAATCTGCAAATGCCACAGAATAGCAAATATTGCACACAGAAAATGGTACTTTGTGTTCTTGAGTATTTTTTTTAGTAAATGACAGTATATATCATCTGCCAATAACCCTAATTATATTCTTACTTTGTGCCAATCACTACAGGACCAAGCTGTAGACACTATAAACAGAATTTTCATGTAGCCACAAGGAATGGCACATACCGCCAACAATTCATGTAGTGAATCAAGCCTTTTTTATGACAAAATCCATATATTTTGTCCTTTTGGTTTATTAAAATCTAGTCTATCAGGAAGTAAAACAGAATTCCTTTTTCTTTGTGTCAGCAGTAAAGTGGATATCGATAATCAATTCAACAAGGTCTACTTTATGTACACCATAGTGGTGATATATGAATTGTGAAGTAAGGACTTGATGTAGCAGTCATCAAGCTGTTAGTCAACAAATATATGGTCAAGCAACGAAAGTAAACAACTCAAAATTGCATTTTGTTAGGAATTCATCAAAACAAAGACATGAAAATTTGTATTATTATCTTCACACTATTAAGCAAGGCAGAAAAAAACAAAACAAAACACAACACATGCTTGTAGTCAAAATACCCAGTAAAGAAAAATATCAATCTACACTATATCTAAGGCTACATATCTAAGAATGCAACAATTCGATGAACTTGGCTGATGGGGAAACAAAGCAAAAGTGTAACCTGGTTTTTGGTTGGGGTGTTGGTGGTAGTGGTTTGTAGTGTTTTGGAGTAGTGGTAGTGGGGTGGTTGGTTTTGGGGATGGTATTTTTGGTGGGGCGTGGTGTTGGATGGTGGTGACGTTCCTTACGGATTTAATAGACAAAATAAAAACCTAGAGGAAAATGGGGGCTTAGCCTAAAGGCAAAGCCTTTTTTGGAGTTATATATAACTCCAAAAAAGCAGGCAGCACACCAAATAGTATGTGGTAAAAAAGTGAAGGAAGTTTATTGCTAGAGATGAGCGAACAGTGTTCTATCGAACACATGTTCGATCGGATATCAGGGTGTTCGCCATGTTCGAATCGAATCGAACACCACGTGGTAAAGTGCGCCAAAATTCGATTCCCCTCCCACCTTCCCTGGCGCCTTTTTTGCACCAATAACAGCGCAGGGGAGGTGGGACAGGAACTACGACACTGGGGGCATTGAAAAAAATTGGAAAAAGTCATTGGCTGCCGAAATCAGGTGACCTCCATTTTAGACGAATAGTGGATTTCAAATCCGGGTCATATGAGAATGTGAACTTTGTGACTATGAGACAGGGATAGCTGTACAGGCAGGGATAGCTAGGGATAACCTTTATTTAGGGGGGAATGTTATTAAAAATAACTTTTTGGGGCTCTATCGGGTGTGTAATTGTGATTTTTGTGAGATAAACTTTTTCCCATAGGGATGCATTGGCCAGCGCTGATTGGCCGAATTCCGTACTCTGGCCAATCAGTGCTGGCCAATGCATTCTATTAGCTTGATGAAGCAGAGTGTGCACAAGGGTTCAAGCGCACCCTCGGCTCTGATGTAGCAGAGCCGAGGCTGCACAAGGGTTCAAGCGCACCCTCGGCTCTGATGTAGGAGAGCCGAGGGTGCACTTGAACCCTTGTGCACCCTCAGCTCTGCTACATCAGAGCCGAGGGTGCGCTTGAACCCTTGTGCACACTCTGCTTCATCAAGCTAATAGAATGCATTGGCCAGCGCTGATTGGCCAATGTATTCTATTAGCCTGATGAAGTAGAGCTGAATGTGTGTGCTAAGCACACACATTCAGCTCTACTTCATCGGGCTAATAGAATGCATTGGCCAGCGCTGATTGGCCAGAGTACGGAACTCGACCAATCAGCGCTGGCTCTGCTGGAGGAGGCGGAGTCTAAGATCGCTCCACACCAGTCTCCATTCAGGTCCGACCTTAGACTCCGCCTCCTCCGGCAGAGCCAGCGCTGATTGGCCGAAGGCTGGCCAATGCATTCCTATGCGAATGCAGAGACTTAGCAGTGCTGAGTCAGTTTTGCTCAACTACACATCTGATGCACACTCGGCACTGCTACATCAGATGTAGCAATCTGATGTAGCAGAGCCGAGGGTGCACTAGAACCCCTGTGCAAACTCAGTTCACGCTAATAGAATGCATTGGCCAGCGCTGATTGGCCAATGCATTCTATTAGCCCGATGAAGTAGAGCTGAATGTGTGTGCTAAGCACACACATTCAGCACTGCTTCATCAAGCCAATACAATGCATTAGCCAGTGCTGATTGGCCAGAGTACGGAATTCGGCCAATCAGCGCTGGCTCTGCTGGAGGAGGCGGAGTCTAAGGTCGCTCCACACCAGTCTCCATTCAGGTCCGACCTTAGACTCCGCCTCCTCCGGCAGAGCCAGCGCTGATTGGCCGAAGGCTGGCCAATGCATTCCTATGCGAATGCATACTTAGCAGTGCTGAGTCAGTTTTGCTCAACTACACATCTGATGCACACTCGGCACTGCTACATCAGATGTAGCAATCTGATGTAGCAGAGCCGAGGGTGCACTAGAACCCCTGTGCAAACTCAGTTCACGCTAATAGAATGCATTGGCCAGCGCTGATTGGCCAATGCATTCTATTAGCCCGATGAAGTAGAGCTGAATGTGTGTGCTAAGCACACACATTCAGCACTGCTTCATCAAGCCAATACAATGCATTAGCCAGTGCTGATTGGCCAGAGTACGGAATTCGGCCAATCAGCGCTGGCTCTGCTGGAGGAGGCGGAGTCTAAGGTCGGACCTGAATGGAGACTGGTGTGGAGCGATCTTAGACTCCGCCTCCTCCAGCAGAGCCAGCGCTGATTGGTCGAGTTCCGTACTCTGGCCAATCAGCGCTGGCCAATGCATTCTATTAGCCCGATGAAGTAGAGCTGAATGTGTGTGCTTAGCACACACATTCAGCTCTACTTCATCAGGCTAATAGAATACATTGGCCAATCAGCGCTGGCCAATGCATTCTATTAGCTTGATGAAGCAGAGTGTGCACAAGGGTTCAAGCGCACCCTCGGCTCTGATGTAGCAGAGCTGAGGGTGCACAAGGGTTCAAGTGCACCCTCGGCTCTCCTACATCAGAGCCGAGGGTGCGCTTGAACCCTTGTGCACACTCTGCTTCATCAAGCTAATAGAATGCATTGGCCAGCACTGATTGGCCAGAGTACGGAATTCGGCCAATCAGCGCTGGCCAATGCATTCTATTAGCCCGATGAAGTAGAGCTGAATGTGTGTGCTAAGCACACACATTCAGCACTGCTTCATCACGCCAATACAATGCATTAGCCAGTGCTGATTGGCCAGAGTACGGAATTCGGCCAATCAGCGCTGGCTCTGCTGGAGGAGGCGGAGTCTAAGATCGCTCCACACCAGTCTCCATTCAGGTCCGACCTTAGACTCCGCCTCCTCCAGCAGAGCCAGCGCTGATTGGTCGAGTTCCGTACTCTGGCCAATCAGCGCTGGCCAATGCATTCTATTAGCCCGATGAAGTAGAGCTGAATGTGTGTGCTTAGCACACACATTCAGCTCTACTTCATCGGGCTAATAGAATGCATTGGCCAGCGCTGATTGGCCGAATTCCGTACTCTGGCCAATCAGCACTGGCTAATGCATTGTATTGGCTTGATGAAGCAGTGCTGAATGTGTGTGCTTAGCACACACATTCAGCTCTACTTCATCGGGCTAATAGAATGCATTGGCCAATCAGCGCTGGCCAATGCATTCTATTAGCGTGAACTGAGTTTGCACAGGGGTTCTAGTGCACCCTCGGCTCTGCTACATCAGATTGCTACATCTGATGTAGCAGTGCCGAGTGTGCATCAGATGTGTAGTTGAGCAAAACTGACTCAGCACTGCTAAGTCTGCATTCGCATAGGAATGCATTGGCCAGCCTTCGGCCAATCAGCGCTGGCTCTGCCGGAGGAGGCGGAGTCTAAGGTCGGACCTGAATGGAGACTGGTGTGGAGCGACCTTAGACTCCGCCTCCTCCAGCAGAGCCAGCGCTGATTGGCCGAATTCCGTACTCTGGCCAATCAGCACTGGCTAATGCATTGTATTGGCTTGATGAAGCAGTGCTGAATGTGTGTGCTTAGCACACACATTCAGCTCTACTTCATCGGGCTAATAGAATGCATTGGCCAGCGCTGATTGGCCGAATTCCGTACTCTGGCCAATCAGCACTGGCTAATGCATTGTATTGGCTTGATGAAGCAGTGCTGAATGTGTGTGCTTAGCACACACATTCAGCTCTACTTCATCGGGCTAATAGAATGCATTGGCCAATCAGCGCTGGCCAATGCATTCTATTAGCGTGAACTGAGTTTGCACAGGGGTTCTAGTGCACCCTCGGCTCTGCTACATCAGATTGCTACATCTGATGTAGCAGTGCCGAGTGTGCATCAGATGTGTAGTTGAGCAAAACTGACTCAGCACTGCTAAGTCTGCATTCGCATAGGAATGCATTGGCCAGCCTTCGGCCAATCAGCGCTGGCTCTGCCGGAGGAGGCGGAGTCTAAGGTCGGACCTGAATGGAGACTGGTGTGGAGCGACCTTAGACTCCGCCTCCTCCAGCAGAGCCAGCGCTGATTGGCCGAATTCCGTACTCTGGCCAATCAGCACTGGCTAATGCATTGTATTGGCTTGATGAAGCAGTGCTGAATGTGTGTGCTTAGCACACACATTCAGCTCTACTTCATCGGGCTAATAGAATGCATTGGCCAGCGCTGATTGGCCGAATTCCGTACTCTGGCCAATCAGCACTGGCTAATGCATTGTATTGGCTTGATGAAGCAGTGCTGAATGTGTGTGCTTAGCACACACATTCAGCTCTACTTCATCGGGCTAATAGAATGCATTGGCCAATCAGCGCTGGCCAATGCATTCTATTAGCGTGAACTGAGTTTGCACAGGGGTTCTAGTGCACCCTCGGCTCTGCTACATCAGATTGCTACATCTGATGTAGCAGTGCCGAGTGTGCATCAGATGTGTAGTTGAGCAAAACTGACTCAGCACTGCTAAGTCTGCATTCGCATAGGAATGCATTGGCCAGCCTTCGGCCAATCAGCGCTGGCTCTGCCGGAGGAGGCGGAGTCTAAGGTCGGACCTGAATGGAGACTGGTGTGGAGCGACCTTAGACTCCGCCTCCTCCAGCAGAGCCAGCGCTGATTGGCCGAATTCCGTACTCTGGCCAATCAGCACTGGCTAATGCATTGTATTGGCTTGATGAAGCAGTGCTGAATGTGTGTGCTTAGCACACACATTCAGCTCTACTTCATCGGGCTAATAGAATGCATTGGCCAGCGCTGATTGGCCGAATTCCGTACTCTGGCCAATCAGCACTGGCTAATGCATTGTATTGGCTTGATGAAGCAGTGCTGAATGTGTGTGCTTAGCACACACATTCAGCTCTACTTCATCGGGCTAATAGAATGCATTGGCCAATCAGCGCTGGCCAATGCATTCTATTAGCGTGAACTGAGTTTGCACAGGGGTTCTAGTGCACCCTCGGCTCTGCTACATCAGATTGCTACATCTGATGTAGCAGTGCCGAGTGTGCATCAGATGTGTAGTTGAGCAAAACTGACTCAGCACTGCTAAGTCTGCATTCGCATAGGAATGCATTGGCCAGCCTTCGGCCAATCAGCGCTGGCTCTGCCGGAGGAGGCGGAGTCTAAGGTCGGACCTGAATGGAGACTGGTGTGGAGCTATCTTAGACTCCGCCTCCTCCAGCAGAGCCAGCGCTGATTGGTCGAGTTCCGTACTCTGGCCAATCAGCACTGGCCAATGCATTTCTATGGGGAAAAGTTAGCTTGCGAAAATCGCAAACTGACAGGGATTTCCATGAAATAAAGTGACTTTTATGCCCCCAGACATGCTTCCCCTGCTGTCCCAGTGTCATTCCAGGGTGTTGGTATCATTTCCTGGGGTGTCATAGTGGACTTGGTGACCCTCCAGACACGAATTTGGGTTTCCCCCTTAACGAGTTTATGTTCCCCATAGACTATAATGGGGTTCGAAACCCATTCGAACACTCGAACAGTGAGCGGCTGTTCGAATCGAATTTCGAACCTCGAACATTTTAGTGTTCGCTCATCTCTATTTATTGCCTCATGCTGTGACGTTGTCCTGCTCTTTTTTTGACCACATACTTCTTGGTGCTCCATCTGCTTTTTGGAGTTATATTGAACGGGACATATGCTTTTCCCATTGGTGAGCACCCTATGCTGCTGCGGTTTTACATATATATTTATTTATTTTTTATTTAGTTTCCCCAGAAACTAAATTCAGAAAATCAATAGAATATTAAATTGTAAAAAAAAGTTGAGTTTTTAGAAACTCACAGCATGTCAACTTTACCTATGGAAACGCTGCCATTTTCTGTATAGGTATTATAGAATGCGTTTATGTTGACCTCTTTTCCACAGCATTTTTTTTACTGCAGCTTACTACGTGGGGCCTTAGCCTTACTAAGAACACAACATAAACTATGCTGCAGACCAATTGTCAGTGAAGCAAAGCATATGGCTATATTTACAGAGAACGCAAGAAACGTCCAATAGATAACCTGCATCTCGAGAATGAGGGTCACCTCAACCCGTCTTCTGGTCGAAATAAATTTAGAAATGAAGAGATATGTGGATGCACAGGTCTCTCCATACACTGTACCTAGGAGACAGCCTGCCTAGACTCAGTGTCCATACAACTATATCCATCTGTCACTTAGTCAGACCGCCCACTTCACTGCTAAACTTAGTTGCCTCCATACAGAAGGTCAAGCAATTATTCATAATGACAACAGGAAACTATGATTTTCAGCAGTGTTTCCCTTTAAGTATGAGATGATGATGATGATGATGATGATGATGAAAATGTGCACATGAATACCTATTCACCTAAACTTTGAGGGTATCAATCTTGGGGGGGGGGGGGGGGATATACAAGGTTACAGTATGTTTAGAAAGGAGCGTACAAATAAGAAAGGGGGAGGGGTTTGCTTATATGTAAAATCCTGCCTTAAGCCAGTCCTGTGTGAGGACATTTGGGAGGAAAATGAATATGTGGAGTCCTTATGGCTGGAAATTATGGGAGGAATAAAAAAATAATAAAATACCGATAGGGGTTTGTTATAACTCTCCAAATATAATGGAAGAAGCTGAAAATCTACTAATAAAACAAATAGATGAGGCTACAAAGCATAATAAAGTCATTATTATGGGGGATTTCAACCACCCAGATATTAACTGGGAGGCAGAAACCTGCAGATCCAACAAAGGGAATAGGTTCTTGTCAGTAATAAAAGACAATTACCTATCACAACTAGTACAGGACCCAACAAGAGGTGAGGCATGACTAGACCTAATTTTAACAAATGAACCTGACACACTGTCAAAAGTGGAGGTTGGGGGACATCTGGGTAATAGTGACCATAACATAATAAGTTTTCTTGAAGACATTAAGAAAATGTTCAGTAAAGGGGGTACAAAAACTCTAAACTTCAGGAAGGCCAATTTTAACCAGCTGAGGGAGGAGCTTAGCAGCATAAACTGGTACCATGTTCTCAAAGTGACGGGAACACAAACTAAATGGGACATCTTCATAAACATTCTAAATAGGAGCACTAGAAAACATATACCCTATGGGAATAAGCGGGTCAGAAATCATAGAAAACCAATATGGTTAACTAAAACGGTACAGAATGCAATGAGGGATAAAAAGGAAGCATTTAAAGTACTAAAACAAGACAGTAGCGACACCGGATTTAAAAAAAACTATAAGGAGAAAAATAAATTGTGCAAAACGCAAATAAAGGAGGCGAAGATTGAGGCTGAGAGAAAAATTGTCAAGGAAAGTAAAAGTAATCCAAAATTATTCTTCAATTACATAAATAATAAGAAAATAAAAACTGACAATGTGGGCACTCTCAAAAATAATCTGGGTGTAATGGTGGAGGATGAGGAAAAAGCACAAGTATTAAATGCCTTCTTCTCTACAGTGTTTACAAAAGAAAATCCATTGGCCAGCAACATGATTAGGGGTAATGTCAACTCTCAATTAAATGTCACCTGCTTAACCCAGGAAGAAGTGCGGCGCCGCCTGCAAAACACTAAAATAGAGAAATCGCCCAGTTCAGATGGAATACACCCCCGAGTTCTGAGGGAATTAAGCATGGTCATAGATAGACCCTTGTATCTAATATTTAAGGATTCAGTAATAACTGGGTCTGTTCCACAGGATTGGCGAATAGCAAATGTGGTGCCAATTTTCAAAAAGGGGTGTAAAAGTGAACCTGGAAACTATAGGCCAGTAAGTTTAACTTCTGTGGTTGGAAAGATATTTGAGAGCTTTCTAAGAGTTGCTATCCTGGAGTATCTCAATGTAAATAATCTTATAACACCCAATCAGCATGGGTTTATGAGGAATCGGTCCTGTCAGACTAATCTGATCAGCTTTTATGAGGTCAGGTCAAGACTGGACATGGGTAATGCAGTAGACGTGGTGTACCTGGACTTGTCAAAGGCTTTTGATACTGTACCACATAAGAGGTTGGTATGCAAAATGAGAATGTTGGGACTGGGGGAAAACATATGCATTTGGGTTAGCAACTGGCTTCTTGATAGGAAACAGAGGGTACTTGTTAATGGTAAATATTCAGACTGGGCCACAGTCACCAGTGGGGTGCTGCAAGGGTCAGTATTAGGTCCTCTCTTGTTTAATATCTTTATTAATGACCTGGTAGAGGGTTTATAAAGCAGGATGTCCATAATTGCAGATGATACTAAACTTTGTAAGGTAATCAATAATGAGGAGACTAGTAGAATATTACAAGGGGATCTAAGGAAACTGAAAGCATGGGCGGAGACTTGGCAAATGAAGTTTAATGCTGACAAATGTAAAGTAATGCACTTTGGTCGACGTAATAAAATGTATGATTATGTACTGAATAGTAAATTACTGGGTAAGACTGTCAATGAAAAAGACTTAGGGATTTTGGTGGACAGCAAGCTTACCTTTAATGACCAGTGTCAGGCAGCTGCTGCCAAGGCAAATAAAATTATGGGATGCATCAAAAGAGGTCTAGATTCTCATGACAAGGACATAGTTATGCCTCTATACAAATCACTTAGAATATTGTGCACAATTTTGGGCCCCAATATACAAGAAAGACATAAGTGAAATTGAAAAAGTGCAAAGACAGGCAACCAAAATGATTAGGGGAATGGGTGGACTGGAGTACAACGATAGATTAACAAACTTGGGGTTATTCAGTTTAGAGAAAAGACGTCTACGGGGAGATCTAATAACATTGTACAAATACATGAAGGGACAATACAAAGAACTTTCTAAGGATCTTTTTACTCCTAGGCCAGTGACAGTGACAAGAGGACATCCTCTACGTCTGGAGGAGAGAAGGTTTCACCAGAAACATAGAAGGGGATTCTTCATAGTAAGAACAGCGAGGCTATGGAACTCTCTGCCCCAGGAAGTGGTGATGGTGGATTCATTGAGCAAGTTCAAAGAGGGCCTGGATGCCTTTCTTGAAGAGAAAAATATAACAGTTTATGGACTCTAGATTTTAAGGACACGTTGATCCAGGGTTTTTATACAGATTTGGATTCGGAAAGGATTTTTTCCCCCTGAAATGGGGCAATTGGCATAAGCCTCATGGGGTTTTTTGCCTTCCCCTGGATCAACACTGTAGGGATTGTAGGGTTATAGGTTAGGTTGGACTTGATGGACTGATGTCTTTATCCAACCTCATCTACTATGTAACTATGTAATCTCAAAGAAAATACTACTTTTAAGTTCTGACAAATAAACAACAATTAAGCAGCAGTCATATTTTCTATCGGCCATTGTGAATACCTCTTAGTATTAGTATTCTCTCACTTCCCCGTAGGGTTAACATCTAACATGATATATCAAAGATGCACTCATCAGTGGGCCAAAAATCCTGATATTTTAACAATATCCCTTGCTGTGCAGCTGTCACATTATCAGCTCATTGTCACAACTGAACATTGTCATAAATGTCATATTACCTGCAGGGGGAAGCATGTTCAGTCATGTACTACAGCAGAGATTCAAATCACCAAAGGCTTTGTCATATATACCTATAAAGGTACAATAAAAGCATAGAAAACTTTCATCTTTCAACTTCTTCCTAGAGCTCCTTTAATGTCACACAAACTAATGTCAGATATTGGAGACAAGACAACCCATCACCAATCTAATGGTTGTGTGTGTCATTTCAATATACATAGCAAGTGGTATACACAAGCAAAAGGCTCTGTTCACATTTGCCTCAGAGCTTTCATGCAGAGCCTTCATCAGCAATATTGTCAGTTTTGACAGCAAGAACAGCTCTGCATGCAACACTTTCCTAGCTGTCAAAATGACAGAAACCATGGTGGAAATCCAGTGGACCTCATTTAAGTTGATTAATTTTGTTGGGTGCGCTTTGGAGCAATCTCTATCAAGCACTGCTTCATGGTTTCTCTTAAAGGGGTTACCCAGCTTCCAAAAATTGTGTGCAAACACCTCCACAGCAGTGCTTAATATTCAATGTTCCCTTGTGCAGCCTTTTCTTGGTTTTATTTAAGACTCCTTGTATCACTGTTATTTACATTCAGTAAATTGACAGTTCCCATGATACATCTCATTCTCTGTGTGTCCCTCCCTTCTCCACATTTGCCTGCAATGAAATCACAGATAATAAATCGCCCACACATTAGAGGTCACATGATGCTGCGATGTTTTGTTTGCAAGCTCACTCCCTTTGTCCACCCACCTGTGAGCAGCAAACAGAGACTGAGAGCAGACAGATGAACCATGGGAAATGTAGTTTGTTCACACTCATTGCATGTAAATAATAGTGATACAATGAGTCTCAAGTAAAATAAAGACAAGAAAAGGGTGCACAAGGATACAGTGAGGATATAGCACTGTTGTGGATGCATTTATAGATAATTTTTGTATCGCCAAGATACCACTAGGTAAAGCTACGCGAGATCTTGATACAAATCCTGCGCATGCGCGCTACCCAGAGAGGCCAGGTAATGCAACCCAGCCTATTGACTAAGCGGTCATGTGCAGAGGGGACAACCAGAGCGGCCACGCCACCCGCACATGTAACATGTATAAACGTGACATCAGTTGCCTGTATAGCAGAAGTAGCTTTCCCTTTTAATCGGTCCCCCACCTTAGGAGCTATCCTATGGGTAGGCATGATTATGTAATTCGTAGATAACCTGGGAATTTAGATAATCCTTGTCTTGTATGATGGATGACATTCTCAATTTGAAATAGTTTGCTCGTATTCAAGATGTATGGGAGATATTATGTGGAGAAGCGCCATTTCACTTTTCACGACCGCAGAAAGACTAGATACTTACTAGATATTTAAAAAAAAAAAAAACAACAAAAAAAAAAACAGGAAAAGAAGAATCAGATCCAAGAGTATATAGCAGGGGTAGGGAACTTTTGGCTCTCCAGCTGCTGTGAAACTACAACTCCCAGCATGCTCCGTTCACTTCCATGGGAGTTCCCAGAACAGCAGAGCCAGTATGCATGCTGGGAGTTGTAGTTTTGCAACAGCTGGAGAGCCGTACGTTCGCTACCCCTGGTATATAGGATAAAACTGCAAGTGAAAGAAAAAATTCAGGAGAGACCCTATAACCTGACATTTTTCCTCCACCAATTGCTTACAAAGGCCAAATGTTAATTTTTGCATTTTGTTTCTTAAAAGGACCCTTTACTTTATAATAAAATATTTTACTTTAAACACTTAATACATATAGTTAGAATACTTGGTGATTTCCTTCTTAACCTTTGTGGAGCCGTGCCACAAATTTCCATTCCACTCTTTGTTTCCATAAAATGGTCATTAACTTACCAGCCTACACGATGACCACTCAGAACTAATTCAGGTGGCGCCCCCTCAGACTACAAAAGTACACAGTGCATACAGTATTCTGAGAAGCTGGTGCCCTTTTTACAGAAATGAAGAGAGAACTGGGCATAATAAGGATGTAGGCTGGGCACAAACCTCGCCCACCAATGGTGGGCAATGGTCACATGATTTTAAAGGTATTACCTCAGCATACCTACAAATTCATGGGATGGGTTTGAGACGATATATGGTTGTAGCAGTGTACAAAGGCAGCCTAAAGCTTGTCAGTGCTCGTCAAGATTAGCATACTAACCCACTCACATCTATGGCTCCATTCACATGCCCGTATATGCATGTGGCAATAAGCTTGGGAAAAACTCAGCACAGGTCCTGTATCTGTCTATTTTGCAGCCTGGGCTCCCTAGATGAGGCGAATAAATCCATGGAGGCACAGGGGGCACACAGATGTCATCCATGCCATTTCACCACAGACTGGGCTTATGCACACAGTCATGTTCATGTAGCATTTGACCAAAACTACGTTTTAGAAATCCTGTGCTTTTTTATTACAGATTTTGCTGCATTTTTCAGGGCTGGATTTAGCAAAATGTAGAAGTGCTTCCATTATATTCCCTGTTCCTTTTGAAGCCACTCTTGGCTTTCACTCAAAAGAAAGCAGCAAAATCTGCAGCAAAAAAAAAAAACAAAAAAAAAAAAACAAACCCAGCCTTTTTGTGACCCCAGCCTAACATTCTTTAACAGTCCCAAAATTATATATTATAATTATATATTCTAGTTGAATTAAAGTGTGATAGAACTCTAAAGTGTGAAATTAAATAAAGAAGTGCTGTAGTCATTCTTGTAGTTTAGAATAACCATGAGTCTAAGGCCGGGGCCCCAAGGGACGTAAACGCGGCGTTTTACAGTGCAGGCAAAGGGGATGGGACTCATGCGAATCCCATGCCCACTTTGCGGAAAAAAACACAGTGCGGACACGCGGCTTTGCAAACCGCAGCATGTCAATTATATCTACGTAAACGCCGGCGGCTTTCCCGTAGATATAATGGGAAGAGTAATTCCACAGAGGAAAACTCTGTGAACTTTCTCTTCAAAGCGCTGTGGAAAGAAGTTTTTGGGGGGTTTTTTGGAGTCAAAGCCAACCATGTCTACAAAGGGAATGGGAAATGTGTAGGAAGTTCTTACACTTCATCCTGCTCCATCCACTGCTGGCTTTGGTTCAAAAAAACACAACAAAATCTGCAACAAAAAAAGCTGCATTTCTGCAACGTGGAGCCTCAGCCCAAGACAAATTTTACATCTGCGAAGTCTTTGTTCAGAATCTTAGCCAGAAATCACCACATGAAAAAGAACTGCAAACCCACCTTTTTCCATCTGAAGATTTCTGTAGGAAAAAAAATTAAAAAAAAAAAACACACAAAAAGAAACAACAAAAAAAGGATCCACTATTTTTGCTGTCCATTTTTCTGGTCTTCCATCAAATCAAATCAATGGACTTTCCAGCACATATGTGAACGTAACATAATTCATTATTCTACATAAAAATACAAAGGTTTATTTTTTTGTATTTTTAAATACTGTATATTCCACAGTTTTTTAAACTGTAACAGTGCAATGTTTATGGAAAAAGTCAAAAGACACTTTTACAAACTTTCCTAACAATTCTGAACATTGCACATACCTACTGCAAACAGTTTAAAGCAATTATATATGGGGATAGAGAAGGACAGCGCTGTCAGTAATGTCCCATCATCTAATAATGACCTGGCCAGGTTGCACATAATTTTTTAAAATTTTTTATAACAACCAGTGTAGCCCATAGATATGCGGCGCTTGGTGCTGTGTAATAATAACCATCTATTAGCCTATGACCTAAACATGTGCTGTGTTATTAGTCCCATAGAAATAAGTTCACTTTAGAAGTGCAGCCAGTCTTTTCTTATATTGTGTGGATAATTTAGTCACAGCCAATGGTTCAGTTTTTCATTTTTGACGTACTTTAAATTGCAGATAACAGTGAAATAATTAAAATAAATACAATTTTGTTAAAAATATAATTAAAAGGAAATTGGAAAGTACAAAATATTAAACTAAGAATAATTACTTGCCAGCACATAAAAAGGTTTGCAGATCTAGAGCAGCTTGGATGCACAATGAACAGCAAGGTGATCATATTTATTTAGTCATTTATTTTGTTCATGGCCAGCTTTAAAGAGGACCTTTCACGTCCTCGGGCACATGTCACTGAAGAGCTATCAGTGCCGTTACTGTAGCTCTTCTGTGTCAGAAGGGTGTTCCTGACACCTCACAGTAGTGTATATTGCACTGTACTGTGAGAGGGGGAGTTCCTTACTGTCCAGCGATGAGGAATGTCCCCCCAATACTTGTCTATTGACAAGTACTGTCAGGAGTAGGGGAGGCGTTCCTCACCGCTCAGCGTCATCGCTGGGTAGTAAGGAATGCCTCCTCTCACAGTACAGCGCAATAAACACTACTGTGAGAAACACTACTGCAAGAAACACTACTACGCAAAATAACGTGGTGTATACGATCCAGACTCCCATTGAAATCAATGTTAAGCTAAGTTGTATATTACAGCACTACTCAAAGCATTACTAAACACAGTGTAACTTATAAAAGTAGCATCCTCAGTCATCTCAAAAGTTTCAGTCACAGTGCCTCCCTTAATAAATAATAGCAGTAACAATGCTCCCAAAAACCACTAATCATAGCAGCATTCGTTCCGGAGGATTTCACATGACCACATATTACATTGAAATGATATAGTGTAGTCGCTGCGGGGTGGGGGTTGGTACCTTGTATCACATTTTCTGGGAATGCCCGGGAATTTGCCCCTTCTGGTTGGAGGTTAGATCCCTTACGGACGCTTTGTTTATTTCTCGGGTTCCGCTGGATCCTCTTACATACCTCTTGAATCTTCCGCCTACCCATCTTGGCAAACAGTCTTCTAAATTGTTTCTTTATATATGCACTGTGGCAAAGACGCTTATTGCCCTCCACTGGAAGAAGGTCTCTCCTCCTTCCTACCCAGACCTCATTGCCCAGGTAAAAGATGTGTGCAGTTTGGAGAATCTGACGGCCTCACTTAACCACACCGTTGAGGATTACCAGGCTATATGGTCACCATGGGACATGTATTGTACTTTGAATGGTCTCTAACCCCCCACCCCCACCCCCACTTTTCCTTTTTTCCCCTCTTTCACATTCATGTTTTTGTGCTCTGTACACATTGATGTTTTGTATATTTCAAAAAATTTTCAATAAAAATTACAGTTAAAAAAAAAAAAAAAGAAAAGAAATGATATAGTGTAATAATTATATTCAGTTGCAGCTGCTCCCAATCCCAACTATTCAACCGGGGATATATCCATAAATAATTAAGGTAGAACTGTAGAAGCTCATCTTTCATATCACAAGAGAACCACAGTTCTAGGGTTTATACTGACTGAAATATGGTTAGAAGGAACCCCCTCCTCCATACTCAGATTCTCTATATTACACCTGTACTTTCTCCCAACCGTACAGATTTCTGCAGGACATTCACGATTTCGGTGTCCTGTCCCACGGTCCTGGTCGGCGGGAGTTATGTCCCGGTTTCAACTCAGATCTGGATCCGGAGAACGCAGATCTGAGTTGAATACATACCATCTGTCACATCTCAGCTCCTTGCTTTGCTCCTTACTCCTTGATGTGATTACGTCACATCGCTCCTACAACTCTGTTAGTGAGACTGCAGAGAGAGCTACGGGGGAGGAGAGGTGCGAGGAAAAGGTGAGTATAAGTGTTTTTTGTGTTAGACATTGAGGTGGAATATAATGAAGGGGGCCCATGAAAGTGGGGGGCAGATGAAGGGGGGAGAATGGCATGAAAAGGGGCAGAGATGGGGAGGACATGAATCTGGGGCAGAGCTGGGGGGGGGGAAGAGAATCTGGGGGCAGAGATGGGGGGCATGAAACTGTGGGCAGAGATGGGGGACATGAATCTGGGACAGAGATGGAGGAGACATGAAACTGGGGGCAGAGATGGAGGAGACATGAAACTGGGGACAGAGATGTAGGGAGGCCATGAAACTGGGGGCAGATGAAGGGTGTATATGAAACTGGAGAAGAGATAGAGGGGGGACATATAATTTACGGGTGACTGTAGGAGGATTATACTGTGTGGGGGCACATGAAAAATGAATGAAAATGGGCGGAGTCAACATAAAAGTGGGTAGAGCTAAATTCGCTGCTACACACACCGCCCATTTTGTCCCTCTTTCAGTTCTTCAAAAGTTGGGAGGTATGCATAATGGCATATGTCAAAAGCAGTGAGGATTTCTAAGTTGAAACTTAGTTTGTTTGTTTTTTTTATGTCATTTCATTTTAAAAATTAACTAACTTAGAAACTTATGGCAGCAACACAGGGTTAACAAAACTCACACAACTGTGTATAAATAGGTTTGTTAGAGAGGCAAAGATGGTCAGACATTCAGCAATCTGTGAAAATCTGATCTAAAACTTGTTGAACAATTTCATAAAAGTGTTACTCAATATAAAATTGCAAAGCCTTTGAATATCCCACCATCTACAGCATACAATATTATCAAAAGATTTGGAGGATCTGGAGAAATCCATGTGCACAAGGGACAAGGCTGTTGGTCAATATTGGATACTTGTGATCTGTGGCCCTCAGACAGCACTGCAATAAAATCAGGTATGAAAAGATAACAAATTACATGTTGCATGTGGAATACCTCTGGAAATCATTGTATGTGAACACAATTTACAGTGCAATCCACAAATTCAAGTTAAAGATGTATAATGAAAAAAAAAGAAGCAGAAACACCGCCTTCTCTGGGCCAAAGCTCATTTAAATTATTTATTATTATTATTTATTTATATAGCACCATTAATTCCATGGTGCTTTATATTTGGAGGTTACATACAATACACAAAATATACAGGTAGATATAATACTAACAATGACTGACTGGCACAGTGGGGTAGAGGGTCCTGCCCACGAGGACTTACAATCTATGATTTAAAGGGATTCTATCATTAGAAACCCTTTTAACAATAAATACACGTAGGAATAGCCTTAAGAAAGGCAATTCTTTCTTTACCTTTATTATTCAGATCCACGCCAACATTCCTGAGGCATTTCTTCTTTCTTCCTTTTGCAATTGAGTTCTCGTAGCACTGGGCTCAATCCCCAGCGCTCAAACAGCACTGGGGACGTCCCCAATGCCGCTTGAAATCTCTCCAGCAACAATCTCTCTGTCTTCTTCACTGCCTCCACCTTCTTCTCTGGCACTCCTCTTCTCAGGGTTCAAAAGCACCGACTGCATGTGTCTATCGGCCATTTTCCTGTGGGCCAAACGGCAAAGGCCACAGGAAAATGGCCGATGGACATGAGAATGGACAAGAGAAGAAGGACGATGCCGATGGACAAGAGATGCCTCACTTCTGATAACACCTTTACTGTTTTTGTAGCAAAATATTATTTTTTAATTGAAGAATTAGGCTTTAATTGCTAATATAATTTATACATTTCAAATAAAGTGTTAGAAGCAATGCTTAGTATATATTAGAATATTACTTAGTAATATACTTAGTGGTGGAGTCTTTTTGTAATACTTTATTTGCATTTTAGATAACTACTTTTGGAGTTCTAGTGCACATTTTGTATATATGATTTTCTCAGTAACAGCTTCTAGACAGCTACAAATCCTTTCAGAGCCATTCTATTTAATTTTTACAGAACAGAAACAACTGTGGATTTTTTCCAGATCAAAAGCAATGCTGGAGCTAGATTTTCTCCATTTTCTCAAAGATGAAAGTTTTAGAGAGAATCTCTCACCATGATAAAATGAAGTTGTCATTATAATACACCAAAAGAGTTATCAGAGGCTAAAATTACACATACCATGTGGCCTCCCAAGGAGGAAGGCTGTTTGGTAGGCTTAACTGTATTCAATGGATGCAGTCATTGTTTAAGGTGTCTGAGACAAATGTGTTGTTCTACCAAACCTTGCACAGTTGTATGCCATTTTATCTATTCTTTATATCTTTTAATCATTTTTAGAAATTCAGTTTTTAGTTGGCTATGCTAGTCTATCCATTAAGAGCAATACAACCCAAATGGCAGTGTAAAAGTCTAAAGTACAGTAATTTTTAATGGTTTTTGGATTTCATCAATTTTGTTTAGACAATAGAGAAGATTAGTTAAGCAAAATGTCTAATTTTGTGGCAAAAAAAGCTGCCTAAAGTTAGGTTCATACTAGCATTCGGATTTCTGTTCTTTGGCTCCTCTTGAGGACTCAAAGAACGGAAATCTAATCCACTTAAAAAGTAGTTACCCACTTATAACTGCAAAGCCAATAGACTATAATGGGGTGCGCCGGGTTTCAGCCAAAAAAACGCGACATACAAAGTAGAGATAATAAAACAATTGTGAAAAGCCAATCAACCATGGACAGCATACCACTCATAAATTAGCTGGGTTGGTGCGGCCTGTGTATAGCACAGACCTCCCACGTCCTCAGATGCGGATGTGGAAATGAGACCTAACACTAGACAGTCAAATAATTGTGACAGATTCATCATAGAGCATCAGAAACTATGAATAATATAGCATATTTTAAGACCATCTAGTAAAGTTTTGCCCTGCTTAACGATTAGAAAGAATTAGTAAAGTTGCCTATTCACTATAAAATTTAATAAATACATGAAAGTGTGGTCTCTAGTACTTTTGCCCCAGAGCATACGAAGATGTGGGTTCACAATAGGTGTGTTATGTCAGTCCAGGTAGCTGCAACGGGGCTAAGGAATAGCAGTAGGAAATCTCGCCCTGCACTACTCCCACTAGCTATCCCGGTCCCTGCCTCACGGGTGTGGGTCGGCTGTACTCAGGCTAAGCCTGACCCCGATGGCTCCTCTCTCACTGATACCGTAGGCCTAGAGGGAAGTGGGAGAAGGAATGCCCTATAAGATTTCTAGGGACTGGAGACTAAAGGGGGTCACCCCTAACGAACAAGTGAAGCTGCTACTGACAGGGACTGACAAGGGTGTGCGCTGACTAACAACACAAGCAGCACACAGGAAAAAACACGGGAAAGGATTCCCCCAAACCAATATGGGAAGGAACCTTACACTAGGAAACAAACACAGGGGAACTGAGTAGAAATCAAAGGATAAGGCAATTCACTCACACAGTCAATACACACAGAGGTAGGATTGGTGAACACAGAAGGGAAAACTCACACACCAACTTGTTCACCCAAACCTCCCAAAAACCAACCACGGAACTTCCTCTATCCCAGATCACCACCTACTCCTCCTGCTAAGGCCTAGCTCTGTAAAAGCGACACTCAGCACAGAACCATGGGAGGCATGGGTTTAAATACAGAGTAGAGACCACTCCTCCCAGGTGCAAATGGGAGGACAGACTAATCAACCAGGAAAGAAAGCTGCCTACCAACAGTGCGCGCGTGCAAGTCAGAAGGTGTGCACCAATACCCACGACAGGACAACCCCGCAGCGCCAGGATGCCACCCCAGACACCGCGCAGCCAAAAACTCTCCAGGTAAGAAAAATAGAAAGCAATGAACCTAAATACTCCTAACAAGGTGAGCTTTCTAGATATTCGTGTCGCTGAATCAATAATTACTACTTAGCAACCCACAATTTAGCAAAGTCAGTTTTACACTTGATAATTAATATTCTCTGATATGTTACTCCAATATTGTTAGCATGAGGAACATGACTCGATAGAAAACAATAGTAATTGTTTTTACTTATTTTTATCTGTACTGCAAACATTAATCTCATAGCATTACTGCTGGCCATGGGCCCAGGCCCAGTAAAGAGTTTGGCAATGATCCTGAGAGCAATCTGAAATGAAGTCATGTGATGCGTTCTGCATTCCTGAGAAAGTACACCTCTGCCTTTAGTTTTTGTATAATAATAGATTTTTTCCCCAAAAAAAGCAGCTATTTTCCATGGCACCTAATTACAAACTAAAGTTTAGCTCAAATTAACTCACTTAGATAATCTGCTCTCTGCCATCTACAACCAATCTTACCTATTTGCCATGCTATGCTGTGTCGGTGTGTGTGCGCAAGTCCCCGGACGGCACTTATTCGCATGGCAGAGAATAATGTCCATGTGACAGCAGTTTTTAAAATGGCTGTCAACATTAAGTCCGTTTTGACAAAGATTGTGCACGGCAGTGCTTTTGATGATCGTGATAAAAAATATGCCATATTAATAAACACAATGAACTCAATGTTTTTCTGGGTCGTGTGAATAAGTCCTAAGGCTGATGCCACACATGGTGAAGCACAGCTAAAGAATGCTAGAAGAAAAAAAGCAGAAACGCAACCAAAAGAAGCAGAGCAAAAACAATTGCGTATTTCACTGATTTTCCATGGCAACATTAATTTTTCTTCCCCACCCCTAATAGGTCTATGGGGAAAACTAAGTGTTTCTTCAAATAAAAATATAATATGCTGCATTTTTCAAAAATTCACAATTTTTCTGCAATGCGTGGGAGAACTCTAAAAACAAAATCCCATTCACTCAGCTGGGACTGTAAAACACAGCTTTTTATTCACTGCATTTCCACAACAGCCAGAAATGATGGGTTTCCACAACATGTAGCTTTAGCCTAAGGCTAGGACCACTTACAGTAACAATCTGCTATATTTATTCAAGGGAAATTCAGCAATGCGTTCCTCTTAAAGCTGACTCATCAAAAACCCCATGAGATTGGGTGGTTTTTGCTGTTCACCTGGAGGAATCACTGCAGGTCTCCTTCAGCTATGCAACCTTTGATGTCCTTGATACAACAATCATCAGGAGCACTAACCTTACCTAATGTCTAACACGTCTGCTCATACAGGTATAGTCCTGGTTTCTCCTGATACTACTTCACATTAGTGTCAGCAGACCACTAAATTTTGGTTAAACACCAAGCCCGACAGACCTCATTGACTACAATGGGTCTGCTGTTTTAGAACTGAAAGCAGTGCACAAAAAATAAATAAAAAAATCAGTGTGTGCAGGACTTTTTCACCCACTGATTTCAGTTGGACATTGCAGCAGAATCTCCTGGCACAAGTGTGAACATAGCCTGAGTTACATACATTTTGACTTCTTTTTAACCGGTTAAGGACCAGGCCCAAAAGTATGTTAAAGACCAGGCCTCTTTTTTCAAAACTGACATGTGTCACTTTAAATGGCAATAATTTTGAGACGCTTTAACTTACACAAATGATTTTGAGATTGTTTTTTTTCGTAACACATTATACTTCATGTTAGTGGTAAACACTAATCAATATTTTTGCATTTATTTATAAAAAAAAACTAGGAAATTTGATGGAAATTTTAAAAAAATTGCAATTTTCAAAATGTGAAATTCTCTACTTTTCAGGCAGATAGTCATACCATCCAAATACATGAATAAATATTATCTCCCATATCTCTGCTTTATATTGGCATCATCTTTTGATTGTCTTTTAATTTATTTTGGACGTCACAAGGCTTACAAGTGTAACAGCGATTTTCCAGATTTACAAGAAAATTCTCCAAAACAATTTTTTAGGGACCACTTCAGTTCTGAAAGTAATTATAAAGGCCTGTATAATAGAAACCCCCATAAATTACCCCATTTTCAAAACTGCACCCCTCAAATTATTCAAAACAGCATTTGGGATGTTTGTTAACCCTTTAAGCATTTCATAAGAATAAAAATAATATGGCAGTAAAATTTAGACATTTCATTTTTTTTCACTAATACATTCATTTAGACCTAAAATTAACACAATCACAAAGGGTTAAAGGAGAAAATGCATCTGATAGTTTATTGTGCAATTTCTCCCGTACACAGAAATACCCCACATGTGGGTATAAACTGATTTTTGGGCACACGACAGTGCATGGAAGGGAAGGAGCGACACTGGGTGTTTGAACAGCAGATTTTGCTGGAATAATTTTCAGGCGCCATGCCTTATTTGCAGAGACCCTAGAGTACCAAAACAATGGAAACCCCCCAAAAGTGACCCCATTTTAGAATCCACACCCCTCACAGAATTCATCAAGGGGTATAGTCAGCATTTAGACCCTACAGTTGTTTCACAGATTTTACTAACATTGGGATGTGTAAATGAAAAATTATTAAAATGTCACTTTATCTCCAAAGTTTTCATTTTCACAAGGGGTTAAAGGAGTAAAAGCCCCCCACAGTTTGTTAAACAATTTCTCCTGAACACGGCAATACCCCATATGTGGCCATAGTATGCTGTATGGGAACATGGCGGGGCTTGGAATGGAAGGAGCGCTATTTGGCTTTTGGATGGCAGATTTTGCTGGAATAATTTTAGGTGCCATGTCTCATTTGCAGAGCCCCTAGAGTACCAATACAGTGGAAACCCCCTAAAAGTGACCCCATTTGGGAAACTACACCCCCCACAGAACATATCAAAGGGTAGAGTGAGCATTTTGACCCTACAGCTGTTTCACAGATTTTATTAACATTGGGCCTTGAAAATGAAAATTTTTTCCAACAAACTGTCAATTTAGCCCCAAATTTTTAATTTTCACAAGAGGATAAAGGAGAAAAAGCTCCCTAAAGTTCGTTACACAATTTCTCCTGAACACAGAAATGCCCCATATGGGGTCATAATCTGCTGTATGGGAACATGGCGGGGCTCAGAATGGAAAGAGGGCTATTTGGCTTTTGAAGGGCAGATTTTGCTGGAATATTTTTCAGATCCCATGTCGCATTTGCAGAGCCCCTAAAGTATCAATACAGTGGAAACCCCCTAAAAGTGACCCCATTTTGGAAACTACACCCCTCATAGAATTTATCTAGGGGTAGAGTGAGTATTTTGGCCTCACAGGTGTTTCACAGATTTTATTAACATTGGGACGTGAAAATGAAATATTACTTTTTTTCCCAATAAATCGTCCATTTAGAGCCATATTTTTAATTTTGCAAATAGTTTAAGAATTAAAAGCCCCCCACAGTTTGTTACACAATTTCTTCTGAACACGGCAATACCCCATATGTGGCCATAATCTGCTGTATGGGAACATGTTGGGGCTCAGAATGGAAAGAACGCTATTTGGCTTTTGGAGGGCAGATGTTGCTGGAATAGTTTTGAGGTGCCATGTCACATTTGCTGAGCCCCTAAAGTATCAATACAATGGAAACCCCTCAAAAGTGACCCCATTTTAGAAACTACACCTATCAAGGAATGTATCAAGGGGTATTATCATTTTGAGCCTAAAATGCTTCCCAAAAATTAATGTACAAAATGAAAATTGAAATTTTTAAAAATATGCCATTTCGGTGCCCAATACGTTGCACCCACTTTGTGTTGTCAGAGACCTGCACTCCTAAAACTATTAAGGGGCCATCCCGGGGGTCAAAAAATTATATATGTGGGTGTAAACTGCTGCTTGGGCACACAGCAGGGCTCAGAAGGGAAGAACCCCTGTGCGTTTTAGCTTTTGGGGTAGAGATTTAGAGGGACCCTCTGGGCACCATGTTGTTTTTGCAGAGCCCTGGAGGTTCCAGTAAACTGGAATTCCCTAAGAAGTGACCCCATTTTGTAGGGGCAATTTTAGGGTCTCTGCAAATGTGACATGGTGTCCAAAAACGAAGAATCTAAATCTGCACTCCAAAAGCACATATTGCTCCTTCACATCTGCGCCCTGCTGGGTACCCAAATAACAGTGTATGCCCACATGTATGACACTGGTGTACCCCGGATAACGGACTTAATGCCATATGTGGGTATAAATGGCTGTTTGGGCACAGCCGTGCACAGAAGGAAAGGAGCGCTATATTGGTTTTTGGAGCACACCATGCCACTTTTGCAAAGCCCCTGAATTGCCAATAAAGTGGAATCTGCAGACATGTCACCCCATTTTGGACACTACCCCACTGATGGGATTTATCAAGTGGTGTAGCGAGATTTTTTTAACCCTTGAGTGCTGCATTTATTTAGTTTCCAGAAATGAAATCGCAACTGATAGAGAAGTTAAAAATGAAAATTTTACTGATTTGCCATTTCAGTGTGCAACATGTTGTGCCCGACTTATGTCAGCAGAGACACTCCAAAAACTGTTAAGCGGGTATCCTGGGCACAACAGCTTTTAGAGCGTTCATCTCTGATACAAGGTGGGCATAACATATTACGCACTGAAATGACGTATTCCTGGAAAAATGGTTATTTTCACCTTTCACAATCAGCTTCGTATTCATTTATGGATAATAAGTTATAGCAACACTTGGGGGTTAAAAATGCTCTCTGTACCCCTGGATAAATCCTTCAGGGGTGTAGTTTCCAAAATAAGGTCTCATATCAGGGGATTCCACTTCACTGGCGTTTCAGCTCTGCAAAAGTGTCATGGCATCCAAAAACCAAACCGTCTGCGCTCCAAAAACCCAATAACCCTTCTTCCCTTCTGTGTCCGGCTGTGCCCGAATATCAGTTTATACCCACATATGACATTACGTCCGTTATCCTGGGTGCACCAGTGTCATACATGTGGCATAAACTGCAGTTTGGGCGCACAGCAGGGCGCAGAAGGGAAGGAGCGCTATGCGGCTTTTGGAGTACAGATTCAGATGTTTGGTATCTGGACGCCATGTCATGTTTGTAGAGCCTATAACGTACCAGAAAACTGGATTCCCCAAAGGAGTGACCCCATTTTGAAAACTGCACCCCTCAAAGAATGTATCAGGGGGTGTAGTGAGTATTAGTATCCCGGACGTGACTGCACAACGGATGGCGAAGAGGGAATATATAAGCAGTGCGGAGGACATTGCAAACACCAAATTCCCTACTATGTCCCAGTAGCTCCTATGATTGGGGGAGTCACTCTGGGGGTCACTTTGGGGGTCACTTCTAGCGTCTGTTCCCTCATAAGCTGTAAATATGGGGTGTCCCCTGATATCCACTCGCACAGCTTATATATTCCCTTCCTGCCGCAGCCAGTTGTGTTCTAATAATTTGGCGATTTTTGCGGACTTTTGTCTTCACATTATTAGATGCTATATTTTCTTTATTTTTCTGGTGACGCGCCCATATAAGGGCTTATTCTTTGCGGGATGAGATGCATTTCGTAATGACACCGTTTTTGGGTGTCTACATCTTATTGAATACATTTTATTAACCCTTTTTTGCTGGATTTAAAAAAAAAATCCTGGCATTGAGTTTTACTTTTTTAATTTTGCGCCATGCAGCGTACAGTATAAGTAACATGTGGCCTTTATTCTGCGGGTTGGTACGGTTACGGCGATACCTCATTTATATTATTTTTTTATGTGTTACTAGTTCTGCAGAGGAAAAACACATTTGGGGACATAAATCAATGTTTTTTGCATAGCATCTTCTGAGAGGCGTAACATTTTTATTTTTCGGTTGACAGTGTTGGTTGAGGGCTTATTTTTTGCGGGACAACCTGCGCTTTTTATTGGTACGGTTATCGGATGCATATGACTTTTTGATCACTTTTTATAGTATATTTTGTATGGTGAGATCGCGAAAAATCATTACTTCCGGCGAGTTTTTTCCGTTTTTTTTTTCCGGCATTCGCCGTGTACATTAAATATTATTTCAGTTTTATTGTATAGATTGTTACAGACGCGACAATACCAAATATGCATTGTTTTTATTACTTTTTAGTTCTTTTTTTATATCATTCATTTTCTATAGAGAAAAAGGGATTTTTGGGCTTTATTACTTTATTAATTTTTTTCATACACTTCATTTTATTTTATTTTTTCATTTTTTTTTACTTTTTCATGTGGCCATTTAGGACACTTCAATCAGCAATACTTTGCTGATATAGAATGCCATGTGAGACACAGCATGCAGGTGTCCCACATGGCATTCCGTAGCAGGATGTCAGGCTGTGTAGACGCACAGCCTGACATCAGAAGGTCCTGGCAGGATCACCAGGTATGTGGGGGCTCCAGGCAGTCTGGGGTCACTGGCCAGACCCCAGACTACCTTTTACTGCTATCGGCACCCCCCGATCTCGCCGCGGGGGGTGCCGATCTGATTCAATTGTCGGCGGATGCCTTTCGATCGCGCCGTGATGTTTCACGGCGCGATCAAAAGGGTTAAAACGTCCAGTCGGACTCAGTTCTGACTGGACGTTATTGAGGAAGGGGTTAGGTGTTAGTAACACCTAACCCCCGTCCTCCCCGCACCCCTCCCCCCGCCAAGAAGGTACCTAAAGACAGGACGTATTTTGACAATAGTCCGGTCTTTAGGTACCTGGACCGCAGGCCGTAAATTTACGTACGGCGGTCCTTAACCGGTTAATATAATACTTTATTCATGCTTCTGTTTGTATAGAAGCCTATCTACATGTAAGGGCGGGTTCACATCTGTGCCCCGGTTTCGCTTTCAGTTTCCATCTTCTGCCAACAGGAGACGGAAACCCAGCAGACCATGTCTGCACGTGAGCGTTTTATGGTGTCCGCGGCAAAACCGGGCTTTTTTTAACCAAACGCAAAGTCCTGCATGTCCAACTTTGTGTCCGGTTAAAAAAACAAAACGGTTTCTCGCGGAGAGAACAAAACGCTCACGGGCGGACACTTTGCAAACCCATTCAAATGAATGGGTTTGAAAAATGACTGCCGGTTTCCATCTCCTGCCCAGTTTCTTGGGCAGAAGACGGAAACTGAAAGCAGAGAACAGGGTGCAGGTGTGAACCCGCACTGACACGGAAACTCTAGCCTCGACCATCTGCACATATTCCTATTCTGCTTGTACTCCATGTGCAATAAGCCAGTCCTTTACAGTTGTATAGAATGTTTCTCTTGTGATAATCATGTTCATACCACCATATGTACTGGCAAAAAAATTACAATTTTACATGGGCTATATTTCTGGAAAATTATCAAGAGAATACAGATTAACAACCAACCAATCCAATACTTACTTCCACACCTCTACGCAATATACATAAATTGATAAGCATAATATATATTTTTTTTATTATTCTGGCAGCCTGAGAAAGTTAGTGACTGACTCATAAACCAATATCTCTCCCAGAAGAAAGCATAAATGTTAGCACAATACTTAAAGGGGTAATTTGAAATCCCTACACTAGTCTAAAACCCTCCCTCTCCTACTTTCTAAATAATATTAGTAATACAAAAAATTTTATTTATCCATATCCCTGGGAAATTTTCTGATTATCTGGTATTGATCGTTTTCCCAATTTCTGAAGATGGACCATCACTATTACTCCCCCCACTCCACTACATTATACTTACCCTGCAGGCTTCTTCTGGGAAGATGGCTGCTCCCTCTGTACTGATTTGGCAGGGTGCATGTTCTTCTCCAAGCAGTGTGCGTGCACTACTGCTTGTAATTCACCGCTACTGCACACGCATGTGCTGGAGAAGACTGAATGAAGACAGGAGGAGGCAGGGCCATCTCACAGGACGACGCGTGAAGGGTAAGTATATACTATGGGTCAGGGGTTGGGCTGAGTAGGTAGGGAAGGGTGGGATAGCTAGAGAGACAGGGAGTGGTGTATGGGAAAGAGGGGAATGAGGAAGGAGGGGGGAGTGAGGTGAGAGGTTAGGAAGTTACATAGCAAGAAGCAGAAGCATGTAAATAAAAGCAGGAGATACCAGGGGCCCCCAGAAACACCCAGAAATCACTCAAAATACACTAAAAGGTATATTTATTAAATTAATGATAGCACTAGCAGACACTTAAAAAAAACATACAAACATTTTTTGCCCAGAAAACCCCTTTAAGAAACCAACACTAGAGACCTGGCAAGTGGCACTGCACTTATTCACTGTATTGTCTCAGGGCCTGAGGTTGAAGGAAGCAATTTTGCTTCTCATTTCTGAGCTGCATGTGCATATGCCCATAAAATTGTCACAGACATACAGATTTTCTTGCAAACTGCATATACATCCTACTAATATTATAAATGTGAAAGTTTGTATGTTTGTATGTTTGTTATTCAATCACACAAAGACGGCTGAAAGGATTTGGATGAAATTTGGCACATAGATAGTTTGTAATCTGGATTAACACATATGCTACTTTTTATCCTTAGAAATGACATGGCTTCATGACTGTTATGAATTTATGTTCATATACTATATTAAACTGCTCTTGCCAACAGCATTATCTCAATTAATTGGAGTTTGCTGATAAAGTCAGGACTGTTATCCCTCTATGTAAACACACAGGTAACACTGAGTTAATTGTGTACAAGTATTTGCATATTATCTGATCTGCTTCAGTGCTGAGACACTGACACGGGAAAACCCCTTTAATCCAAATTGGCAGTTTGCCAATTTTAAACTTGCCAGGAAAAATAAAATCTAATTTGTTGCAAAATTCTTAAACAACGGGAGCTGTGAAGGTACCCAGAAGTCAACATACTTCTCAAGCGGAGTTGAGGAGGATTGAGCATGCTAGGCGTCAAGGGGCTCTTAGAGTAGCCAAAACGACAGAGCAGGCAGATCATCAATGCCAACAACACACTCATTATATGGCGTCCCAGCGAGCTGCTGAGATGCCGGAACAATCACAGGCACAACACAAAGTACAAGTTCAGCGGCAGGCCAGCTTGAGAGCTGCCAAAACCCCAAAGCAGGTGGATCATCGACACCAACAACAAGCTCATTATATGGTGTCTCATCGAGCTGCCGGAACAATCATGGACACGTCGTGAGGAACGAGTACAGCGGCAGGCCAGCTTGAAAGCTGCCGAAATGCCGGAGTAGGCGGATCATTGACACCAACAACACGCTCATTAGATGGCATCCCAGCCAGCTGCTGAGATGCTGGAACAATCACAGACACGGCGCAAGGAACAAGTTCAGCAGCAGGACAGTTTGAGACCTGCCGAAATGCCGAAGCAGGCAGATCATCAACGGCAGCAATTTGCTGAATACAGGCGGATCATCGCCACCAACAACATGCAGACAAAGCCACGGGAAGAGGCTAGTTAAAAGATATTTCCCATAATATTAATAACTATTTTTCCATCGCAAAAAAAAAAAAAAAAACTTTGTCCCTGATGTTTCTTATTACCTTTCAACACTTTTCAAGAGAACAGGACTGTGTGTACTTTTATTGTCAAACTTTCTCATAGTAACTAATATACAGTTTCACTCATTAAACCTTAAAGGGATCCTATCAATCACAATTTTTTCTCATTAATATGTCGAAATAGCCTTAAGAAAGGCTGTTCTTCTCCTACCTTTCATTGTCCTCTCCGCGCCGCCGTTCGCTTGAAAATATGGTTTGTCAGTATGTAAATTAGTTCTCTCGCAGCACTGGGGGCTTCCCCAATGCTGCAAGAGAACTCTCCAGCGCGGCCTCCATCTTCTTCTGGAACGAGGTCTTCACCGCGTCTTCTTCCATCGATGGCTTGTAACTTGTAGGCCTCAGGACTAGGGCAAGCCGACTGCGCATGCCCGCCGGTCACGAGAAAATGGCCGCTTACATACCAACAAAAAACAGATTTTCAAGCAAATGGCAGCGCGGAGAACACAGCAAAAGGTAGGAGAAAAATAGCCTCTCTTAAGGCTATTCCGACGTGTTAATGAGAAAAAATTGTGATTGAATGATCGGATCTTCTTAGTTGGCAGAAAATAGTGAGATAAAAACTCCAAATCTTTATTGAGAATATTTAAAACCATATATATAGTGATATCACCAACGTGAAGGTTTAACTCCTCAAAGTAATTGTTCTCAGTATGTAGTATTTTGCAGTATCACACCGAGAAATAAGGAGTTAATACTGAAGACTCACCCTATATTGGCCAATATGGTTCTATAGGGCATTAGCTAAAGACACTCTGATAAAAAAAAGCATATATCTGTATACGGAGTACTGCCTAGCAACCTATGAGAATTAGAACTCTCCCGGGTTCATATTTCAGCTTAAATAAGCCTAGAAATAGTGAGGCAAAATATCAAGTATGTGAGGAAGGAGGATACACTAAGGTCCAACACTGTGAGTTTAGTTCACTCATATCCCCGTTTTTATAGCCCCACCTAGCCCAAAGGGGATAATAATTGCTGCAATGGTGAGTGCTAAGACCCTAACCTGGGTAAATAGATGCACACAAATTTTTCACTATGAAGCCTATACTCAGTAAATAACAACGTAACCACTATGACACACCCGTGGTTACAATTTGTATTCTCCTACATACTACATGTAATCAGGGGTCGGATAGAGATACATTGTTTCTTTAATCTCAAGCCATAAACAAATATCTGGGTTTGCATAGCACTGCTGCCTACACCAATTCATTGGATTACAGCCTGATCTCATTTTAGCTAGTACAATTCCCATTGATCCATTCCTCTCTGCTATATTCCTCTTTACGCGTTTCCCCCAGCATAATCTTTCATACTAGGTTCATCAGGAGAGTTTCAATATAAAAGATAATTAGTTTTGAGACCCCAAGATTAATGGATGCGGTTAAAACCGCAGTTCTCTGCACCCTAGTGGTGGACGCTGATACTTCTTCCGATGTTAAGCCAGCGTGGTATGTGTTCTATATGGGAGTTACCTCACATGTTTACCACTATGTATACCATGTATGACTTCTTGGAGTTATAGCAGATATTTGTAGGATATGGTATATACCTTTACATTTTCCAATATCTATTTAACACTTTGTACATGGTTGTGGGTTTTTTATATGGTACTATTCACTATTTGCCCATTTTTTGGATATTGCCCGCTGTAATGGTACACTAGTACTTTTATGTATTTACATTCTCCCTTGTATTGTTTGTCATATGTTGCTTGGTTTTTAGTAAGTATTAATAAACTTTATTATATTTTACTTTCTGTGTGTGTGGGATGTCTTTTTGGGTTATTGAAGTTTATAATCATGTAATGTAGGAAAAAACATTGTTATTCTTTAAAGCTGAAAGCTAGATATAGCTGCTTATACTTGAAAATGATATAATGTTATATAAGATGGCGCCTATATCCAAGATGGGTGCAAGAAAAACAAATGCTTGGGTTGCTGCCACAAGACATCTCCCCCATGGTCACCACGCAGGACCGGGACCAGCTGGCTATATATGGCACTGCGTAAACTTTTTTTGTTTGATTGAGATGTACCATACCAATCAGGAATGAATATGAAAACATATGTTGTTGTTTTATCACTTCCTTTCTCTGCTTCTATTTAACCCCGTGTTCCCAATAAAAAGTCCGTCAGCACAGATTCTTTGTTTTAGAAAAGAACGAATACCAACACATAGAGTAGTGTAATTTCTTTATCACCTGGCACTCAGCCTAATTAATTAGGACGATGACAGTTACCCGAGATTATTGGTCAATTAGTCATAAATGTGACTATGACCGTATCAGTTTGACAATATGGGAGTAATGCAGACAGTGATTTCACAGTACAGTGAACATCTATTCAGTATGTTACATCAGTTCCATTTACAAGAATTGCCCACTGATGTCACTTGTTAGGAATAATGCATAGTATGATACCACAGCACAAAAGTAACATGCACCAATTCAACATGTTCTACATAGAAAAGATGGGTGCAATGTATAGATCCAGATACACTATATTGGACTGTGGGACTATATTGGATCATTGCACTTTATCAATTTGCTATATCTGCCTCGAGCTGGCTGCAGTGCATTCAACTCCAGGGTCTTATACATCCCAGGCAGGGACTCAAATCAACATCCAAGCACCTCTTACCCCACCACAGGTTGTTAAATATAGTGACGCCACCTGGATAAATTAGCTCCCTCCACCAGCACACCTCTCATTCTCTGAACCCCACGCAGCTTAGCCACATTTAACCTCTGCAACCCCTGGAGAACAACGCAACTCAAGGTTTCATCTACAACTCCCATGTACAGGACTCCTTCTCCCATATCAATTACTTTATGCTTCCTGACTCCATGTTTCTAACTCTGACCCATGCATGGATACACTCAATACAAATCTCAGACCATGGCCCGGTATCATTGTCCTTAGGCCTCGTCCCATCAACTATGAAGAATGAGATCTGCAGATTCCTGACCTACCGATCTTCACCTCCTGACATCCCTTCCTATTTAAAACTACAACGGACAAATAACATAAACTATAACATTCAGCTGCTAAGTGTGTATTAGAAGCACTGCGGTCGGAGATATGTGTAAACCTACATATGTGTCTGCATACTTTGGGTCGTTTTCCTTTCCTCTACTGTTTCATTGACTGTAAATGTTTTGCCGCCATACTTGTTGTGAAGTAAGATTCTTCCTGGTGCTGTATAAGAGCTGTGTGGTGTGCAAAGACCCAATGAGAGGTCTAACCCTACTGCTTTCCCCCTCTCATAGTATACAGCATCACACACTGTGGGGCATACAAAATGAGCCCTTTATTCCCCTTTTGGTTATTTATTTACTATGTTACTTAAAATACACATTTTATTTGATTGCAGGCAGGGAAAGGGAAACTAGAAGTCACTAGAAGATAAGAAAAGTGCAATATTCCATTCATGAGACATATTACATAGCTAAAATTAACATGTCGTGTTTTTTTTAAAAAAATTTACACATTTTCTGCAACGTGTGGATGAGATTAGAAAAATCTCAGTACTTTGCTGGTACTGTAACATTTTTTCCTCTGCATTTCTGCAGCAGCCAAAACACTGTGCTTCCACAATGTGGGGCCTTAGCCTAAAAAGGATATCTCCCTATAGTTTTCTAACCATGCTTAAAAATTTATAAACTGAGGCAAAGTCATTTAAAAACCATAGAAGCTAATAAAAGGAACTGAAGATTTAGTTACAGAAATTTCACATATGTAAATTGTACATATGCTACATATGTTACATATGTTACATATGCTACAAATTAGTGTTTAAAACTACAATCTAAAGAGACCAAACAACAACAAAAAAAATAGATAAAAGAAAAAAAATATATACCGGATAGTTTTGATCACTAAATGTTACAAATAAAAGTACAATCAATTCAAAATACTTCAAAGTTCATTTCAGTTTTGGAACTAGTCTTCAGGAATTTCAGATCAATATTTCTTTAGTGTCTAGAATCCAATAACAACGATGTTAGTAGCAGATTAAATAAAGATTTAGATGGTTGACAGAAAGAAGTTGAGATTTATTCATTCTCAGCTACTATTTATTGGTTATCATAAAAATGTTATACTGCAGAACCCCAGGTCACAAAACAATCCTTGGGCATAAACTCTGGCAGGCACTATCAATCTATCCAATGAAAATGAAATTGAGCTTCAAACCCATACTATGTTACAGAAGGCATACATTTATGATTGGTGTATATTAACAGGTTGTTGGGTTTTTTTTGCTCAAAACCTAAAAAAAAAAATATTTATATAAAAAATTTCATTTTTTTTTATGAATGGACTGTAAAAATACATTACCTATGTTTTAACAATTTAAAACAGAGAAACACACTACTTTTTTTTTTATCAATTTTGAATTTCTGAGTGCAGATTTTTTTAATTGTATTTTCTGTACACATTGTTGGGGGTAATCATCTTTGATAAGATGCTGATAACAGCAATTAAATGTTATGGTTAGAATAGTGGACCCTGTGTTTGTTTTAGGCTAAGGTCCCACGTAGCAAACTTCAGCAAAAAAAAAAAAGAAAAGTGGAAACGGATTGCACTTTTCTCCGCAGCATTTTTTTGCTGCGATTCTCAAAAAAGCATGTGTTTTTGAAAATACAGATTTCCGCTACAGATTTTTTTTCTGCAATATGTGGATGGGATTAGTCACTGTCACTTAAAGGACGGTGGAAGGAGGATACATTAGACCAGTGTGGGGCATAGCAGTTTGGAGCTGCCCTCAGTGCTCCAGACTGCTCGTTTGCATATTCACAGATATGCTATAGCTGCATGCAGATACATAGAGTGTCACCACCCTGAGGGAGCTGCCATACTGTGCTCCTGGACACATACAATTACCACTAATTGGGGTCTGTATGAAGCATCTCGTGGCAGCACTTCTATGTTATGATTTGTGGTATATGACTTTAGTATAAAGGTCACCAGCCTTACAATTATTGCAATTCAAGTACCTCATCTTTGATTTATTCATTTATTTTTTTAATTTAAATCGTCATGTCACACAAAAAAAGGTTGTCTACCCATGTTCTTTTGTATAAACACAACCTAAGTCTGTCCAGGGTTTTATTCACAGCTTTGCTTGATGTCACTAGTCTGGTTTCTACTTGTAATTGTAAATTACAAGTTCTGTATACACATTCTATACACCAGGGGTGGGCAATTAATTTTCCCATGGGGTTGCATAAGAAATTGAAACTATGCTAGAGGGCAACGCCATGGCAAATTATGCTCCACCCACTTCTACATTGACTCCACCCATTCACAATCATCTTTCCATGTACCCCCACACAGTATAATCTTTCTACCGTCACCCGTACATTATATGTCCCCACATTATAATATTCCCTTCCAACTGCCCCACAGTATTAAGACCCTCTCCTGGTGCCTCAGTTCAAACTGGGGGAAACTAGAGGGGAAATGAAACTGCAGCAGTTGGAGGGGGACATTAAACAGTGGGGGTAGTTGGAGGGGGCAATAAATTAATGACATCTGGAGCGGGACATGAAACTAGGGGAAAATAGAGGGGGACATCAAAATCGGGTAGCTGGAAGCAGACATTAAACAGTAGAGGAGGCTGGAGGGTGACATTAAACTGGGGGCAACTAGAGGCAGACAGGCCCCCCCCCCTTCCAGCTACCTCCACGGCTTAATGCCCCCTCCAGTTGTCCCAGTTTAATGTCCCCCATAGTTTAAGTGCCCCCTTAATCTACCCCCATTTCATGTCCCCCCTCCATATCTCCCCCAGTTTCATGTCCCCCCTCCATCTGCCATCTCTGCCCTAGTATAACATTACCCTTCCATCTCTGCCCCTAGGTTACTAAGACACACACAGACAGACACATACAGACACACACACTCCACCCTGCATCTCACATTCCCCTCTCAGTACCTTTTGACACACACCACGTCTCCATCTTCTTGCACTGTCCTGCCGGCACTAAGACACACCTCCCTAGACATGCCTCCCTAGTCACGCCTCCCTAGTCAAGCTATGCGGGCCGGACTGAATCAGTCAGAGGGCCAGATATGGCCCGCAGGCCGTGCTTTGCCCAGGTCTGCTGTACACACATAGCGGCAATAAAGAATGTTTTAAAATCTACAGAATGCTTTAAAATCTAAAGAATTCTTTGAAATCTACAGAATTTCAAATGCACATAATTTTAACATAAGATAATCATTTAATAGTTCCACAGTGGGGAAATTTCAGTATGTTACAGGAGCATAGTAATACAGATACAGGATAATACACAGTAATACAGTATATTACGGAAGTAGACACACATAAGCTGAGAAGAGAAGATATACTAGGAGTCCATAGCAGCTAAGGAACAGAAGGAAAGAAAGAAGGAAGACTTCATAATCATAATCATTAGTTTTTTTGTGCGGAGTGATCTTCTCTTGGTCTGATGTACTACTGTTTCCACCATCTAATAGATCTGTCCCTGATATATCCATTGCAGTCTCAGGCCTTACTATAACTCCTAGGCAGCAGGCCCGCTGCCTCAGGGTCATGTTTGACGCAAACCTTTCCTTCACCCCTCATGTTGAATCACTCGCACGTTCATGTCACCTCCACCTCAAAAACATCTCCAGAATACACCCTTTCCTTACCAGAGATACACTAAAGACACTTATTGTCTCTCTGATTCATTCTCGCCTTGACTACTGTAACTCCTTAGTAATCGGTCTTCCCCTCACTAAACTCTCCCCTCTACAATCCATTCTGAATGCAGCGTCCAGGCTCATCTATCAGGCTAGACGCAACAGCGATTGGCTGCCTAGTCATTATAAAATAAAATATAAAGTTATCACTCTCATCCACAAGGCTCTCCAAAATGCCGCACCTCCATACATTTCCTCCCTCATCTCTGTCTACCGCCCAACCCGTGCTCTCCGTTCACTCAATGACCTAACACTTACATCCTCTATTATCAGAACCTCCCACGCTCGTATACAAGATTTCTCCTGAGCTGCACCACTTCTCTGGAATGCTCTACCCCAGACAATCAGATTAACTCCCAATTTCTACAGCTTCAAACGCAAACTAAAGACGCATCTTTTCAGACAAGCCTATCACAATTTCTAACGTAAACCCTTAACCTTCCTCTGTCCCCGCTCCCACATTTCCCCACATGATATGATGTCATCTCAGGATAACTTTATCTGTCCAAGCTCCATCCACATGTTAAAGGACACAACTGTTGACGGCTCATAAAGTTTTATGTTTGTGTAATGACAGTCACCTCTATTACAAAAGTGTCTGACCTCTGCATAAGCAATACCGCCCCTGCTACCTCTTGTGTCACCCCCTCTACCTCATAGATTGTAAGCTCTTGCGAGCAGGGCCCTCAGTCCTATTGTGTGAAATGACTTTCTTTGTAATGTATCTGTCTGTATTTGAACCCTACAAATTGTACAGCGCTGCGGAATATGTTGGCGCTATAGAAATAAAATTTATTATTATTATGTAGATTATGTAGCCTGATCACGGTTGGGAGGAAGGACTTGCGATAGCGCTCCTTCTCACATTTGGGGTGAAGCAGACGGTCACTTACAGTGCCATCAAGGTCTCATACATGGAGTGGGATTTATTCTCCCACATGGAGCTCACCACGGGCAGTATCCTTCTGTCACCCACCACCTGTACTGGGTCCAGGGGGCTCCCCAGGACAGAGCTGGCCCTTCTGATCAGCCTGCCAAGTCTATTTCTGTCCCTGGTTAATATACTGCTCCCCCAGCAGGTCACACTGAAAAAGATGGCTGAAGCAACCACAGAGTTGAAAAAGGCCCTAAGAAGTGGCCCCTTAATTAATTCAATATATTAAACTGTAGTATGGTACTTAAGGCTGAATATACATTTTGCACGAATGAAACTTATTTGCTATCTCCAGTAGTCCCATAGAATTAAATGAAGTGGCAGCACACATTTGTAACTACTACTCCATTCAACTCCTACTGACCACAACATTGCATGCTAGTACCGTATTTTTCGGACTATAAGACGCACTTTTTTTCCCCCAAATTTCGGAGGAAAATGAGGGTGCGTCTTATAGTCTGAATGTGGGTTTGCAGCATGGCCGCGCTACTGCCACCGCTGGTTTTCTTCAGCGGCAGTAGCGCGGCAATCTGCAGGCCCCGGCAGCTAAGACAGTCCCCGGCATCTGCTGTAATAGACCGGCGGATGCCGGGGAGTGTCTTAGCTGCCGGCATCCGCCGGATTGCCGCGCTACTGCCGCTGAAGAAAACCAGCGGTGGCAGTAGCGCGGCCATGCTGCAAATCCACTCCTCCTCCACAGGTCCCGGCAGTTAGTTAGCCCCCCCCCACTGGCCCCATACCTTTAGTGATGCAGGCCGGCTCCTGCACGGCGAGGCCGCAGGAGCCGACCTGTTCCGATGACAGCCGGGAGCCTAATGAAGGCTCCGAGGCTTGTCATAGATATATATTACTATCGCGGCTGGTCTATGACCCTCCGCAATAGTAATGTATAGAATCTCCCATAGACGGCAATACACTTGTATTGCCGTCTATGGGACTTGCAATCAAATGATTGCAGGTTCAAGCCCCCTAGGCGGGGGATATTAAAATAGTAAAAAAAAAAAAAAAAAAAAAACACACTTAAAAAAAATATAATAAAAAATAAAATAAATAAAAGTTCACCTCCTTTCCCTAGAATACATATAAAAGTATAACATTACTGTGAAACATACACATTAGGTATCCCTGTGTCTGAAAATGCCCGGTCTACTAATATTTTTATGTACAGTGAACGTCAAAATCAAAAGTGCTAAACTGCCGGGTTTTTCTCTCTGTTTTGCCTCTGAATTAAATAAAAGGTGATCTAAGCAATAAACATTTCCCAAAATGGTATATCTAAAAAGTACACCTGGCCCCACAAAAAAAACGCCCTATACATCCCCGTACAGCTGCAGGGTCACCTGTCAATGTGGCCTTGCAGCTGTTCCAAAACTACAACTCCCATATATTAAATATTTTACCATTTTTTGCCTGAAATTTTTTTTTCCCTATTTTTCTCCTCTAAAACCTGGGTGCGTCTTATAGTCCAGTGCGTCTTATAGTCCGAAAAATACGGTAATTGATGGGGGTCTCAGCGGTCTGACTCCAGTAGATAGATGATAACTTGAGATTACCAGAATTCCCCTTTAACCACCCACACAGCCATTGGCTTTTTGTTCTAAGGTATTAATCAAACCTAAGAAAAATCATTATAGTGCTGACAACATGACAATGCTAGAGCCCTGTGCTTGCTGGTGTGTTGCTTTAGTGTTGGAATATTTTGTTCCCTTTGGACTATTGTGCTGCCTTTCCCAGCAGATGTAACTGCTTGGCACATCTTTGTGTGTTCCTGTCTCTTTAAGAGTTAGTATTCTCACCTGCTAGGCTTTCTCCTGCCAATGTCTGTCTACCTGCATGTATCTAGGTTTGCTTCTCTAGTTCTCAAGCACTTTGGCTTAACAATAAGTTCAGTAGTCTGTTTCTAATCTGTTTGCACGTATGCTGGTTTTATTGTGTTCCTATTTGCCTCTGAGTTCTAACAAAATAGTTCTGGTCCTGTTGATCTCTGGTTTTGCAACATATCTATTACTTAGCAATATATTTATGTTACCTGTGGCATTTGGGTATTTGGCGGGTCTTTGGGTATAAGGCCTACTGGTATTTGGTGGGTCGGTGCTCAGGATCGCCTGCTCCTAACCCCCCCCCCCTTTTTTTTTTTCTCCCTCCCTTCTGCCCCCGATCCTCTCTCTTTCCAGCTGTTCTTCCCCATTCTCTCTGTTCTTGATTTTGCTGATCGGTCTTGTCTCGTCTGTTTGGTCGTGTTATATTTGTCTGCCCATGCTCGGCGGACCTGTTTGTTCAGGTTCTACCTTGCAGCGGTTTTGTTTGCTTCTTTTTGTTATTGTTTAGTTTATAAATTAAGAATTTATAATAATAAAAAAAAGGACTTTATACCAACGAAAAATGTTGAATTGCAAATAATAATTTCCAATTACCTTTTCCTTTATTTTTCTTTAACTAAAATGTGAACTTTTTCTGCATAGGTAATCACCTACATATATGTGAACTATCAACAACTTATTGTATGACTTAGTTGGAATATGTATACGGAAACCTGCAGGATTCTTTCTCAACCATTCATTTGAATGGGTGAGAAAGCTGTCCGGCGGTGAGCGTTTTAAAACCGGGTTTTATAATCCGGACACAGAGTCGGACATGCAGTACTCTGTGTCCGGATTAAAAAAAAAACGGTTTCGCGGCGGAGAGCATAAAACGCTCACCACTGCACCCGGTCTGTGGTTTCCGTCTTCTGGCATGCAGAAGACGGAAACCACAGAACGGAGACCCTGAACGCAGGTGTGGACCTAGTGTCAGTGTACAGGATGAAGGAAAAATGGTTGATAGTACAGAAAAAAAAAAAAAAAAAAAACACATTTCACAACATTAGAGGAGGAGGAACACACAGAAGCCTGACTCAAGATCACACCATTATCAGGCGCAATTTCCTCCTTAGACTAGGATGAACATGCTAAGTAATCAAAAACTTCATCTTCATTTTCAGGAATTACAGCAATCTTGCGGCTACTGGCAGTGCCGCTAAAACCAAAAGTAGACTTGGTGTGGCCAACCACATTCTTATTGCTAGTACTTGCACAAGTGTTTATTCCTTTCACTCCTTTAGCCGATCCCCTGTCCTGTTATTTTCCAGTCATTTTACTGCACACTGCTTCATTATAATAGTGATTGGCAACAGTTCTGACACTGTGTATATTTTTTTTGCTTGCTTGTTTACAAAAAAAAAAAAAAAAGTCCTGCTTGCAAGGACTTTTCTCTGCATTTTTCAAGAGGAATGGGGGATGGAATTCCTGAACACATGTGAACCTAGCATTAGCAGGCTTCATCACACTGTGGATAGGTCATCAACATAAAAAATGTTAAGGTCCTGAAAAACCCCTTAACCTTTTCGCTGCCAAGGGTCTCTGGAAATTTTGCACCTCCAGTAGCCAGAGCAATTTTCACAGTTTTGAGATGGACAAATCAAACCTAAATTGCAACATTAAAAAAGCATCCAACCCCCCCCCCCCCCATACCTATATATTTTCTTAAAGTAGACACCTGCAGCATTGTCAGAATGCCACTTGGTACTTTATACGAACAGGCACCTTCATGCAATTTTGATTTAAAGTGAATGTTTTATGAAAAAATGCAAATAAATGTATATTAGTTGTTAAAAGCGGAAACCAAACAAAAAATTAAATGCACCAAACCTCCTAAAAATAAGAGTTCAACATGTGCAGAGTTCATACATATCACTATGGCCTGAACCCGCATGCACGTGTCTTCAGAAAATTGCTAGAACTGGAAGGAACAAAATTCTGCTTTGAAGCTGGAAATGTTAAAAAAGTATCATCCTATAAAATGTAGGGATTACACACCATGAAAAGTAAGTGAACCCCTAAACCCTATATATTTTTTGAAAGTAGACAATCTGAAGATTACAAATGTCTTAATGGGTCATCGATAGCCACATCCACCTTCATGCAACTTTGCTTCCAACACAAATAACTTTTTGAAAAAATACGCTAAAACACATATTTGCACTTAAAACTCATGTTCAATCTCACATTCATATACAAAATACTTTTAAAATAATAGCTTATGGTGTATACAATGTGTATATATACTATATGTACCGCAAACATCAACTAAAACAAGAGCTCGGACTCCCAAAAACACGAATACAGAAGACAAGCAGGATTTTGCTGTTGTTCACTAATATGTTAAAAAGCTATACTACACCTACCAAACTGTGACACCAAAATCTAACTTTTTTAAGAGTACACAGCATACCGTATATAAAAACACAATTTAATAGTTTATATATACAACCACCTTCATTCAACTTTGCCGCAAACAGAGATTGCTAGCAAAAATTGCGCAAAAATTCAAATTTGCCACTAAAGTGCGGCTCAAGAAATCCCTTTCTGCAAACATAATGTACTGTACATAAAACTGCAATATGTGAGGAGTTCATACATACCACACATGTATATATTTACAGGTGCGAGTGTTAAAGAATCGCCAAAATCGCAGAAATGCGCCATCCCATTTTGTGCATGCAAATTAAATAGGACTTTACATAAAAATGTTATTTTCCATCCCCCTATAATAATTTTAGCAATCTACACGTTCATCTCTAGTGATAATCGTTATTACTATTATTTTAGTGTGTAACGAATATCACTAGAGACGTATTTTACTGTAGAAAGCTCAGGTATAGACAGGACAGGGATTGGGTGAAATGTAAACTTTATTTGCGACTTTATGTATATGTTGTGTAAGTGTTTGGTGCGACTTTTTTTTTTTGGCTTGCGACCTGGACAATGGTAAACGTCTGGGTCACAGCGCCAATAAACTTCCTAGTTATGTTCAGGAGGTATAACATAAGAATACCCCACTAGGAAAGCTCAGGGGGGAATTACATTATAACTGTATGTGACAATCAGAGACAAATGTATAGTATACGCTCTGATTGGCAGGAGAAGGGTTAATAGGGACAATAGAGTCCCTGCCACCCCCCTCCTGCTGTAACATACAAGTTATGCAGAGAGAGAGATCATTTCTGTGTCTCTCTCTCTCTGCTGGGCTGCTCCGTGTCCCTCTTCCTTTCTTGCTAGATCGTAAATTGCTTGCTTTGACAGGAGGGGGGGGGGGGACACTTTGGAGCTCTATATCTTTGGACTGCATCAACATATCTTGATGCTTTCAATTGCATTTTAAAGAGGAGAATCTCATCTTTAAAATGATATCAACAACTCGATGATTGGATGCACAAATTCACTGTTGAAACACTGTCGGGAATTGAGATCTGCAGTTGGATCTCAATGCCAAATAGTGTTTTCAACAGTGAATGGCTCCAAGACTGTAAGTAAAATCATCAAGTCCCTGGTATCATTTTAAAGATGAGAGTCTCTTCTTTAAAATACATTTTAAAGCATCAATATATGTTGATGCAGTCCAGAGATATCGGCATTAGTAGGGAGGACGTACTAAGTACGTCCTCGGCTACTGAAGTGCCACCTTGGGAGCACGTACAGTGTACGTGCCTGGCAGCGAAAGGGTTAAGGCTAAGGCCCCATGGGACGATCCGCAGTACTAAAGCACTGTGGGAAAAACCGTGGCGGTTCTTCCCACAGCGCTTTGAACAGAAAGTTTGCAGAGTTTTCCTCTGCGGACTTTCTGTTACAATTATATCCATGGGAAAGCACCTGGCGTTTCCATAGATATAATTGACATGCTGCGATTTCCAAAACCGCACCGATTTTGGAAATCACAGTGTGTTCGCGCTGTGGTTTTGACCACAAAGCGCGCATGGGATTTGCACGAATCCCATCCACTTTGCTGTTACTGTATAACGCCGCAATTCTTACCGTAGTTTCCGCCGCAGACGGAACATATCTTACCATATCTTACCATAGATTAAACTAACAAATAAGAGTAAGTGGTGTAAAGATAGACTAAGAAGTCTGATGTTATGCCAGTTTTATCTTCCTGTATTAGCCCCTATGATAATTTTAAAACTGTCTATGTCAGGAGCAAGGCCGGAGCCTCGGCACCGCTGTGCACAAGCTGCCTGCCCTCTCCTTCCTGCACTCCCGAGTACATTGCTTATGGATCTTGGAAGGCAGGCCAAAACCTCCGCAGCATTGTGTGGGAGTCGCTGGTCTCCTCCTGAGCCAGACGGGACTTCCATTTTTCGATGAGACGGAGCATATTTAAGGAGGGCTCTGGCTCCAGACCGCCGCTGGCTATTCAGTTGTACTTATTTGTCCTGGTAGTTAAGCGTTCTCTTGTCCTGTTTGCCTATGATCTGACCATCCTGCCTTGACCTCTGACCCTGCCTTTGCCTCCTGACTTTTGTACTGTGCCTGCTCATGTTTATGACCCTGGCTTGCCTTTAGACCTCTGTTGCCTGAATAGCGATTTTGTACTGCTCCACCATTCCTGTTACCAACTCAGCCTGCCTGACGTTCCCTTTATATTTCCCACTGTACTGCATAGCCCTTTTGTTTACAACTGGGACCGTACGACTATGCTTTCACTCTCTGCTGCTACCTGCTGACCACCCGCCATAATCTTCTGGATCCTTGAGCTTGCATCGCTACCCAAAACATCTGCTGGTAAGAGTTCTCAGTGTCTGGTGTACTGCAATTTGTCATGCGCTGTGTGTTTGGCGTTTCCCGACCTGTACTGCTCTGCCCAGCAGTGCAGCCAAGTCCATCCCCACCATCTGGGGCTCTGGTGAATACCATTGTGGGATTGGAGTTGGTGCGGCCTGGGGGGTTAGACACACAGCACCGTGTTAACCATTTTAATCAGTGTATCTAGTACTGGTTCTCACTATTGCCTCAGATCTGCATCAGTTATCTTAACAGTCTAGTCTAGGTGCATGTAAGGTGTAACTATCTAACTATAAGACAGCTGTTTAATTTGCCCCACTGAGTTCTGCTACTTTTGTACTAGGGTATAAACATATCTAGAGAGACATATTTAGTTAGAAAAAAGAAAAAGTTTAGATCTCCTTAAATATTACACTCACACTTCATCAAAATAGAAAACTTATTTACCTGTAGTTACAAATAAGGTTACCCAAAAAACCAAAAAAGGATTGTCTACAAATAATGCTGCATCACAGACTTTTACACACCTCACCTATAACAATTTAGAAATGACTACAGGGACATTAAATTTTCATTTTTTTTCTTTCAAACAGTATATAATTGGTTAAGGTATTTGATTAAAATAGGACATAATGAGAATCATCAAATCATAAGATTTTAACGAAGAGCTCTGATCACAGAAAATCAAACGCTCAAAATTGATGACAACATTAATTTCCCTGTGAAGATAAACATTCATCTCAGTAGACTGCAATTATATGAGACATTAGAACATAGTTATTTTAATATGCTTTTATTAGCACACAGAGCAATTTACATATAGAAAAGAAGCACACAGGGAATCAAAGCCAATATTCCTTCAATTCATTCTTTGGAGGATAAATGGACCCATCATCGAGAGACACTTATTTCAGAAGTTTACCCAAACCTATGTCTCTGAAGGGATTTCTTTCCACTACAAGCACCAACCAGGTCTCATGGGTAATGGCAGTGTGGAGCAGCAATGTTGTAGCAGGTCTGGTCACTCTGGAAATAGATATCTATTCACATTTGTGGACCACATGGCAGCAGGATATCAAAGGACAGAAAGCAGGTGAAACGGTGGTTCGTTTTACCACAGGCGAATGGAGTGGGGGGAATTTATCAAGCTCTACATGACAGCATTCATGAGTCAAAGGGAATCTGTTTCGATTTCAGACACTAAACCACCCACAGGTCCTTATACACAAGGGGGTTTAGTGTCCCAAATCGCCTGTGTTAAATGCATCTGTGTCCACACTTTAAAAAAAAAACAAACATCCTATACTTACCTAAAGAGGAGTTCATTGAAACTTCCGATGCATGCGCAGTTTGTCAGGCCAGAGATGCACAACCTGGCTTCACTGCACAAGTGCCGGAGTTAAAGGAGGTTCAGTGAAGAACTGTGCTGGTGCAAGGAGTACAGAGGCCAGATGAGTATAAAGCTTTTATATTTTTATTGCAACCACAAATGGCTTTATATAACAGGGCGATTTGAGACACTAAAACCCCAGTCTACAAGAACTTGTGGGTGGTTTAGTGCCCCAAATTGCAGGAAAGGAAGGAAAACGAAGAGCAAAAATGCTGTGGAAAAACACCCAATGCATTTAAATTTTGGTGCATTTTTGATACACAGCCTTGCAACTTAGGCCACATCCGCTACCTGCATAAGCCATGCCCCCTTTCTGCTAAGTCATGCCCTTTTTCATATGGGTTGTAAAAGGGTCTAAGCAGCATCTAAAACCTTAGATAAAGCATGCCATAATTCAGTTGCATGATACTTGACATATTAACCATTAATATTGTTAACCATTTGCACTATAAATTAAATTACATTAGACTCATGTATTTCAGGTTGTAAAAGTAAGGCCCCTTGCAGACCGTGTGAATGGTCAGTGTGCTATCCGGGTTTTTAGCACACTGACCCATTCATTTCTATGGGCCCGTGCACATGACTGTGAATTACACGATCCCGTGTGTGGGACAACAGTCCAGGCCGCAAAGAACGGAAAAGGTCCTATTCCTGTCCAATTTTACAGCCACACTTCCACAGCTCCTATTCATTGAATGAAAGGGGCCACGTAAGCAAGGCTGGTGCACAGGCAGCACATGGATGACATCTGTATGTCGTACATGCCGTTTATTCACAACCGCCAGTTAGCGCACATCGTGACATGTACAACCGGCTTAAGGTAAAAATGGGTGTGGCTTTTTCCTTGGCCAGGGTTTAGACATATTCAATATTTGAATTCTTTTTAAATGTAGCAAAAAAGTGGGTGGGTGGATTAAAAAGTGAAGAAACATTTCTGGACAAAGTTGTCAATATTATGTAACATTATGATAAATTTGTTGCAAACAACTGTGATTTTGCCTCCTGAAAAACTGACAATGATAAATTTTCACCACTGCCAATCCCTTTGATGAGAAGTGGAAGATCCTCCATCAGGAGGTGTTACTGCTTTCATCTTACACTTTCCAATGTGACCAGTATTCATATTACACTTTTCTCTTTACAAAACAGGAGGAAGAAGAAACTAGGGGACTAAGAAACATCAAATCTGAAAGGATGCTTAAAAAATGTGAACATAAATGTTTGATACAGTGCTGGCCAAAAGTATTGGCACCCCTGCAATTCTGTCAGATAATACTCAGTTTCTTCCCGAAAATGATTGCAAGCACAAACTCTTTGGTATTAATATCTTCATTTATTTTACTTGCAATGAAAAAAAACACAAGAAGAGAATGAAAAAAAAAAAAAAAAAAAAAAATCACTGATCATTTTACACAAAACTCCAAAAATGGGCCAGACAAAAGTATTGGCACCCTCAGCCTAATAATTGGTAGCACAACCTTTAGACAAAATAACTGCGAACAACCGCTTCCGGTAACCATCAATGAGTTTCTTACAATGCTCTGCTGGAATTTTAGATCATTCTTCTTTGGCAACCTGCTCCAGGTCCCTGAGATGTGAAGGGGACCTTCTCCAAACTGCCATCAAGAGATCTCTCCACAGGTGTTCTATGGGATTCAGGGCTGGACTCATTGCTGGCCACTTTAGAAGTCTCCAGTGCTTCATAATGCCATGCACACGGTCAAGCAGTCCAGTGCCAGAGGCAACAAAGCAACCTCAAAACATCAGGTTGGGCTTTAAACGTCTTGATGACAATGCGCACGGTAGACACAGGAATATTCAGGTCTTTGGAGATGGACTTGTAGCCTTGAGATTGCTCATGCTTCCTCACAATTTTGCTTCTCAAGTCCTCAGACAGTTCTTTGGTCTTCTTTTTCTTCTCCATGCTCAATGTGGTACACACAAGGACACAGGTTAAGTCAACTTTAATCCATTTCAACTGGCTGCAAGTGTGATTTAGTTATTGCCACCACCTGTTAGGTGCCTCAGGTAAGTAACAGGTGCTGTTAATTACACAAATTAGAGAAGCATTACATGATTTTTCAAATGGTGCCAATACTTTTGACCACCCCCTTTTTTATGTTTGGTGTTGAATTATATCCAATTTGGCTTTTTGTGGTTTTCCATTGAAGACATATTAAATGAAGATAATAATACTAAAGAATTTGTGCTTGCAATCATTTTCTGGAAGAATTGCAGGGGTGCCAATACTTTTGGCCAACACTGTACATGTGTTAAAAACAAATAATCTGATCCTTGGTATCAGATTTGCGGTCCACCAAACGTGGACCTACTAGTTGGTCTGTCTTTTGCTCGCCCTCTATCCGCATTCCCTTAACTGTCCCCCCTCCTTTTTTTTCTCCAACTTCTACCTATTTCTCCTTTCCTTCTCCCCCTTATCACCTGATATGGCCGAATCATCTTGGGATCCCTGGGCACTCCGAGGATGTTGTGTTTTGTTTGTACTGTTTGTATATTTGTGTATCCTTTTCTTGTGTTTCTTTAGGGGGGTTTTTTGGTCTATTTCAGACCCTGTTATATTGTTAAAAATTTGAATTGAAAAAAAATAAAATAAAATCATCCATTATATTTTTATCAAACAGAAACATGATTATGGGCAAGAAGAAAAAAAAAAAAAAAAAAAAAAAAAAAAAACTTAAAAGGGGTCTTTCTAGCTTATCACTTTATCTCTTGCCCTCAGGATAGGAGATAAGTCAGTGTGGGTGTTGCTCAACACTGAATCCGCTACCCATCATGAAAACAGGTGCTTTACTCCCTACTCTAAATGAAGCAGTGGTCAGACAGGCATGGCCCCATTCTATGGATTTCAATGGGACTCCTGGAGACAGCCACAGTACAATGCTCATTTATCTTCAGATGTCCTTCTGAAAGGAATGGAACAGGGGCGTTCCCATCTGTACTTTGCTTAAAATGGGCAGCAAAACATCCCCTTACACTTAGTGGGGTCCCACTATTTGGACCCCCCACTGATCTGGGAGAAAAACAATTTTCAGCAAAAGCCCGACTAAACTACAGGAAAAAACAAAGAAAAACACATTGCTTTTTTCCCGCTGTGTACACACAGCGGCCAAAAATGCTGCGTTTCCTCAATGTGGCGCATTAGGTTCAGGTGTTTCCCCTAAGGTTAGGAATCAAAGATAAATAAGTCCCCCACAACAACTAAACTCATATACTAAAATCTTGTCACTCATAATTTAATAGCAAGTAACACAATTATTCATGCAATGCCCCATATGTCACTAGGGTCTTGTGTATATTTGATGAACTCCATGTAGACGTGTTTTTAACACAGATGTCACCCATTTTAAAACATTCACAAGTAACTTCTGACACTTCACAGAAAACAGATCAGAAATAAGTAAGCCGCTACGTCTCTTTAGTGTCTTCATTCCTAATACTTGGAGATGACAATCTGATAGCTTGTATTGAGGGAATAACAGCTAAAGGAAATAGCAAGAGCCAGTGAAGCATCAATAATAGTATCAGCAACTTGTCTAAAGAGGGTTATATTCATTCAGAAGACATCTCCACCCTCCAAGGGAATGCAGATGATATGAAATATACTATGAAAACCAAGAAAGCAATTAGCCAAGTCTGCCTCTGGCATTTATGTCACTCTGAGCTACAAATTGGCCACCAGTTTTGCCTCCCTGATACAATGATTATACACATACTATGGGGGGGTACAAAAGTAAAAAGAGACAATTAAATTAACCAGTGCAGTGCTTGAAGACTGCAATAAACAGCTTATGCTCGGAAAGTGGATTTAATTACCATGCTGAGAACTGCAGGAGGTCAAAATAACAAAATGCACGTGACAGATTGTCACAAAACAGCACATCTAATTACTTTCTGTTCTCCAGTCAGGCTGTGCACATACTCAGCCAGTTTAAATGCAATATATATATATATATATATATATATATATATATATATATATATATATATATACATACACATAGGGATAGGAACCGGTGACATCACTCATAGGTGTCACTGGTTCCTTACTAGCAGCTATTCAAGACTTCCTGTACCGTGTCCCTGGTGCATGATGGAGAGGGGTCCAGCAGAAGACAGTGGAACATTTTTTTTTTATTTACATTCCCCTCTACCAACCCATGGGTTGCTCCAAATCATGGACAACCACTTTAGGCCAAGGCCCCACATAGCGGGCTGCAGCAAAACAGCACAGCAGGAAAGATGGTGGCGGAAACGCATCATGGTTTTTCCTGCAGCGCTTCTCACAGGAAACCTCTGCAGACTTTCTGCTTCAATTATATCTATAGGGAAACCAACAGCATTTCCGTAGGAATAATTGACATAATGCGATTTCCAAAACCGTAACAGTTTTGAAATTTGCAGCATATCCGCTGCCTGCATTTTTCTGAAATGTGTGGATGAGATTCTCCATTTTATCTTGTAAAATATATTGCAAAGCTTGTGCTCTGTCACCTGTACTGACTTATAAAAAAAAAAAAAAAGTTTACTTTCACCTTAAGGGCATGTGTACACGGTGGAAATTGGATTGTGCGTGTGAACATACTGCGTGGCTAATGTGACGGGATGCCAGTGCACTGCATTCTGCTCCGGATTAGGCCTGAATGAATGAACCCAATTGGGAGAGAATCTCGTGCCACGGCTGAGTCAGCTGCGGAATCCACGGCAAGATAGGTCAATTCCGCGTCAAAATCCGCTGCCAAAAAAACTCTGTGTGAAATAGCCCTAAATAATCACTTAAATGAGATTACCTTGTGTGAAAAGTTATGTCATTGTTTATTACTTACTCCCTAGAAGGAGAGGGTTAAGCATCATAACAGTTGTTTTTACTCAAAGCTCTTCTTTGTAAACTCTCCATTTATTTATTTAATTATATAAATTTTTGTGTATGTATTTTACTGTAATAAATTTTGATATACAATCTTTGACTAAAGGAGTTGTTTCCATAATTTTGTTGGATGTTTAGTTTTGTGGTCTTATGGGATCTCATTAGCATAATATATCTGAGGATACTTTTTTCAACTTAGTTGCATTTAACAAAGCATGTGATTCTGGACCATTATGTAACACACTTATTCTGGACCATTATGTACAGTTTTCCTCTACAGACTTTCTGCCTCAATTACACCTATAGGGAAACTGCCAGTGTTTCCATGGGTATAACTGACATGCTGCGATTTCCAAAAACAGGTCGGTTCCCAATCTTAGGCTCCTGCTATTACCCTTACCCTTAAACACTGGAGACAGCCTGTCCCCCCTGCTCCCCAGGAGTTATACTCTAGAACAGGGGTCTCAAACTCGCGGCCCTCGGGACAATAGTTTGCGGCCCCCACGTGTTTAACTTCTTACCGACATCCGCCGTAATAGTACGACACATGCCGGGTGTGTAACTATGGCGATCGCCCGGGAGTCGGGCGGCCGCCATAGCCAGCCGGGTGTCTACTGCTTTAAGCAGCATTAACCCCTCCGGTGCCACAGTCATTTTGCCAGCAAGTTCCAGGGCCGACGTCACGTTTGCATGAAAGCCAGGAGCCTTGTTAAAGGCTCCCGGCCGGTCTGCAATCTCTTTTTTTTGCACGCTGGTCTATGCAGCCTGCAAAAGAAATGATGATTTTTTGCAAGGCGTTTTCAGTCATGGCTTTTTGCAAAAGAAAGGCGATTTTTTGGAGTGGGGGGTTGCAAAGAAAAAATAAAATGCTAGGCGTTTTTACCTCCCATTCACTTCTATTGCTTTCCTCAGGCGAAATCCGCCTGAAGAAAGGTCATGTTGCTTCTTTTTTCTGCTAGCAGCAAAAAACTGCTAGCAGAAAAAAAAAAGCTAGCAGTCTCCATAGACCACCATAGATTTTGAGGTGAAATCTGCCTCATTGCCCCTGTGTGAACTAGCCCTCAGTGATATTATAGAGGTAAAATTCAGTTTAACAGCATGCAGTAAAATAAGATCCTATTTACCAGTCTGAAGTACACCATATTTGTGCTGGTATTTAGTGGAAATATAAATAATGCAATGCATTATTTTACAGATTATTATTTTAATGTACCAGTTTCTGATTATAGTGTTGCTTAAAAATAAAAAATATAGCTGCAAAAATTAGCTGAACTCTAAAGACAAATATTAATATATATGTACACAGGTGCACAACAAAGGATCACATGTTTGGTACACAGCATGATATGTAGGTTTATCACACAATATAAGCTTATAAATAATGACAGACACAAAGAATGAAATCCTTCCCAAAGAAACCCATGCTCTGTAATAAAATCAGTAATCCGGATACAATCTGCTGCTCAGCATCTGGGTTGTGTGCATCTCCATTACAATTCTGTATTAGGAAAATAACAGAAAATGTACTCAGCTCAATCCATCTTCTAATTTAGGAGAAATAATGCAACCTAAAATGTTTTGCTTCTTCTCCACAAGGAACCTAGGAACACTGCTCTGAGCTTCACTAACCTCAGCTTCCTCCATTGTAGCCTCTTACCATCTAACATTGTTGCATAGAGAAAACTGAATTCTTATTACGTGACAGCAATATCAGGGCTACATCCATTTTAAGCAGAAACTATAAAAACAAAACACAAAAAAACAACTATTTTATGAGCAGTAGGTTGTTGTATGAAATCTCGAGAGATTTAGTGGTCGAACCATACTTGCCTACTTTCACAGCAAAGTCGCACAGGTTCTTCAAAATGCTGTGGATTTTTTTAACCAATGTTTTACCTGTGCAATCATAACTAAACAGTAATGTTAACCTAACTATATGTATGGCTTACTATCAGCCACACGTCCACACAAGCAGAACTTTGTCTTACTGGACTTAGGGTTACAGGACAGAACCATACACCTCCTTTCACTCCATGGATCTGCAGTGGAGTGCAGAATCTGCAGCCTTTTTCTGGCCCAGTGATGAGTCAAGGACCTAGACAAGACCCACATTGGACCACACATAAGTTAAAAACCTGGGGAAGATATAGTGAGATTCCAGCACCCTACCGGTCACCTTCTTAATATATATATATATATATATATATATATATATATATATATATTTTGTCAGGGTCTGGGGTTGCTAGGTGGGGTAGCATAGACACACAAGTCCAGTTTCTTTTATTCCAAAACAAGGGTAGAGTTTATTTTCACTCAAAAAGGTAGTGCAGCAACAAAAGGAAACAATACAAAAATAAATACCTGCCCGGCTAGGCTCTAACTAAACATAGAATAGGTTACCTCACCTACAATAACAGAAATCCAAAAGCCAGTAGAATCATTCAGGACACAGCTCCAAAAATATGACTTCTCTGTCAGCTCTCCAGCCAAGCTCTGCCAAAGTGTTGCTGCTGGAGCTGACTTCTTAAGCCTCCTTGACGAGGAAACTCTCTGCAGCTGAGTCGCTGCCGGAACAAACCCAAAGTGTGGACTGGAGGGGAGTGGAATGACATGTCCCACTAACAATCCTACCGGTCATTCCTAAAAATCCAGCCCAATACTGAGCATTTACCAAAATGCTCAGCAGACGAAAGTTGTCTGCTGAGAACAAACATTCCTTCTGGAGTTTTATCATCTCACCCACCTGAGTAGTCTGGGTGAGATGTACACCCCCTCCATTACCTGACCAGCCATCAGCTTACAATATCTATATATACACATACACACAAATACACACAGATACATAGGAGTGTCAAAATGTATTATTCTGTAGGCCTCATATACAGATATATGCAAATATTACCCAACAGTTGCCTGACTCTTGCCTGTAATGTATGCCCTTTTAGCTGAGCGAGGAATATATGCCAACACAGCAGCAGACCTCAGGCATTTACAAGATGTTTGGTACTCCTTCACTGTGATTGAGAAGATGGAGCCAGGGAGGAAGAATTTTGGTTGGCTCGACAGTGCAAGTAGATGTCATCTCACCTGCTGGGTGGTTTGTTAAATAATCTACCAAGCATATTATAGCCTAATTGTGATGCTGTATGATGAGCATATGTATGAAATACAGTGTGTATACTGTGCCATGACAGGGTCAACTGAGGGCCCACACGTAAATTGACCTAAACACCTATGGGCTAGTCCAAGCCTATATATAGGATAAAAACACAACTTGCAAATAAACCCTATATAAAGTGTAGCTGCAAAGGTATTATCAGCAAGTTTCCCTCTAAGACCAGGGCCCCACGTGGTGTAAATGCTGCAGTTTGCCTGTGGCGGAATAAAATGCAGTGTTTTAAAGTTACTGTGTAGTTCTATTGAATTCCATCCACACAGTGCGGTAAAATACACGTAGTGGACACGCTACAGTTTCCAAAACCGTTGCAGTTTTAGAAATCACATCATGTCAATTATACCTATGGAAACAAGTTTGCCTATAGGTATAACTGAAGAAGAAAGCCTGCAAAAGAAACCTCTGTGAACTTTCTTTGAAAAGTGCTGTGGGAAAACCTTTCATGTTTTGGGACACAACTGGGGCTTTAGCCTTAAAGAAATTTACTCAGCCTCATTTATCAAAACTGCAAAGCCAAGGCCCATTTAGCGAGCTTCAGCAAAAAAATAAATAAAAAAATGCTGCAGAAAAGACCAAAGTGGAAATGCATGAAACAACTAAGGTCACAGCTCAACCAATCTACACAATCCTATCACCACTGGCGGCCATATACAGGAAAGGCTTTTGTTGAATTGTAGAATCACAGTTACAGTAGCAGCTGATACCAAAGAAGTATTCATAGCTGATCACTATTGTTTCTAATTCTATAAGAATCTGTTAACTTGTACAAATTTCCGCATAAAATGTGTCTGTAAAGTAATGTAATTATTTCATGCACACATCCGCTATTCCTGGACAGTACCTCACCCTACTCGTTTCCAGGTGATGTGCTATCCGTGGCTGATTTGCTTTTCATGACTGTGAATGTATTATGTTAATGTATGTATGTTAATGTATTTTTTGTACTTCCCCGAGTCTGTAAAAAACTGCTGACGTGGTAGTTATCCATTTTTTCTTCATTGACTTTGATTTTTAGTGTTGCGAGTAGGGTTGAGCCGTTCTTGAGATTTTGAGATCGATTTTAAAATCTGATTTCCGATCATTTTCCAGCCAATCTCGATCGTGAAATTTGCTCGATCGCCGATCGGAATCCGATCTTTCCCAATCCCAATCCTCAACCCTAGTCAATGCTTCTCTATGGGAAAAGTCACTTTTAGGGTTGAGCCGATCTTGAGATAACCTCCTATCTCGATCGCGCTGGAAAAGATCAGATCGGAATTCCGATTGCGATTGTGAAATTTACTCGATCGCCGATCGGAATCCGATCTTTTTCGATCCCGATCGCTCAACCCTAGGCATCTATGATTCATCAGCATCAGTGGAAAAAAAACAATACGCTTCCATTGTTTTGCAGATCTATGGAAAAAAAAAAAAGTCTAAATATAACAAAGAAATAAAATAAAATGGGTACATATGGCATCTGTGAAAAATGCAGATGCCATGTGCACATTTGATAAGGCCAAAAAGTCTGCTTTTTTAACTTTATTTAGGGAAAATAGCAAAATTTTTAGGTACCTGAAAATAGACGTTGCAACTTTCATCCACAGTGGGTCATGTATTTGGAATATACTTAGGCTTAGATCAAATAGCAGGCTGCAGCAAAAAAGCGTTTCCTTTAGAGAAACCCCCATAATTGACATGCTGAGATTTCCAAAAAGGCAATGTCTTTGGAAATCGCAGCATTTCTGCTGCACGTATTTTTCTACAATGTATCGATGGTATTCACTATATTCCTATCCACCTTGCAGGGACTGTAAAACTCTGCGTTTTTTGCTGCAGAGTTTATGCCATGCGTGGCCCCGGCATCACATGAAAATTCAATAACATTCACTACTGTCTGCCTGCGATGCTATTTAACAGCAAAAACCACTCTTGGGCTACATGGACATAACCACAATGTACATGGGCAGGTCAGTGAAAGAAAAAAAACAAAAACAAACAGCTGGCATACAACTTTCATGGACCCATACAGTTCCATGAACGATCAGAGATGGCAAAACAGCCAGAAAAATTACCTTTCAGCTAAGCCCCACATAGATGACTATAGCAAAAAAGTGCTGCCAAAAAAAACGTGGCGGCAACGCATTGTGGTTTTTCCCACAGCGCTTTTCACAGAAAGTACACAGAGGTTTCTGTTTCAATTATACCTATACGGGAACCACTGGCATTTCCATAGGTATAAGTGACATGCTGCGATTTCCTACAATGTAACGGTTTGGGAAATAGCAGCATGTCCGCTGCATGTATTTTCCGGCAATGTATGGATGGGATTCGCTAGAATCCTTTCCACTTTGCAGCATCTGCAAAACACCTCAGCATTTCGGCTACATAAAGCATTGGTCTACCTGAGTATTGTGGCACCCAAAAGGACCCATGAAAAACACCGTCATGTGTATGGGGCCATATAAATTATTAAGTCTGTGTGCTATCAAATAAAGAATAGAGTGCACAGAGAAAAAAAAAAAATACAGTCGTGTGCATGGGGCCATACAGTTTGTCTTGAGGCTGCTATGGAATGGAATGTTGTAGTACTGTCATCTACAGTGAAGGAAAAAAATATTTAATAAAAATATATGAATTTTGTTTGGTGGCCAAATCACTTCTACTAATACGCTGTATGTACTAAAGTTTTCGGACATGCATCTTACGCTAGGTTCACACTAGCGTTCACCTGTCCGTTCTGAGCTTTCCGTCTTCTGCATGCCAGAAGTCGGAAAGCTCAGACCGGGTCCGGCCGTGAGCGGCGGTGAGCGTTTTAGGCTCTCCGCCGCGAAACCGGATTTTTTAATCCAGACACAGAGTACTGCATGTCCGACTCTGTGTCCGGATTAAAAAACCCGGTTTCGCGGCGGAGAGCGCAAAACGCTCACTGCTGCTCACGGCCGGACAGCTTTCTCACCCATTCAAATGAATGGGTGAGAAAGACTCCTGCAGGTTTCCATCTCCTGCCTCTGTTTTAGGCAGGAAACGGAAACCTGAACTACGGAGAGGAGAATGCTGATGTGAACGAGCACTTAATCATATTATTCAGGCGTTTCACTCAATCCCATTGACCCAGGTGTATAATTTCAAGCACCCAGACAAGCTGCCTTTGGCTAAGTTTACACAGTGCATTTTTACTATGCAGTTATTAACTGCAGCAATTTAACCTACATGCTCACAACCATTAAGCTGAAAACCTCTGGTTTACTGGCATAGTAGAAATATGTATTTCTTGTCTTGAAATTGTATACAGTTCTTTAGGCCAGATTCACACAACCAAGTCTCTCCTGGAATACGGTTTGCGGGAGGATCATTTTTCCCAGACTGAATTTAGATGTGGGGATTGAATTTGCTTCATCAATACGTAACTACATCAGTCATCACATCATGCAGTTCTTAAACAGCCGGACCAATACATTACCATATTAAAATAAAGCTGTCATTGATGGGGTGAGTTCAATTCACATAACCAAGTTCAGTCTGGGAAACACAGCCCGCACAAACAAAGTAGCAAAATAAGGTTGGTCTGTAATCTGCAAATAAAATATATCCTCAATCTTATATATGCTCTAAATAAGTGAGAAGAAGGATTTAGCCTACATTTACACGAAAGAGGTGCAAAATGACCGTGAAAAATATCCATTTTTCACAACCATTTTGCACCTGAGGGTAATCAGTTTCATGGAGCCACATACATTTCAGTGTATGGCGGGGTTTGTGAAAACAGACAAAAGTAGGAAATGACGATCTTGATGATCTGTGATCATGTGAATAGCCTCCATTCACTAACAAATACCCTGTTTCCCCGAAAATAAGTCATCCCCCGAAAGAAAGACATAGCAGAGGTTTTGTTGAATTGCCTAATATAAGGCACCCCCTAAAAGTAAGACATCCCCCAATAATAATAATCTTTCTGCGCGAAGATTATATGAAGTAAAACATTGCCACCGGCTGAACCCTGTGCGCGATGGCAGCAGCAGCACACAAAAATAAAATAAGACATAGCATATCTTTAGGACCAAAATTTAATAGAAGTCTTATTTTTGAGGAAACACGGTAACAGATGTCACACAGCCAATATTAACTGTTGTGTGAATGTAGCCTGAGGCTAAGGCTCCACGGGACGATACGCAGCGCTAAAGCGCTGCGGGAAAAACTGCAGCGGGAACGCATCGCGTTTCTTCCCGCAGCGTTTTGAATAGAAAGTTCACAGAGTTTTCCTCCACGGTCTTTCTGTTACAATTATGTCTATGGGAAAGCTGCCGGCGTTTTCATAGATATAATTGACATGCTGCAATTTCCAAATCATGCTGGTTTTGGAAATCATAGCGTCTCCGCGGTGCGGTTTTAATCGCAAAGTGGGCATGGGATTCGCATGACTCCCATCCACTTTACAAGTAATGTAAAACGCCGCAGGCAAATCGCTGCATTTCTGGCCCTTTGGGCCCTGGTCTTAAGCTTTCACCAATTGGGTGTATATCTGGACAGAAAAATGGACTATCTTTTATAGCATCCTGGTTTATTCAGAATGCATCAGCCATTGCTCATTGTAATTTACAGCAGATATTAAAATGCTGAATGCAATAATGCTGTCCAATGTGTTTAGTTTTTCTAACCACTAATGTAAATCGGGAGAATTTATTCATACTTTTATACATTTTTAAACGCCACTTTTAAAGGGGTGATGTTCCAAAAGTTATTTATCCTGTGAAAAGGGGATAAATTGCTGGTGGTGGGAGTCTGACTGCTGAAACCACCAGAGATTCCAAAAATAGGGGTGCTATTCCCCCATTGTGAATGTAGCAGTGGACACAGAATGCACGTCTGTATCCATAGCTACACTGGGGTAAAATGGTAGGAGTCTCAGCAGTTATACCCTCACCGATCAGCAATTTCTCCTCTATCCTATGGAGAGAGGGTAAATAATTTTCATGGTACAAGCCCTTTAACCAAAGAAACTCTGGTGTGAGATTCACCAAATTTACATTTGGCACACGCCTCATCAGTCTGTGCTCCTGAACAACAAATCTATCAGCCTGCATAATTTTTGTAATATGTTATAGCAAATCTGTTGGGCTGTAGAAGGCCACATCCTCGCATGCTAAGCCCTGCCACTTTTTCCACGTGTCTAGTCACTAATGCTCCATGCACACCACCATAGTTTTTATCCGCAACTCTATTCAATAAAAGTACAGATCCATTCATTTCTATGGTTCTATGCACACATCCGTAGCTTTAATGGATCTGTATCTGGGCCATAGAAAGGCACTGCAAAATATAGAGAAGGTCCTATACCTGTCCATATTTGCAGTTCCGTCGGTTCATTCAAATGTATGGGTCAGTGAAAATCACAGATGAGAAATGAATACTAATCCATTTGTCATCCGTTCTGTTTTTACTGACCCGTACACTGTACATAGTCGTGTGCATGGAGCATAAGTCTATCTTCACATAATGTTTCTATCATTTGCATAGTAAATCTATGCAAGAGATATACTAAAAATGTATATGAAGGGATTCCAAAAATAAGACTGCATAAGGTCTGCATCAGTTTTACATAGACTTCAATGTTAAAAAAAAATATATACGGTACTATCCATTACTGTCATTTTTGCCAGCCACAAAAGCGTGGTAAATTACACTATTCTGCCTCTAAAAAAAATGGACAATGACAAATAGGTTTCCTTTTCAACAATGAAGTCTAAGTAACATTGATGCAATCAGATAATGTTCTGATATCATCCATTTGTATAGAATTTCAGTTTATAAATGGATCTGCTAAACGGATAATAGAAATGTGATGTGACTGGGATGGTGAATGGAAAACAAATGTGACCAATGGCAACTTTTGCCATTAGTTCTGATATCTTTTATCAAATGTTATATAACAAAAATTAAGAGACGTGTGTATGCACATTTTACTATATTGAATCATATGCTTTGGGTGATAACACTATTTATTTGTGCTCATTGGATTCAATATATTAAAATAAAGATTACAAATAAACAGTGTCATCACCCAAAGCAAGCAATCTCTGTCACTTTTATAGAGTTGAAACATTGGTCTAACAGGTTTCCACTTAAAATGAACCTGTCAGATGATTTCTGCTGCCCTATCCGAAATCAACATATGATAAAGGGAGAGAACATGAGCTCTGTAACATATAGGATTATGTGATTTGGAGCAAGGTTTCTAAAGAGGCAGAATACATTTTTTTTTAGAGAAAGTGAGGCCTTATGCACATGATTGAGAGTGTTCTTCTGAAGGGGGTTCCAATGCTCTGTTTCAATAATCATAGAGCAGATCGTATCCTGCTTTGCAACAACAAAATAGCACCACCACCCCCCTCGAAATTTATGGGGGACAGAAAGCATTCATCTGAAATATATCATTCTGCAAAAAAAGGACCCCTCCTCCGATTTACACCCACATATTATGACTGACAGCCTGATTGTACATATACTAGTACAAGGGGAGCTGTCAATCATATATATATATATATATATATATATATATATATATATATATATATATATATATATAGATATATATATGTGTGTGTGTGTGTGTGTGTGTGTGTGTGTGTGTGTGTGTGTGTGTGTGTGTGTGTGTACACACACTCACAAGCACTCAGCTTCTCTCCTTCTGTCATACTCTGCTCTCTGATAGGGCAGTAGAAATCAAATTGCAGGTGACCTTTAAAATTTGCATATATATTCAGATTGCAACACATATAAAGCATTCATGTTTAATATCTTTCAAGGTGAACGTGCACAAAATCAATTTTCCCAATTGTATTGTTATATAAGCAGTATAATAAATAAATGAATATACCATATATATTGCTCTTGGGTTCGCTGTATATTATATGTAGCAGAATTGTTGCAACAGCTGTGACTGTCCACTGTAGCTGAATAAAACTTGCAGAAATCCATGTGCTTGCCGCCAAAATAACCCCAATTAGATGTACAGAACAAATTCTCAATCACAGAATTTTCTAAAAACAAATCTGATGCGTGTGAATACACCTGTAGGATAAGGCCTTATATAGAGAAATAAAGTTAGAATACATGCTGTGGAAAAAGGATAGTGAAAATGTGTTGCATTCTTCTTTGCTGTGTTTTTCTTCTATTAAATCAACAGATAAAAACACTTGCAGTTCTGCTGCCAAGACTAACATACAGCATTTTTTCATAAAGGCATGCATTTCTCACATTGCCACTTTTCTGCAGCATGCAGCATGTTTTCTGCAATTGCCAAAAATTCTGCATTTCCACAACATGTGGCCTCAGATTCAGGTTAAGGCCACACATAGTGAACCACAGTTAAAAAATGCTGCGTTTTTGGTGCTTTTTCATTTTTGCCTCTATGTCTATGGGCGAAAAAAAAACAAAAAAACAGAGCTTCCGCAGGTAAAATTAACTTGTGTTCTTCAAAAAGTAGCTTTTAACTGGGATTTTTTTCCCACAATGTATGGATGAGATTAAATAATCTCATTCATTTAGCTGGGAAGCAGGAAAAAAAATGCATTTTACTGTCCCAGCAAAGAGAATGAGATTTTGTTTAAGCGCATCCACACAGTGGCAAAAAAAACCCTGCGAAAATCTGTTTTTCAAAAAACAAAACACAGCATGTTTATTTTGGTTATTTTTCCATAGATCTATATGATGGGAAGCAAAAAAATAAAAACAGAGCAGAAAATCAGTGAAAAAATGTAAACAATTTTGCTGCATTTTTTTGTACAACGTTTTTTTTTAGCTGCATTGCTTGGTCACTTGTTCACCTGGTGCTTTAACCCTTCATTGATCCCATTGTGTGCACATAGCATACACAGCTGGGTCATATCTACTAACCAATGAGATCTTGGAGGTATCAGGGGATGACATCACTGACATGGACAGAAATGATTCCCAAAAGTTAGGCACCAGCAATGTAGGGGCCAGAAGTGCCATTATCCCAATGTGTCACATCTGGCCATAGACAATAATAGAGATACAATGAGGGAATCTTACAGTAGGTACTGCCTAGGAAAAGTGACAGATTAACACTGCAGGGACATGACCCGGCTGAAGTCAAAGTTTACAGGCAACCCCAATCCTAATCCTAAATCCCTCAGCCTATGTCTGTGGCAATGTGCACCCTGTATTATACAGCTGAGAGTCAGTCACCATGACAGCCAGCCTCCCTGCTCCACACTGTAGGCAGCAGCAGCATCCCGGCATTACATCCATGTCAGACACTACATCCATGTCAGACACTACATCCATGACACGTCCTCCAGTCATTCTACTGAGCTCTCTCCAGCCTTGACATATCCCTCATTCTCTAGCCCAGCGCCCACACTGCTTCCATGACCAGCCCGTTCCAAGCTGCTATTTACCTACAGTCAGCTGTTGGGTCCAGAGCCGAATCGTCCCCCGGGTCTCGTATTCTCCAAACGGGCGGGTTCCGCTACCACGGCGGCCCCGGGGTTCGCTGTTATTGTCCTGTCAGCACCGCCCAGGCCGGGCCCGCCCCCTCCTCCGGGAGAACAGCGACCTGCCGGTGAAAGGCGGAGCTCCGAGAGGCATCACTAATCAAATAGGAGGGATTTCGTCGTCACTAATTACCTTACATCACCGTGATATCCCGCCCCCTTGTCGCCAAGGAGTCCAAGACACTGCGAGTTTCTGAGCTAGTAAGCCCACCTCCTTCTGCCTAGCAACCCCAATGAGACAGGCGATAGAACGCTGTGTAGTTTTCTTGGCTACTGATTGGCTACTGTAACTGCTACTCATAAAATAGCTATTTGTGATTGGCTAGCAATGATCTCTAGCAGTATAATTGTGCTCGTAATGCTGTCAGGTTGAATGGTAGAGAATGTAGACGGGAGATGTGTGCGCTGTCTTCTAGTTATGTTTCCCTTCAGTGACATAATATGGAAGATCTAGATTTTTCCATCGTGTAATAACAAGTAAATCATTGTGCAATAGAAAGCTGTAGAAATATAGCATCCTGTACTATGAAGGACAACCATAGGTTTTGGTCCATAGAGATACACACCTTCTATCATGTATACAAATTAGGGGCAAGGGGCCGTTCACATGGAGGTGTTTGACATCATTCACACAGTCTTTCGCCTCAAATTCCTCTCTAAATACCAGCCCTTAGAAACACCGACGCAAAGGATGCTGATAATCCTCAGACGCAATGGGCCTTATTGGTGTGAGCCTCACGTCACTGTTTTCCCTATAAAATTGATCAGGATGTTTATTTCAGTGTATTGGAAAAAAAAAAAGCATCCATCACTGCCTACCATTGTAAAACAACGGGAGCCATAATCCATCTGGAGTCCTCAAGCCAGCTCCAAATTCTATACTCTTCGAGTACTGAGAGCTTGGTTTTGTATTTCTGCATTACTAGAAAGCCTTAGGGCTCGTTCACATCTGCGCCCAGGGTCTCTTATGCAGTTTCCGTTTCCTGCTCAAAACTGTGCAGGAGACGGAAACCTGCAGGCATATTTCAAACCCATTCAAATTCTGCAGTTAGAATCCCTAAAACTAACCCTCTTCTGTTCAAGTCCCTGTCATTATTCCACAGGATATGATGCCTTATCAGACTGTAAAATTGTATATCAAGACACCTTGGATCTGCACATAAAAGGACACAGGCTGATGATGACTTATACAACTTTATTTGTGTTATTAATATAACCTCCATCATAAAAACAGCTGGTCCAATGCGTAAGGCCCGGTTCACGTCTGCGTTCAGTATTCCGCTCAGGGAGTTCACTTGGGGACCACCACAAGCAGAATACCGAATGCATTTAAAAGCGGTGAGCAATAAAATCACAAGGACCCCATAGTCCAGGGGTCGGCAACCCCTGGCACGCGTGCCAAAAGTGGCAGGCGAGGCATATTTTGCTGGTACGGCAGCCAGCCTGCAACTTTCATACACTAAATTGAGAGAGAGAACGTCCCTTCAGTGCTCTGCTAGAGCTGAGGTGTAGGACACGCCCCCTTCTCTCACTGCCCACCAATCAGAGGTGAGCCTCTCACTGCACAGGATAAGGGCTCCCTGGACCTGCTGCTACATGTGAGGAGGAGCTCCTGACGTCTGCAGCCCTGAGGAGGAGAGGAAGCTCCGGTGAGTAAAGTGAAAGTAAAAACAACACTAGGTACATGTGTGTTACTAACTATTCTTATTAATGTCAGGCATTTGGTTTTATTAATTTAGTTTTAGTAACTCCATGTGCCTCACATTATTAGCAGTTAACCCCATCATGTCCCTCACATTAACCCCTGTGTGGCTCACATAAGGGTTACTGATGTGTGAGACATATGGGGGTACTAATGAAGGACCTACATAATGAAGATGTTCACTTATTACCTCCATATGTCTCACATATCAGTGTCCCTTATGTAAAGCACACAGGGGGTTAATGTGAGGGACATGATGGGGTTAACTGCTATTAATATGAGGCACATTGAGTTGTAACCTGCAATGCACATGACCAGACTCTTTATCTACAACTGTGGATAAAGTACAGACCTATATATTTCAATTGACCCAGATATACAGCCATTCTTTTTGTGGCTGTGTATCTGGGCCAAATTGAAGAACTGAAAACTATGGAGCAGGTCCTATATGTGTCCTATACATACCCTATATCTGTCCTATACGTACCCTATATCTGTCTGCATTTCCAGCCCTGTCAATTCATTTTTAATGTATAGGTCAGTGAAAACCACATGTGTGCCACTTGTATGCAGGAGGCGTAAGGCTGAGGCCCCACGTTGCAGAAACGCAGTGTTTTTGTTGCAGATTTTCATGCGGTTTATTTTAACCAAAGCTAAAAATGGCTACAGAAGGAATGGGTAATATATAGGAAGCTTCTTATACGTCTCCCTTCTGCTCAATCCACTCCTGGCTTAGGCTCAGAAAAACACAGCAAAATATGTAACAAAAAAGCTGTGTTCCCTGTGCCTCAGCCTTAGGCTAAAGCCCCACGTTGCAGAAACAGCTTTTTTTCGTTGCAGATTTTGCTGGGGTTTTTTTAGCCGAAGCCAGGAGTAGATTGAGCAGGAGGGAGACATATAAGAAGCTTCCTATATATTTCCTGTTTCCTTTTCCTTTTCCATTCTTGGCTTTGACGGGAAAAAAACCGCAGCTAAATCTGCAATAAAAAAAAGCTGCATTTTTGTAATGTGGGGCCTCAGCCTTAGTGTGATTCTATTGGGTGGTGACACTGTAACTAGATGCAATTATAGCCAAATCCAGTTCCTGGGCACCAGTGCGGCCACTTTGTTGAAAGTGTGACACCGATTAATTTCTGGCTGGGGTTTTGCTGTTACTGCACCGCCAGGAAGTAAAAGTGACTGAAATTAATCTGCGTTTCACTTAGGGAGCGTTCACACTACTGTTTGTGTCCAACAGCTAGTGTCCGCTGCTAATGTCTGTTCAAAATCTTGTGCGGACATTAGCAGCGGACACTAGCTGTCGGACACCGACGGTAGTGTGAACGCTCCCTTACAGAATACTGAAGTTACTAACAGCCGAGGACTGGATGGAGCATACAGGTACATTGTGTGTCAGCTCTTTACAGGTATGACCTCACTCTGCTCCCAGTCACATACATTACCACTAACTGTGGGTTACGCATGTACTTACATTGCTTCTAATGGAAAAGAACATGTGTATCGAGGCAAATAGTGGTAAGCGCATGTGGCTTGGATCACAGTATGACAGCACCCCTGTGCTATATGACTTTAGTGTAGGTGTCGTCGGCTTTACAATTATTGCCCGGCACTCCGAGGACCTCATCTTTGATTTTTTAATTTAAATCGGCACGCCGAACAAAAAAGGTTGCCTACCCCTGCCATAGACTATAATGGAGTCCATGTGTTTTCCGTGTCCACACGAGTCATGCGGAAAGAAAAGTACTTCAAGCACTACTTTTCTCTCCGGATGATTCGTGCGGACACCGTGCAGAAAAGACATGGACCCTATTATAATCTATGGGGTCTGTGTGCTTTCATTGCTCACCGCTTTTTAATGCGTTCAGTATTCCGTTCAAGGGGTCCCCAAGCGCACTCCCTCAACGGAATACCGAATGCAGATGTGAAGCAGGCCTAACTGCCACCCCAGTTACCATACAATCCTATGCTGCCCCTGTTACCTCTCATGTCACCTCCCTTACCTCATACTGTAGATTGTAAACTCTTGCATACAGGGCTCACTCCTTTTGTGTGAATTGATTTATTACTCTGTAATGTCTCATTTTGTCTATACTTTGACTCTATGATTTGTAAAGTGCTGCAGAATATGTTGGTGATTTATAAATAAAATATTGTTATTATACATCCACATGTGTAGTACAATGATGAAAACATGTCTAAATATTACTGCTTACATTGTATAGTACTTGATGCTTTTTTCTAGTTTGTGATTAATATTTAAACACATAAAAAAGTGAGATGTAGAGATAACAGAGTTTTTATAATATGGTTAATGCACATGTTTCTAAACTATACAATGTAATACAGTTGCAACCATTTTATATGACAGGTAAAGTTTTTCATCCTCAGAATCTAATTGTTGGAATGTTTGTAGTTGATTATTTCGGTGAGCGTACGTTCCTCACTGTTCGGAAGCATTATATCTTTTCCCCATTTGTAATGTTTATGTGGTACATACTTGTGATGTTAACTGTACCATCTGATTTCTGTATTCCACCATTATGACTGCCATTTGGGTCTGATGTTACACCACACGACCAACATTGTGACTATCAAGATTCCACAGAATCTGCTGTGTGGGATACTGCTAATTTTCTCTATGCTTGCCTAAGAGCTTATTCACATAACCAACTTCCTTGCCCATGTGCTATCCGAGATCTATGAAAAAAATAGATCATGCTGAATTATTTTTTTAAAGATCAGATTATTCGGTCCATTTTCATATATTCAGCTCAGCTATGTGAATAGAGTGTTAGAGACTTTCAGTGTCTAATAGACATATTATAAGGGAATTGCTAATTATACAATTCCCTAGTGCTGCTGCTGAAACCAGGAAGAAGGGAAGACAGAGACAGTGAGTCCTAAACTTGACCCAGCTCCTGTCCTTACCTACTTGCCACACTGTCCTAATGACAGGAGCAACTTGGCAATGGCCCCTTCTTCGAATAAGTGACACACAGAACAAGACAAAACAACACAAAAGCAAAGTCAGCAAGCCAAGGTTCTAAACCAGAGAGATAAGTAGTACAAAATTGTAATCCAAAAGAAAACTCACAAGGGAAGTCAAAGGTCAGAAATACAATAGTAGCAGAAAAAGGAGCATAACCAGGACAAAGTCACAGGACAGAGTCACAATAGCCAGCAAACCTGTGGGGACTGATGACCTATATATAGGAAGTCCGGGAGCTGACCCATACTTGAATGGTAGACTGTCAATCACACAGGAAAGGATAAGATTAACTATTTGATGAACAGAGGGAAACAAGATGCAGGAGATGGGTGTGGTGGAAATTTAATTACAGAGGAGTGGTAATAGAGCAGTGTTCATACAGTGCAACAAAAATCTCTAAGAAATTAACCAAACTGAACACGCCTCTTGCGCTGCAGTGCGCGAGCGGAGGGTGGCGCAGAGAACCAAACAAGCAGAGACGTTACACATATATGTGTTCTGATTCACACAGTAGTCGAGACAATCACAATGTACATCACATTGAATAATAGGTGACCCAAACAATAGTTACAAAGGCAAGGTGGTAGAGGTAATTAAAGGGATCCTATCATTGTATACCCTTTTTTTCTCGATAACACGTCAGAATAGCCTTAGGAAAGGCTATTCATCTCCGACCTTTAGATGTCTTCTCCTCGCTGCCGTTCAGTATAAATCCTGGTTTACTTTGGTATGCAAATGAGCTCTCTCGCAGCACTGGGGCGGGCCCCAGCATTCAAACAGCACTGGAGGCGTCCCCAATGCTGTGAGAGAACTCTCCAGTGCTGCCTCTATCTTCTTCAGGAACCCGATTCTCTGCACGTCTTCTTCTGTCCTGGGTTTTCCTGAGTGTGACCCCAGCCGGAAGAAGAGAAGAAGAGGAGGTTGCTGTTGAAGATGGACGCGTTGTTGGAGAGTTCTCTCTCAGCATTGGGGACGCCCCCAATGCTGTTTGAGCGCTGGGGCCTGCCCCCAGTGCTGCGAGAGAGCTCATTTGCATACCAAAGAAAACCGGGATTTATACCGAATGGCAGCTTGAAGACATCTAAAGGTAGGAGACGAATAGCCTTTCTTAAGGCTATTCCAACGTGTTATCGAGAAAAAAAAGGGTATCCAATGATAGGATCCCTTTAAATTCACAAGTTTATATGGTACAGACTTTACAAACTGGGGGAAAATAAAACTTTTTCCTGGAGTTTCTTACAAAATGTATTAGTTATATGATCTAAATACTGAATAGAAATTATAATAAAATGAGTGAACAGTGTGTATTGTATCCCGCAATTATCATATCCTCTGAATTGGTGGTTGTATAGGGTGGAAACAGAATCATAGGGATTAGGCAGAAGGGCATAACTGAGTACAAAACAAGTATTGTCCGACCCAAGTTTGTTTAAACAACTGCTCTTCAAAGGAGAAAACATTATGTAGCAATATAAAATCAATTCCCTCTAGGAAAAAAGAGCTTGTTCTTAAAGTAAAGATGAATCTGACTGTAAAACTTTAGCTATTGCCTCTAAACCTTTGGAGTGTAAGATATTTGAGTATAATGATGTTACATCCATTGTAAGGAAACAGATGCTTTGATGCCATTCTATGGGAGGAATTTATCAAGAATACACTAGCCTTTATGCGCCGTGTATGGAATGGAGATGTGATATGCCTATTAATAAAACAGGCACATTTCCTGCCCTCCATGCTCACGAAGCTCAAATCTGCTGTAGAGTTAAAGGGGCTCTATCATTGGCAAAAGTCATTTTTAATTAATCACATTCTTGCATAGCCTTTAGAAAGTCTATTCCACACCTACCTTGTGTATGTAAATTGCCTCAGTAGTTTTTGAATAAGTCAGTTTTTATATTCTTATATTCGGGTCGGCTTATACTCGAGTATATACGGTATACCATTTTGGGTGTTCACCGTACAGAAAAATATTTTTTTAAGTTTATAGACAGTTTTTGGATGCAGGGATACCTAATGTGTATATGTTTCACAGTAATTTTGTACTTCTTTTTGTTTCTAGGGGGGTCAGTGCAGGCACTAATTGGGGCATTAGGCTGTCATACAGGCTGTAATATGTAGTTGTTCCAAAAACGTTGCTGTTTTGGAAATGACAACATGTCAATTATGCCTACGTAAACGCTGGCGGGTTCCCAATAGGTATAAGTGAAGCAGAAAAATTTCCTAAATGGTCAATATATTTATATTTACAGTGGGGAATATAAGTATTTGATACACTAGCAATCTTCCTCAGATTTTTCAGGTTTCAGGGCAGTTGTTTGGCTACATTGAGTTTCAGCTCCCTCCAAAGATTTTCGATTTGGTTCCATTCTGGACACTGGTTAGATCACTCCAGGACCTTGAAATACCTCTTACGGAGCCACTCCTTAGTTGCTCTGGCTGTGTGTTTAGGGTCATTGTTATGCTGGAAGATCCAGCCACAACCCATCTTCAATGCTCTTACTGAGGTTAGGGGGTTGTTGGCCAAAATCTACACATGGCCCCATCTATCCTTCTTTCAATATGGTGCATTTGTCTTGTTCCCTTTATAGAAAAGCACCCCTAAAGTATGATGTTTTCACCCCCATGCTTGACAGTTGGGACAGTCTTCTTAGGGTTGTACTCATCCTTCATTTTCCTCCAAAAAGTTCTATAGTGTGTTACTAACAGTCATCTTGGAGACTGTGGTCCCAGCAACCTTCAGGTCATTGACCAAGTCCTCCTGTGAAGTTCTGGGCTGATTCCTGACCTGTCTCAAATCATCCTTACACCAGGATAGACCAGCCTCAGTAGTAATATTACTATAACAGGCCTGAGAGCCTTCATTAGGCTCCCAGCTATTACAGAAACAGGTTGGCTCCTGCAATCTCGCTGCGCAGGAGCCCGCATGCAAAATGAAAGGTACGGGGTTTCTTTTACACTTTAGGGGTCTCAAAGGTAGTAATGCCCGCAATCAGAGTAAATTTTGATTGTGGACATTAGCTTCGGGTCTCCTCTGTACATTACAGCAGAGACTCGGTAGCTATGGCAACCGCTCTGCAGTAGAGCAGCTCACACCACACCCCAGGGCTCCGCAGCATCGCCCCACTCCTCCCACTGCAGGAACCTGGCGGCAGGAGTGGGGTGCTGCTGCGACTTCGCCCCCTCCTGCCAAAACACTATACGACACAACCCCATTTTCCTCCCAAGTTTGAGGAAAAAAAGTGCGTCTTTTAGTCTGAAAAATTCAGCATGTTGTTCAGTTAAATGTAACAGGTTTCCATAAATCCTCAAATTCTCTTCCAGTTGTAAAAGGTGTTTGCTGATGAGATTGCAGAACATGGGATTAATAAAGTAAGCATCTGCACGTTAATCCTTGTTTGCTACTTTCCTCTATCCTCTTATACATCTTTTCAAAGCTTTGACAGACATGGTTTACTAACTAATCAAAGTCCATTCATATTAAAATCCTACATAAGAGAATCTTATGCACTTAGCTCTAGCCTAAACACTGACTTTGTTCTACTGGCTTTTTTTTAATTTTTTTTTATCAGTGACAGAATTCCTGGTAGGCTCACTTGAGTTTGTGTTTGAGCCTCTCATTGAAAGTACAGTATACATCAAAAGGATTTACTAATATAAACCGTACCTCCAAAAGAAAATTCAGAATTATATCACTGTAAAGGCATACAGTGGCCTTGAGGTCCATTATTTTGAAGTATAGAAACGAATAGATGAGAATACTTTCCTAAAGAGTAAAACAATATATATTTGTATTTGCCATTGTGTGTAGCTGCTGCTACACATTTTTCAATTTTCATTTTTGACTCCCCACCTTCCAAACCCCATAACTTTGTTATTTGTCCGTTCACAGAGCCATATGAGGGCTTAATGTTTGCTGGACAAATTGTACTTTGTAGTGGTACCACTTCATATTCTGTATGATGTACTGGAAAGCTGGAAAAAAATCAGAATGGGGTGTAATTGGAGAAAAACTGCATTTGTGCAACTTTCTTTTTTTTTTTTTTTTTTTTTTACATTGTTCACTGTGCTGCCAAAATGTCACTTTTATCCTATGGAAAAACCGAGCCCAAGCAGAATCACCAATTAATAACAATACTAAAATTTTATTGAAAGATAATAAAAATGAATAAACATGACCACATACAAAAGCATACAAGAGAGGGAACCAATGCTACTATAATGCATTATGCATGGAAGGATATAGAATATAAAAAAATGATATAGTCAATAGTCACCACATATAATAGATCATATCCAAATGCAGTGTGCATATCTACATTACAAAAGAAGTATGTAGACCAAAATATGGTCTTAGAAGTTACAAGAGATAGAGCAACTGCATCACAAAGAATCTCCTAACATATGTCACTCAAAAAGAGGAAGGTGCACAAATTTAACCTATATGTTATACTAGCTGCTACCCGCGACTTCGTCTGCGGTGATTGTAGAAGTGTGTAAATCGAGTCACGGGTAAAATTTACGATCGGGTTTGCGCGGCGTTAACGCCACGTACACGCGACCGTAAACGCGCACCGTAAATAGCGCAGAGCAAACGCTCCCGTAACGCGGCGCTCGGCGTAAAAATAAGCACCAAATGAGCGCCGCGTTACTCCGTGTCAATGGACCTGTACACGTGTATTTGTAGACGTGTATTTTCAGCAAATACATGGGCGTTTAGTGGGTGTGAAGAAGAGCAGGGGGGTGCACTGAATAATGCAATGCATTGCAATAGTAATGTATTGCAATGCATTGCCTAATAGTGTGAGTGTATGCAGGCGTAATGTTTAGTTTAGTTTAGTTAGTAGAGTGGGGGATTTCGGAGGTGGGGATAGGTAATGTGTGTGTTTCACAGTATTGTTTTTTTGTTTTTTATTTTAATGCTAATGAGTAGAGATGAGCGAACACTAAAATGTTCGAGGTTCGAAATTCGATTCGAACAGCCGCTCAATGTTCGTGTGTTCGAACGGGTTTCGAACCCCATTATAGTCTATGGGGAACAGATACTCGTTAAGGGGGAAACCCAAATCCGTGTCTGGAGGGTCACCAAGTCCACTATGACACCCCAGGAAATGATGCCAACACCTCTGGAATGACACTGGGACAGCAGGGGAAGCATGTCTGGGGGCATCTAACACACCAAAGACCCTCTATTACCCCAACATCACAGCCTAACAACTACACACTTTACACACTCAATACCACCTCTCTGACAGTAGGAAAACACCTTGAAACATGTGTATTTGGCACTTGCAGTGAGGAGAGCTTGTCACCAGCAGTGAATTTGGCCCTTGTAGTAAGTTGAGGTTGGCACCAACATTTGTTTTGAAAATCAGGGTGGATTGAGCCTCTAACCAGCAGAGTTTGGGCAAATTCATGGTGGAGGGAGCCTCTAAAAACCCCAGTTTGGACCAATTCATGGTGGAGGGAGCCTCTAACCAGCCCAGTTTGGGCAAATTCATGGTGGAGGGAGCCTCTAAAAAACCCAGTTTGGACCAATTCATGGTGGAGGGAGCCTCTAACCAGCCCAGTTTGGGCAAATTCATGGTGGAGGGAGCCTCTAACCAGCCCAGTTTGGACCAATTAATGGTGGAGGGAGCCTCTAACCAGCCCAGTTTGGACCAATTAATGGTGGAGGGAGCCTCTAACCACCCCAGTTTGGACCAATTCATGGTGGAGGGAGCCTCTAAACAGCCCAGTTTGGGCAAATTCATGGTGGAGGGAGCCTCTAAAAAACCCAGTTTGGACCAATTCATGGTGGAGGGAGCCTCTAACCAGCCCAGTTTGGACCAATTCATGGTGGAGGGAGCCTCTAAACAGCCAAGTTTGGACCAATTCATGGTGGAGGGAGCCTCTAAAAACCCCAGTTTGGACCAATTCATGGTGGAGGGAGCCTCTAACCAGCCCAGTTTGGGCAAATTCATGGTGGAGGGAGCCTCTAAACAGCCCAGTTTGGGCAAATTCATGGTGGAGGGAGCCTCTAACCAGCCCAGTTTGGACCAATTAATGGTGGAGGGAGCCTCTAACCAGCCCAGTTTGGACCAATTAATGGTGGAGGGAGCCTCTAACCAGCCCAGTTTGGACCAATTAATGGTGGAGGGAGCCTCTAACCACCCCAGTTTGGACCAATTCATGGTGGAGGGAGCCTCTAACCAGCCCAGTTTGGACCAATTAATGGTGGAGGGAGCCTCTAAACAGCCAAGTTTGGACCAATTCATGGTGGAGGGAGCCTCTAAAAACCCCAGTTTGGACCAATTCATGGTGGAGGGAGCCTCTAACCAGCCCAGTTTGGACCAATTAATGGTGGAGGGAGCCTCTAACCAGCCCAGTTTGGACCAATTAATGGTGGAGGGAGCCTCTAACCACCCCAGTTTGGACCAATTCATGGTGGAGGGAGCCTCTAAACAGCCAAGTTTGGACCAATTCATGGTGAAGGGAGCCTCTAAAAACCCGTTTGGACAAATTCATGGTGGAGGGAGCCTCTAACCAGCCCAGTTTGGGCAAATTCATGGTGGAGGGAGCCTCTAAACAGCCCAGTTTGGGCAAATTCATAGTGGAGGGAGCCTCTAACCAGCCCAGTTTGGACCAATTAATGGTGGAGGAAGCCTCTAACCAGCCCAGTTTGGACCAATTAATGGTGGAGGGAGCCTCTAACCACCCCAGTTTGGACCAATTCATGGTGGAGGGAGCCTCTAAACAGCCAAGTTTGGACCAATTCATGGTGGAGGGAGCCTCTAAAAACCCCAGTTTGGACCAATTCATGGTGGAGGGAGCCTCTAACCAGCCCAGTTTGGACCAATTAATGGTGGAGGGAGCCTCTAAACAGCCAAGTTTTGGGAAATTCATGGTGGAGGGAGCCTCTAACCAGCCCAGTTTGGACCAATTCATGGTGGAGGGAGCCTCTAAACAGCCCAGTTTGGGCAAATTCATGGTGGAGGGAGCCTCTAAAAAACCCAGTTTGGACCAATTCATGGTGGAGGGAGCCTCTAACCAGCCCAGTTTGGACCAATTAATGGTGGAGGGAGCCTCTAACCAGCCCAGTTTGGACCAATTAATGGTGGAGGGAGCCTCTAACCACCCCAGTTTGGACCAATTCATGGTGGAGGGAGCCTCTAAACAGCCAAGTTTGGACCAATTCATGGTGGAGGGAGCCTCTAAAAACCCCAGTTTGGACCAATTCATGGTGGAGGGAGCCTCTAACCAGCCCAGTTTGGGCAAATTCATGGTGGAGGGAGCCTCTAAACAGCCCAGTTTGGGCAAATTCATGGTGGAGGGAGCCTCTAACCAGCCCAGTTTGGACCAATTAATGGTGGAGGGAGCCTCTAACCAGCCCAGTTTGGACCAATTAATGGTGGAGGGAGCCTCTAACCAGCCCAGTTTGGACCAATTAATGGTGGAGGGAGCCTCTAACCACCCCAGTTTGGACCAATTCATGGTGGAGGGAGCCTCTAACCAGCCCAGTTTGGACCAATTCATGGTGGAGGGAGCCTCTAAAAAACCCAGTTTGGACCAATTCATGGTGGAGGGAGCCTCTAAACAGCCCAGTTTGGGCAAATTCATGGTGGAGGGAGCCTCTAAACAGCCCAGTTTGGGCAAATTCATGGTGGAGGGAGCCTCTAACCAGCCCAGTTTGGACCAATTAATGGTGGAGGGAGCCTCTAACCAGCCCAGTTTGGACCAATTCATGGTGGAGGGAGCCTCTAAACAGCCCAGTTTGGGCAAATTCATGGTGGAAGGAGCCTCTAACCAGCAGAGTTGTGGGAAAGCAGGGTGGAGGGAGCCTCTAACCAGCAGAGTTGGTGGAAATCAGGGTGGAGGGAGCCTCTAACCAGCAGAGTTGGGGGAAATCATGTTGGAGGGAGCCTAGTATTAGCAGAATTGTGCAACGCTTATGGTGGATGAGTATGAGGATGCGGAGGAATTGGAGAGGTTGAGTACAGACATGGAGTTTCATGTTGGGGTGCTTTACACAGGTGGGCACAAAAATGACGGCTCTACCCAGTGGTGGTTCATTTTTATCAAAGTGAGCCGGTCGGCACTCTCAGCTGACAGACGGGTGCGCTTGTCAGTGATGATGCCACCGGCTGCACTGAACACCCTCTCAGATAGGACGCTGGCGGCAGGACAGGACAGCACCTCCAAGGCATATAGGGCAAGTTCAAGCCACAGGTCCAACTTCGACACCCAATACGTGTAGGGCGCAGAGGGGTCGGAGAGGACAGGGCTGTGGTCGGAAAGGTATTCCCGCAACATGCGCCTATACTTCTCACGCCTGGTGACACTAGGACCCTCCGTGGCGGCACTTTGGCGAGGGGGTGCCATCAAGGTGTCCCAGACCTTAGACAGTGTGCCCCTCGTTTGTGTGGACCGGTGAGAACTTGGTTGCCTACTGGAGGAACTGCCCTCCCTGCCGCCAACGTCACATGCTGGAAACATCTCCATCATATTCTGCACCAATTGCCTGTGGCAAGCATTGATGCGATTGGCCCTCCCCTCTACCGGAATAAAAGACGAGATGTTGTTTTTATACCGGGGGTCAAGGATAGCAAAGATCCAGTACTGGTTGTCCTCCATGATTTTGACAATACGCTTGTCGGTTGTAAAGCACCCCAACATGAACTCAGCCATGTCTGCCACAGTGTTAGTTGGCATGACTCCTCTGGCCCCACCGGAAAGTTCAATCTCCATTTCCTCCTCATCCTCCATGTCTACCCATCCGCGCTGCAACAATGGGACGATTCGAAGTTGCCCGGAAGCCTCCTGTATCACCATCACATCATCGGACAACTCTTCTTCCTCCTCCTCCTCCTCCTCCTCCTCCATTAAACGCAGTGAAGCGGACAGATGTGTGGACCTACTCTCCAGCTGTGACGGATCGGATGCTATCCCTAACTCCTCTGTGTGATCTGAGTTATCCCTGATGTCAATCAGGGATTCTCTCAGAACACACAAGAGCGGGATTGTAAGGCTCACCATCGCATCCTCAGAGCTCACCCTCCTTGTGGACTCCTCAAAGACCCGTAGGATGTCACAAAGGTCTCTCATCCATGGCCACTCATGGATGTGAAACTGAGGCAGCTGACTTTGTGGCACCCTAGGGTTTTGTAGCTGGTATTCCATCAAAGGTCTCTGCTGCTCAACCACTCTATTCAACATCTGAAACGTTGAGTTCCAGCGTGTGGGGACGTCGCACAAAAGCCGGTGTTGTGGCACATGCAGGCGTTGCTGGAGAGATTTTAAGCTAGCAGCGGCTACTGTCGACTTGCGAAAGTGGGCGCACATGCGCCGCACTTTCACCAGTAGCTCTGGAACATTGGGGTAGCTCTTTAGGAAACGTTGCACCACTAGGTTGAAGACGTGGGCCAGGCATGGAACATGTTGGAGTCCGGCAAGCTCCAGAGCTGCTACCAGGTTCCGGCCGTTATCACAAACGACCATGCCTGGGCCCAGGTGCAGCGGCTCAAACCATATTGCCGTCTCATCGAGGAGGGCATCCCTCACCTCGGAGGCAGTGTGCTGTCTGTCCCCCAAGCTGATCAGCTTCAGCACAGCCTGCTGACGTCTACCAACGCCAGTGCTGCAACGTTTCCAACTCGTAGCTGGGGTCAATCTAACAGCGGAGGAGGAGGCGGTGGCGGAGGAGGAGGCGGTGGCGGAGGAGGAGGCGGTAGAGGAGGAGGAGGAGGGGGGTGTTCTTCTCGTGTCCCTGCCAGGAATGTTAGGCGGGGAGACGAGGTACACCGGGCCAGTTTGGGAAGCAGTCCCAGCCTCAACTACATTCACCCAGTGTGCCGTCAGTGAAATGTAGCGTCCCTGTCCGCATGCACTTGTCCACGCGTCGGTGGTCAAGTGGACCTTTGTGCAAAGCGCGGAACTAAGGGCCCGCCTGATGTTGAGTGACACGTGCTGGTGCAAGGCGGGGACGGCACACCGGGAGAAGTAGTGACGGCTAGGGACGGCATAGCGAGGTGCCGCAGTTGCCATCAGGTCCAGGAAGGCGGGAGTTTCAACAAGCCGGAACGCCAACATCTCCTGGGCCAGCAGTTTAGCGATGTTGGCGTTCAAGGCTTGCGCGTGTGGGTGGTTAGCAGTGTATTTCTGCCGCCGCTCCAATGTCTGAGAGATGGTGGGTTGTTGTAAAGAAACGCCTGATGGTGCCTTTGATGGTGCAGGAGAAGGAGATAAGACAGGACCAGGGGAGGATGAGGTAGAAGTCAACAAAGTGGCGGAGGCAGATGAAGTGGTGTCCTGGCTCGTCCTCTGGAGTGCATCGCCAGCACAGTCAGCAGTGGCAGTGGCAGAGGCAGAGGCAGTGGCAGAGGCAGTGGCAGTGGCGTGAACGGCAGGCGGCCTTTGTCCTGCCGTTGCTGCCTGCCACTGATTCCAGTGCTTGGATTCCAAATGACGGCGCATTGAAGTGGTGGACAGGTTGCTCTTCTCAGAGCCCCTAATCAATTTCGAGAGGCAAATTGTGCAGACAACACTATATCTGTCCTCGGCGCATTCCTTGAAAAAACTCCACACCTTCGAGAAACGTGCCCTCGAGGTGGGAGTTTTTCGGGGCTGGGTACGAACTGGAACATCTTGGGAGATTCCGGGTGTGGCCTGGCTTCGCCTAAGCTGCTGACCTCTGCCTCTGCCTCTAGCTACCCTTTTTGGTGCTGCACCTGCCTCAACATCCACACTACTTTCCCCGCTTGACATCCCCCCTGTCCAGGTCGGGTCAGTGTCCTCATCATCCACCACTTCCTCTTCCAACTCCTGTCTCATCTCCTCCTCCCGCACAATGCGCCGGTCAACTGGATGCCCTGACGGCAACTGCGTCACATCATCGTCGATGAGGGTGGGTTGCTGGTCATCCACCACCAAATCGAACGGAGATGGAGGAGACTCTAGTGTTTGAGCATCTGGACACAGATGCTCCTCTGTTAGGTTCGTGGAATCGTGACGTGGAGAGGCAGGTTGAGGGACAATGAAAGGAGCGGAGAACAGCTCTGGGGAGCAGGGACAGTTTGGGTTATTGTTCTGTAAAGCTTCGGAATTTTGGGAGGAAGGAAGACAAGACTGTTGGGTAATAGGAGGAGAGGAGGCAGAGTCTGACTGGCTGCTGGACAATGTGCTGTAAGCGTTCTCTGACAGCCATTGCAAGACCTGTTCCTGGTTCTCGGGCCTACTAAGGTTTGTACCCTGCAGTTTAGTTAATGTGGCAAGCAACCCTGGCACTGTGGAGTGGCGCAATGCTTGCTGCCCCACAGGAGTAGGCACGGGACGCCCTGTGGCTTCACTGCTACCTTGCTCCCCAGAACCATTCCCCCGACCTCGCCCACGGCCTCGTCCACGTCCCTTTCCGGGAGCCTTGCGCATTTTGAATTCCTAGTTACAAATTGGCACTGTATACCAGTAGTAAAAATTGTGGGTGCACGTAACCCCAATATATTCTTTGAATTCCCAGTCAGACACTGGCACTATATGGCAGTAGCAAGAAATGAGGGTATTTGTATTCCCAATATACTCTTTGAATTCCCAGTCAGACAATGGCACTGTATACCAGTAGTAAAAATTGTGGGTGCACGTAACCCCAATATATTCTTTGAATTACCAGTCAGAAACTGGCACTATATGGCAGTAGCAAGAAATGAGGGTATTTGTATTCCCAATATACTCTTTGAATTCCCAGTCAGACAATGGCACTGTATACCAGTAGTAAAAATTGTGGGTGCACGTAACCCCAATATATTCTTTGAATTACCAGTCAGAAACTGGCACTATATGGCAGTAGCAAGAAATGAGGGTATTTATAACCCCAATATATTCTTTGAATTCCCAGTCAGACAATGGCACTGTATACCAGTAGTAAAAATTGTGGGTGCACGTAACCCCAATATATTCTTTGAATTCCCAGTCAGAAACTGGCACTATATGGCAGTAGCAAGAAATGAGGGTATTTGTATTCCCAATATACTCTTTGAATTCCCAGTCAGACAATGGCACTGTATACCAGTAGTAAAAATTGTGGGTGCACGTAACCCCAATATATTCTTTGAATTACCAGTCAGAAACTGGCACTATATGGCAGTAGCAAGAAATGAGGGTATTTATTACCCCAATATATTCTTTGAATTCCCAGTCAGACAATGGCACTGTATACCAGTAGTAAAAATTGTGGGTGCACGTAACCCCAATATATTCTTTGAATTCCCAGTCAGAAACTGGCACTATATGGCAGTAGCAAGAAATGAGGGTATTTGTATTCCCAATATACTCTTTGAATTCCCAGTCAGACAATGGCACTGTATACCAGTAGTAAAAATTGTGGGTGCACGTAACCCCAATATATTCTTTGAATTACCAGTCAGAAACTGGCACTATATGGCAGTAGCAAGAAATGAGGGTATTTATAACCCCAATATATTCTTTGAATTCCCAGTCAGACAATGGCACTGTATACCAGTAGTAAAAATTGTGGGTGCACGTAACCCCAATATATTCTTTGAATTCCCAGTCAGAAACTGGCACTATATGGCAGTAGCAAGAAATGAGGGTATTTGTATTCCCAATATACTCTTTGAATTCCCAGTCAGACAATGGCACTGTATACCAGTAGTAAAAATTGTGGGTGCACGTAACCCCAATATATTCTTTGAATTACCAGTCAGAAACTGGCACTATATGGCAGTAGCAAGAAATGAGGGTATTTATAACCCCAATATATTCTTTGAATTCCCAGTCAGACAATGGCACTGTATACCAGTAGTAAAAATTGTGGGTGCACGTAACCCCAATATATTCTTTGAATTCCCAGTCAGAAACTGGCACTATATGGCAGTAGCAAGAAATGAGGGTATTTGTATTCCCAATATACTCTTTGAATTCCCAGTCAGACAATGGCACTGTATACCAGTAGTAAAAATTGTGGGTGCACGTAACCCCAATATATTCTTTGAATTACCAGTCAGAAACTGGCACTATATGGCAGTAGCAAGAAATGAGGGTATTTATAACCCCAATATATTCTTTGAATTCCCAGTCAGACAATGGCACTGTATACCAGTAGTAAAAATTGTGGGTGCACGTAACCCCAATATATTCTTTGAATTACCAGTCAGAAACTGGCACTATATGGCAGTAGCAAGAAATGAGGGTATTTGTATTCCCAATATACTCTTTGAATTCCCAGTCAGACAATGGCACTGTATACCAGTAGTAAAAATTGTGGGTGCACGTAACCCCAATATATTCTTTGAATTACCAGTCAGAAACTGGCACTATATGGCAGTAGCAAGAAATGAGGGTATTTATAACCCCAATATATTCTTTGAATTCCCAGTCAGACAATGGCACTGTATACCAGTAGTAAAAATTGTGGGTGCACGTAACCCCAATATATTCTTTGAATTCCCAGTCAGAAACTGGCACTATATGGCAGTAGCAAGAAATGAGGGTATTTGTATTCCCAATATACTCTTTGAATTCCCAGTCAGACAATGGCACTGTATACCAGTAGTAAAAATTGTGGGTGCACGTAACCCCAATATATTCTTTGAATTACCAGTCAGAAACTGGCACTATATGGCAGTAGCAAGAAATGAGGGTATTTATAACCCCAATATATTCTTTGAATTCCCAGTCAGACAATGGCACTGTATACCAGTAGTAAAAATTGTGGGTGCACGTAACCCCAATATATTCTTTGAATTCCCAGTCAGAAACTGGCACTATATGGCAGTAGCAAGAAATGAGGGTATTTGTATTCCCAATATACTCTTTGAATTCCCAGTCAGACAATGGCACTGTATACCAGTAGTAAAAATTGTGGGTGCACGTAACCCCAATATATTCTTTGAATTACCAGTCAGAAACTGGCACTATATGGCAGTAGCAAGAAATGAGGGTATTTATAACCCCAATATATTCTTTGAATTCCCAGTCAGACAATGGCACTGTATACCAGTAGTAAAAATTGTGGGTGCACGTAACCCCAATATATTCTTTGAATTACCAGTCAGAAACTGGCACTATATGGCAGTAGCAAGAAATGAGGGTATTTGTATTCCCAATATACTCTTTGAATTCCCAGTCAGACAATGGCACTGTATACCAGTAGTAAAAATTGTGGGTGCACGTAACCCCAATATATTCTTTGAATTACCAGTCAGAAACTGGCACTATATGGCAGTAGCAAGAAATGAGGGTATTTATAACCCCAATATATTCTTTGAATTCCCAGTCAGACAATGGCACTGTATACCAGTAGTAAAAATTGTGGGTGCACGTAACCCCAATATATTCTTTGAATTCCCAGTCAGAAACTGGCACTATATGGCAGTAGCAAGAAATGAGGGTATTTGTATTCCCAATATACTCTTTGAATTCCCAGTCAAACAATGGCACTGTATACCAGTAGTAAAAATTGTGGGTGCACGTAACCCCAATATATTCTTTGAATTACCAGTCAGAAACTGGCACTATATGGCAGTAGCAAGAAATGAGGGTATTTATAACCCCAATATATTCTTTGAATTCCCAGTCAGACAATGGCACTGTATACCAGTAGTAAAAATTGTGGGTGCACGTAACCCCAATATATTCTTTGAATTACCAGTCAGAAACTGGCACTATATGGCAGTAGCAAGAAATGAGGGTATTTGTATTCCCAATATACTCTTTGAATTCCCAGTCAGACAATGGCACTGTATACCAGTAGTAAAAATTGTGGGTGCACATAACCCCAATATATTCTTTGAATTACCAGTCAGAAACTGGCACTATATGGCAGTAGCAAGAAATGAGGGTATTTATAACCCCAATATATTCTTTGATTTCCCAGTCAGACAATGGCACTGTATACCAGTAGTAAAAATTGTGGGTGCACGTAACCCCAATATATTCTTTGAATTCCCAGTCAGACACTGGCACTATATGGCAGTAGCAAGAAATGAGGGTATTTGTATTCCCAATATACTCTTTGAATTCCCAGTCAGACAATGGCACTGTATACCAGTAGTAAAAATTGTGGGTGCACGTAACCCCAATATATTCTTTGAATTACCAGTCAGACACTGGCACTATATGGCAGTAGCAAGAAATGAGGGTATTTGTATTCCCAATATATTCTTTGAATTCCCAGTCAGACAATGGCACTGTATACCAGTAGTAAAAATTGTGGGTGCACGTAACCCCAATATATTCTTTGAATTCCCAGTCAGACACTGGCACTATATGGCAGTAGCAAGAAATGAGGGTATTTGTATTCCCAATATATTCTTTGAATTCCCAGTCAGACAATGGCACTGTATACCAGTAGTAAAAATTGTGGGTGCACGTAACCCCAATATATTCTTTGAATTCCCAGTCAGACACTGGCACTATATGGCAGTAGCAAGAAATGAGGGTATTTGTATTCCCAATATATTCTTTGAATTCCCAGTCAGACAATGGCACTGTATACCAGTAGTAAAAATTGTGGGTGCACGTAACCCCAATATATTCTTTGAATTACCAGTCAGAAACTGGCACTATATGGCAGTAGCAAGAAATGAGGGTATTTGTATTCCCAATATATTCTTTGAATTCCCAGTCAGACAATGGCACTGTATACCAGTAGTAAAAATTGTGGGTGCACGTAACCCCAATATATTCTTTGAATTCCCAGTCAGACACTGGCACTATATGGCAGTAGCAAGAAATGAGGGTATTTGTATTCCCAATATATTCTTTGAATTCCCAGTCAGACAATGGCACTGTATACCAGTAGTAAAAATTGTGGGTGTATATAGCCCCAATTCTATTGCTAGGGGACTTGCAGGGTATTTCTGGGGTGAAGGTGGGGGGGCACACCGTTGGAACGGGTATCGGGGTATATATCGGGTATACGGGAATACACTGACAGTGTATTCCATTCAGGATCCTGGGAAAGCTGGGTTGCGGCGATTGAGCCCGTCAGTGCCACGTTACACTGACAAGCTTCTCCCTGGAATTTAGCTCTTACAAGAGCTGTTGGTTGTCTTCTCCTTCCTATCCTAGCCTGTCCCTGCCTACCCAGAATCTAAGCCCTAGCTAGCTGGACGGAAACCTCCGTCCTCGGTGAATTGCAAGCTCAGAATGACGCGAACCTGGGCGGCGCTGTTCTTTTAAATTAGAGGTCACATGTTTTCGGCAGCCAATGGGTTTTGCCTACTTTTTTCAACGTCACCGGTGTCGTAGTTCCTGTCCCACCTACCCTGCGCTGTTATTGGAGCAAAAAAGGCGCCAGGGAAGGTGGGAGGGGAATCGAGTAATGGCGCACTTTACCACGCGGTGTTCGATTCGATTCGAACATGCCGAACAGCCTAATATCCGATCGAACATGAGTTCGATAGAACACTGTTCGCTCATCTCTACTAATGAGGTTTGCAGGCTGCATCCAGCAGCTTGCAAAACAATACCGTTGTACACCAGCAGGGGGTGTCCTGAACAATACAATGCATTGCAATCGTAATGTATTGCTATGTATTGCATAATTGTGGCAGTGCTATTGCAGGCTACATAGCATAGCCTGCAGCAGCCTGGACACACTGAGCTGTGTGGGAGGCGTGGGAGAGCTAGCGGCTGCTATAGGAACCTTCTCGGCGGTAGCCTAGCCCAGTGTAGGCGGCAGAGATTAGCAGGAGAATGCCTCCGCGCAGCGAGGGACACAGTGGCGGATCCAGGGTTTGCCCACTTTTATGTTGACTCCGCCCATTCTCATTCATTTTTCATGTGATTCCACACAGTATAATCCTCCTACAGTCACCCGTAAATTATATGTCCCCCCTCCATCTCTCCCCATTTTCATATACACCCTTCATCTACCCCTAGTTTCATGTCCCCCCCTTTATCTCTGTCCCCAGTTTCATGCCATTCTCCCCCTTTATCTGCCCACAGTTTCATGTCCCCCATCTCTGCCCCAGTGTCATGCCTTTCCCCCCCTCATCTGCCCTAGTGTCATGCCATTTCCCCCCCCTTCATCTGCCCCAGTGTCATGCCATCCCCCCCTTCATCTGCCCCAGTATCATGCCATTCTCCCCCCTTCATCTGCCTCAGTGTCATGCCGTTCTCCCCCCTTCATTTGCCCCAGTGTCATGCCGTTCTCTCCCCCTTCATTTGCCCCAGTGTCATGCCGTTCTCGCCCCTTCATCTGCCCCAGTGTTATGCTGTTCTCCCCCCTCCATCCACCCCAGTGTCATGCTATTCTCCCCCCTTCATCTGCCTCAGTGTCATGCCGTTCTCCCCCCCTTCATTTGCCCCAGTGTCATGCTGTTCTCCCCCCCTTCCATCTGCCCCAGTGTCATGCCGTTCTCTCCCCCTTCATCTGCCCCAGTGTCATGCCATTCTCCCCCCCTTCATCTGCCCCAGTGTCATGCTGTTCTCCCCCCCTCCATCTGCCCCAGTGTCATGCTGTTCTCCCCCCCTCTATCTGCCCCAGTGTCATGCTGTTCTCCCCCCCTCCATCTGCCCCAGTGTCATGCTGTTCTCCCCCCCTCCATCTGCCCCAGTGTCATGCTGTTCTCCCCCCTTCATCTGCCCCAGTGTCATGCTGTTCTCCCCCCTTCATCTGCCCCAGTGTCATACTGTTCTCTCCCCCTCCATCTGCCCCAGCGTCATACTGTTCTCACACACACTCACCTTTCCTCACTCCCCTGCAGCTCTCTCCCTCATACACATATTGTAGGCGCGATGTGATGTCATCACATCGGGACTACAAATGCCGGAGCTCAGCGTTAAAACAGGAGCTGAGCTGTGACAGCTCCTGCTTTAAACGCCTATGTATTCAGCTCATCGGCGTCCGTAGGACGCCGATGAGTTGAAATCGGGACATGCTGACCCAGGACCGGCTCCAGGTTTTTATGGGCCCTTGGGGGACAGAGCCTCAGTGGGCCCCCTTGTAAAGTAGGCGGGGGAGTCGAGACACTGTGCGTCGCAGATGAAGCGAGTGACGTCATGCAGGAATGTGGCGTCACTAACGCCATACCTCCCAATTTTTAAAGAGTAGAAAGAGGGGTAAAATGTGCGGCATGCTCTGCGCGCCGCGGCAAATTTGGCTCCACCCACTTTTATGTTGATTCCACCCATTCTCATTCATTTATCATGTTCTCCCACACAGTATAATCCTCCTACAGTCACCCGTAAATTATATGCCCCTCCTCCATCTCTCCCCCAGATTCATATACACCCTTCCTCTGCCCCCAGTTTCATGTCCCCCCCTCCATCTCTGTCCCCAGTTTCATCACGTTCTCCCCCTTCATCTGCCCACAGTTTAATGTCCCCTGTCTCTGCCCCAGTGTCATGCTGTTCCCCCCTCCCCTTCATTTGCCCCCCAGTTTCTTTGGGCCCCCTCCATCTCTGTCCCCAGTTTCATGCCGTTCTCTCCCCACCCCCTTCATCTTCCCCAGTGTCATGCCGTTACCCCCCTCCCCTTCATTTGCCCCCCAGTTTCATGGGCCCCCTTCTTTATGTTCCACCTTAATATTTAATACAAAACAAACACACTCACCTTCTATCACTCACCTTCCATCGTTCCCCCGACGCTCCTCTCTCTCACTCCAGTCACATACGCGATGCAGGTCAGGAGCTGTGACCTCAGCTCCTGCTTAGCTGCGGCCCGGCTTGCGTGTGTAAGCGTGATGTGATGACGTCATCACACCTACACACGCAAGCCGGGCCGGAGCTTTAAAGCAGGAGCTGAGCTCACAGCTCCTGCTTTAATCGCGATTCAGCTCATCAGCGTCCGTTCGCCGATGAGCTGAAATTGTGACAGGCAAGTGCCGGGGGGCCCCCAGAGGCTCTGTGGGTCCCGGCACTTGCCCGACTATGCCGAGCTGACCGGGACCATTTTGTTAGGGCCCGGCCCTGGATCCGCCCCTGGAGGGACAGACGGGAGCCGCGGGACAGGTAAGATAAGGCGGCGGAGGACGCAAAGTTGGCAGGAACCGGAGACATGACGGGGGTAGTGCAGTGTATGCGCGATTGTGTAAGGGAAGGGCTATGGCATACGTGAACTTACCAGTGTCGAGCTGGTGGATGGATCGTGCAGAGGAAACAGCAGGGAGGTGATAGCGGCGTCGGGTACTGTTGCGGGCTGGAGGCAGGATTTCGTGTGCTACGGCCTAAGGTGGAGGCGCAAAATGGTGGTGTGCTAGTAACACGTTGTTTGTGTGTGCAAAGTGCGCATGCTCCTGTGAAGCTAGTGGAGTAGTGTGGTGGGCGGTGTCGCGGATCCTCCTAGTGTGGGGGTCGGCAAACATGGCTGGTCCGGAGAGTGACAGAGGCAGGCTCCTGCAGTATGGTGAAGGTGAGGGTGAAAGTGGGAAAGTATATGTGAATGTGAGTGTGTGGGGTTAGGGGCTAGGCTGTAGGGGGTAATGTGAAGTTTAGGGGCTTGCTATGGTCCAAAGTGTGTGAGATTGCAGAGACAGTGATGTGAGTTTGTTTTTTGTGGGGTTCGTGTGGAAAACGTACGTGGGTTATTGTGTTCAAAAGTAGCCTATTGCGCAATCGTGTGTATTAACTATGTTTGTGAAAAATTTCAGCCAAATCGGTGGAGCGGGTTTTGTGTGATTGACCGCCAAACATCCAAAGTCACAAACCCACAAACTCACAAACATTTCACATTTATAATATTAATAGGATATGATTATTCAATAGCCCTTACCATGTAAAAACATGCATCTTTCTGTAAAAGCCCCTGATGATTCTCTATGAGAGGAAATGCATAGAGAAGTCTATGTGCAGTTACATGGACAGTTTATTTAGATTCATGTCTTTCTATTCCAGTGTGGGAAGTGTTGAACCTGTGTAGGGATACATTAAGACACTGATTCCTGTTGGTGTGGGAATAGGCCAGTATCCTCAGGATAGGTTCTTATCTATAGTGATAAGACCACTGACCACTATACCACGACTAAATACTGTAATATCAATCCGCTGACCACTATACCAGGATTAAATACTGTCATGTCACCCGCTGACCGCTATACCAGGACTAAATACTGTCATGTCACCCACTGACCACTATACCAGGACTAAATACTGTCATGTCACCCACTGACCACTATACCAGGACTAAATTTTATTTATTTTTTTAAATGTAGATTGTGAGCCCCACACAGAGCTCACAATGTACATTTTTCCCTATCAGTATGTCTTTTTGGAATATGGGATGGAAATCCATGCAAACACAAGGAGAACATACAAACTCCTTGCAGATGGTTTTTTGCCCTTGGCGGTATTTGAACATCAGACTCCAGCGCTGCAAGGCTGCAGTGCTAACCACTGAGCCACTGTGTGGCCCCTACCAGGACTAAATATTGTCACATCATGCACTGACCACTATACCAGGACTAAATATTGTCACATCATGCACTGACCACTATACCAGGGCTGATACTGTGACATCACCCGCTGTCCGCTATACCAGGATTAAATACTGTCATGTCACCCACTGACTGCTATACCAGGACTACATACTGTCACATCATGCACTGACCACTATACCAGGACTAAATACTGTCACATCATGCACTGACCACTATACCAGGGCTGATATTGTCACATCACCCGCTGACCGCTATACCAGGACTAAATACTGTCACATCACTCACTGACCACTATACCAGGACTAAATACTGTCACATCAATTCGTTGACCACTATACCAGGACTAAATACTGTCACATCAATTCGCTGACCACTATACCAGGACTAAATACTGTCACGTCACCCACTGACCACTATACTAGGACTAAATACTGTCACGTCACCCGCTGATCGCTATACCAGGTCTAAATACTGTCAAGAGGTAGTGGCCCCTCTACACACTATGATGCCCTATAGTGTCCCCCTCCACACAGTACCATGTCCCATAGTAGCCCCTTGCATAGCATAATTTCCCATAGTGACCCTCCACACAATATACTGTCTCACTGTAGTGGAGTGGATTTTGAAGAAGGCAGAAATAAAAGTATTTCCTTTATCTTTCTCATTAAATATTTAGCCAATCTTGGTTTTGGGTAAAAAAAAACTGCAGCAAAATCTGCAACAAAAAAAGCTGCGTTTCACCAAGCAGATAATTCCACAGCTAAAATTAATATACTGTGTTCTTCAAAAACATAAGTTTTTGAAAATGCAGGTTTTTTGGTTTTTTGCAGCATTTTTTTCCCTGCAATATGTGAATGAGATTATCCAATATCCCATTCACTTTGCTAGAAAAATAAAATGCATCTTATTTTCAGATGCAAAATGCAGCCAAAAACGCTGTATTTCCACAACGTATACTCTTAGGGTACATTCACACTGAGTAACGCCGGGCGTGTATGAGAGCCGTACACGCCAGCATTACAGCAGACTGCCGAACACTTCCCATTCACTTCAATGGGAGCGCTCATAACAGCGGCGTTTACGAGCGCTCCCATTGAAGTGAATGGGAAGTGCTCGGCAGCCCTGCTGTAACGCCGGCGTGTACGGCTCTCATACACGCCCGGCGTTACGTAGTGTGCATGCACCCTTAGACTAAGTATATTTTTTGCTTTTAGATGTTAATGTTAACTATACAACAATTATTTGGATTTGTACTGGAACTTATGTGCAGTTCAAATGATACAAAGCACATGAAAAACTCTGTATACTGATGTTATAACTGTTGTGTTCATTTCAGGCCCAATTTACTAAAATGGGCAGTTTTCTAGTGCAAAAGTGGTGCATATTTGGTGGTGGCTGCTTTGTAAACGTCTTGCCATTTCTAGAAAAGTTGACGAAGCAGGGCATAGATCAATCAAGTAGGCCCAGAAATAATCTTACACTGGTCTAGAGTTCAAATTTGGTGTATGGCAAAAATGTTTGGAGCTTCTTAATAATTCAGGTGCATCTTGCACCAGGGGAGGAATTAAGAGTGATGTAGGAAAGTTTGAACTGACAGCATTTGTGATGATGGAATTGTCAAATAAGTTTTGCAGCTCTACTATTCTTTATTCACATAAGACAGGGGTCCTAAAACTACGGCCCGCGGGCCACATGTGGTCCGCCGAGGACATTTGGATCACTCACTAATGGGGAATCCAGAGTTCCCCGTTAGTGAGCAGATCGCTGCTTTCAGTTGTATCACGCCTTTCAGTTTCATCACACCTTTCAGTTTCATCACGCCTGCAGTCTGAAGGAAGAGGACATGCGGCGGCTCTTCATGGGTAAGTATGATAGAGTGAGTGTGTTTGTAAGGTGGGGGGGGTACATATGTACTGGGGAGCATATAATAAAGTGTGTGGGGCTACATATGTACTGGGGAGCATATAATAAAGTGTGGGAGGTGTGGTAAAGTGTACAGTAAGGTAGTGGAGGGAGTGTATATCTCGCCTGGTTTCCTCAGCCAGGCGAGATAAAGGAAAGCCAGGGTAATCATGTTCTAGCAGAGCATAGTCTGCTGGAACTCTTGTTCCACATTATGGGCTGGCTTTTCTGGACTGGAGGGCAGGTTGGTAGTGGGAGCCTTCCAGTCCACACCCTTACTCCACCACGGGTTTTGCCCTGAGTCCGGGGCAGGCACAGGTGAGGCTTCCTTGGGACTATTTACGGGGGAAGGAAGCTCAGTTATGGGCCCTGGTACACACAAGGAGTGTGTGAGGAAAACAGGTACCTTGTGGACTTTGACTGGCTCATATGGTGACTCAACCTGCTGTATAGATAGAGCCGGACAAGGCTTAGGTTTTGTTTGTTGTTTTGTTTCTTTGCTGGCACCGTGTTTTATGCCGAATGCTCAAATAAAACACTGGACTTGTTTATTCTACTACCTGTCTGCATGGTGTCATTGCCGTTCCCAACCGTGTGAGCTGAACCCCGTACAGAGGGTACATATGTACTGGGGAGCATATAATAAAGTGTGTGGGGCTACATATGTACTGGGGAGCATATAATAAAGTGTGGGGGGTACATATGTACTGGGGAGCATATCATAAAATGTGGGGGTACATCTGTACTGGGAAGCATATAATAAAGTGTGGGGGGCGTACTAAGGAACATATAATACAATGGGGGTTACTGAGGAGCACATCATAAAGTGGGGGGCATACTGTGGAGCATATAATACAGTGGGGTAGGGGCGTACTGAGGAGCATATAATACAGTGGGGGGTGTACTGAGGAGCATATAATAGTGTGTGGGGGGGCGTACAGTGGAGCATATACTACAGTGTGGGTGGGTGTACTGAAGAGCAGATTATACTGTGTGGGGGGCGTACTAAGGAGCAGATAATACTGCGTGTGTGGGGGCGTACTGAGGGGCATATAATACTGTTTGGGGGGGGCGTACTGAGCAGCATATAATACTTTGTGGGTGGGTGTACTGAAGAGCAGATTATACTGTGTGGGGGGCATACTAAGGAGCAGATAATACTGTGGATGTGGGAGCTTACTGAGGGGCATATAATACTGTTTGTGGGGGGGTACTGAGCAGTATATAATACTGTTTGTAGGGGGTACTGAGCAGCATATAATACTGTGTGTGGGGGCGTACTGTGCAGCATATAATACTGTGGGGGGGCCTACTGTGGGGGCGCTACTGTGGAGCATATAATACAGTATGGGGGTTATACTGAAGAACAGATTATACTGTATGGGGGGGCGTACTAAGGAGCAGATAATACTGTGTGTGGGGGACGTACTGAGGGGCATATAATACTGTGTGTGGGGGGGCATTTTGAGCAGCATATAATACTTTGTGGGTGTACTGAAGAGCAGATTATACTGTGGGGGGGGCATACTAAGGTGCAGATAATACTGTGTGTGGGGGGGGCGTACTGAGGGACATATAATACTGTGTGTGGGGGGTACTGAGCAGCATATAATACTGTGTGGGAGGGGCGTACTGTGGAGCATATAATACTGGGGGGGGCCTGCTGTGGACCGTATAATACTGTGGGGGGCGCTACTGTGGAGCATATAATCTTACATTTTTTTAAACTATATTTCGGCCCTCCAGTGGTTTGAGGGACAGTGAACTGGCCCCTTATTTGAAAAGTTTGAGGACCCCTGACATAAGCCAATATCTATATGATGCTATCATGTGATTTCTAAAGAGATCTGTTGTGGCTAGGAAATGGACACAACACATATACAATGGGTGATAGTTATTATTGTTCTATATCACAGACTATTATAGATGAATCAATTAAATTATATAGAATCAATTAAAACTTCACTTTTATTTATTTGATATAAAAAACTGGCATTATATATAAAATAAAAAAGAGTGGCCATAGTGAGGTATGTCACACTTCACCGTACATAGGAAGGCTGACGACAAGTCCCTTTGATATCTGCTGACGGGAGGGAAAGGGAAAAAAGAGTATACAGCCCTATATGTTATGGTCTGGGGATCTCTGACCATAGACTGACCCCTGACTGATGACTTCTCAGTCAGGTTAACAAAAAAAACATACACTAGTGTGGATACTCCTATACCCTGCCTTGCACAACTAGAAGTAGCTGTGGGCCCAACTAACTAGCCTGAGTGGGCGCGGACACAGCCGGAGAGATTACTAACATAATAGTGAAACAGAAACCCCTGACTAGTTTCACATTTATGAAGGAGAAGCAGATACAGAAAAGGCCCCCCACAGGGGTCCGACTGGACACGGTGAATATGAGGGAACACAAAGTATAGAGTAGCAAATAAATGTGAAATACAGGAAAACTGAACTTAAAGGGGTTGGCCACTTTCAGACCAATATTGACAAACAAATGTACAATAAAAAGATATACAATTTTCCAATATACTTTCTGTATCAATTCCTCACAGTTTTCTAGATTTTGACTTGTTGTCATTCATTCTGTTACTTCTAGAGGATAAAACCCTGACCATGGTCATGTGATTTACGGTCCATGGTCATGTGATTTACGGTCCATGGTCATGGGATGAGTACACAGGTGCCGCTCGTTATAGTCACAGCACAATAATCAGACATCTGCCTGGTAATCAGCTGTGCACCTGTGTGCTGATCACATGACCATGGACCATAAGTCACATGACCATGGTCAGACTTTTATCCTCTAGAAGTAACAGAATGAATGACAGCAAGCAGAGATCTAGAAAACCGTGAGGAATTGATACAGAAAGTATATTGGAAAATTGTATATATTTTTATTGTACATTTGTTTGTCAATATTGGTCTGAAAGTGGCCAACCCCTTTAAGCAAAGGGATAGGATACAGGATACAGAACTTGGTATCACACACAAAAAAATTAACAAAAAATCCAAACCTCCAAACAGCAAAAATAACCTAGGGTTCACTGCACCCCGAACACTATGTTTGGAGAAGGAGCTCAATACTCAGCCAAATCTGGATAGTGTGAACAGGCAGCAAGGACTGAATGGGCCAGGGCTCAGATGCAGATGATATTGCAAGCTTTAGGCAGACAGACCATGTCTGGGACCAGGCACTGAAGATTTAAGACTGATCCACGAGACAACTCTTCACATAAACCATGCTTGAGTGCCACCACAGAACATCATGCCTAGTGTGAAGACTCCTCTGCAGCGCATCAGACGATTCACACGCTGAATGCCGCTCCGACACTCTACGCCCGAACCCAACAGGCCTAGATAGCGAAGACCAGGTCATAACACTATAGGACTAAATGTCATATCCCTCAAACTAAAATACCTCACTCCCTATATCACAAGCAAGGCCGGCGATAGGGGGGATCAAACTGGGCAATTGCCCAGGGCCCCAGCCCTTGCAGGGGCCCCCTGTCGGTGGAATACTTTCCCTATTAATATAGGGAAAGTATATGTAAGGATTGGAGTCAGGGTCAGGCAGTGCAAAGTGACACAGCTGGGAAAGCAACACTGTGCAACTAATGACAAAAGGGGTCGCAGACCCTGCAGCTATAACTATGCTGTAATATCTGAGATGAGGCAGACCAATGCACTTCCTAATTGAAGTGCGCCTACCACGGCTCCTAACCTTCTATCCGGCGGCTAGGATAAGGGGAGAGGAGGCCCTGAAAGTCCTAGGGACTGGAGTCACAGGGGTCACACCTAAACAGAAAGCACAGTGTCAATGCAATGCAAAACAAAAGACTAAACAGCATGGAATCAGGGAGGACCACAAGTCCCAGCAAGACACAGAAGAGAAGGCGAGGTCAGACGAGCAAGAGGTCAAGCCAGGAGATATAATAAAAGGTAACAAATCAAAAGACAAGGGATAGTCAAAAATACAAGCCGGGTCTAAAAACCAAGAAACATATGGAATACAAACAGACAGGGAATCAGACTGAGCAGGGGAACCAGGAAACACAAAGTGAATGGCTGGCAAGGATCCATGCCTGGGTGGGGTTTAAATAGCAGCAGAGAAACACACCTGATGGCTAACGGCATGGAGACTGAAGGCAAGGAAAAGATTAACCCTTAATGACCTAAGCACACCCAATAGAACTACTAACACGTCTCCCAGGGAGACGCCGCGCAGCAAGGAGACTGCGGCTACTCCGTATCCTGACAGTATATGTCGAAAGGATGTGTAGCTGCAGCATCGGCTAATATATTGCAGCCAGCGCTGGAGCTGCAGCTATTGCTAGAGGTCTCTCCTCTCAGCGCTCTCAGGAGGCTTCACCCCCCCTTCTCTGGCTGTCCTCTTCCCACCAATGAGAGGGTGAGGAGAGCCCAGGGGGTGGGGCTTATCATTATACAGAAGATGGACCCTGCCGAGATCCTGCTGTCTGCGTAGTGCATAGAAGAGAAGGAGGAGAGCACAGCTCAGTATCCTGTAGTGGCATGCTATTCCATCCAGTTTGCGTTTAGTTAGACCATCATTTATTTTTCAACAGGACAATGACCCTAAACTCACCTCCAGGCTGTGTAAGGGCTATTTGATGACCTGGCCTCCACAGTCACCAGACCTGAACCCAATCGAGATGGTTGGGGATAAGCTGGACTGCAGAGTGAAGGCAAAAGGGCCAACAAGTGCTAAGCATCTCTGGGAACTCCTTCAAGACTGTTGGAAGACCATTTCCGGTGACTACCTCTTGAAGCTCATCAAGAGAATGCCAAGAGTGTGCAAAGTAGTAATCAAAGCAAAAGGTGGCTACTTTGAAGATCCTAGAATATAAGACATATTTTCAGTTGTTGCACAATTTTATGTTAAATATATACATCCACATGTGCTAATTCATAGTTTTGATGCCTTCAGTTTGAAACTGCCATTTTCATGGTTATGAAAATACAGAAAACTCTTTGAATGAGAAGGTGTGTCCAAACTTTTCGTCTGTACTGTGTGTGTATATAATATATATATATATATATATATATATATATATATATATATATATATATATAATTTTCCTTTCTTTTGAGCACAGTAAAGCATAACCACTACATTCCACAAAACTATACCCACACACAACCATGAACACAATTCATAACCACAAAGTACGATATATACATAGTTCAAACACACACTCAAAACTATTCCACCAAAATTTGCCCTCCAAAAGCCAAAGCACTTTCCATTCTGAGCCCAAACATGTGTCCAAATTTTTTGTGAATTTTTGACTATTTTTTTTTTTTATAAAACATACTGACCAAAATGACTAACATAAAGTATAAGGCGGTAGATTTATTAAAATTATCTAAAGGCAATCATAGCGCATCTTTAATATATTCTGCTGCTGAAAAATAAAATCTGCACTGTGATTGGTTGCTAGGGGCAACAAAGATAATTTATTTTACATTTAGACAGTTTTAGCAAATCTGATCCACTGTGACACAAAAAACAGTCTCAGAAACATTTAGATAAGTAAAAACATTCCAGAGTTATTTCTGCACAAAGTAAGATATCAAATTTGAAAAATGGGTCAATTTCATAAAAAACTGACTGCGGCAGCAGTTTATTGCATGGCACGGTGTTGCAAGTAAGGCCTCGATCACATCTACGTTGGTATTCCGTTCAGGGGTAGTCCGCATGGGGACCCCCCTGAACGGAATACCAAACGCATTTGCAAGCAGTGTGCAGGGAAAGCGCCACGGCTCCCCATAGACTATTATGGGGTCCGTGCGCTTGCCGCCAGATCTCCGCAGGGAACATACGGATAGAAAAGTAGTTCACAATCTATTTTTCTGTCCGCATGATTCGTGCGGGCAGCATTCAGCAAGCACACGGACTCCATTATAGTCTATGGGGTCCATGTGCTTTCCCTGCACACCGCTCACAAATGCCTTCAGTAGTCCATTCGGAGGGTCCCCATGCAGACTCCCTGAACAGATTACCAAATGCAGATGTGAATGAAGGGTAAGACCACGTTCACACCTGTGCTGGAGTTGGACACAGTGTCTGTCAAAATTGCAAATGGTGTCTCCCAGCACGAGTACAGACTCCGAAGTTGTTCTTAATAAAACTTAGCTTTTATTATTTTTTAGCATACAGCTGGTTAAAATTACATTAGTGGCGGTGGGGTCGGTAGACCAAAGCCTACGCGTTTCGGAGCATTGGCTCCTTATTCATGCCATGAATAAGGAGCCAATGCTTCGAAACGCGTAGGCTTTGGTCTACTGACCCCACCGCCACTAATGTAATTTTCTTGAAAGCCACATCAGTATTTTTTGAAACCACACAAGTTTTATACATTTGGTCAGTGTTGTCATTTTCTTTGGTATAGAAAAAAACATCACATGCATTAGTAAAAGCAGTGTGTAATAGCACCATGTGTTCCCATATTTATAGCTAAGACAAGTTGTAGATGATAAAAGAATAAACCTATAAAGGACAGGAGCTACTCCTCTTTTTCAATCAATTCCTGATTTTGGCTTCAAAAACTGCATGCAAAAACCTGACTGTGGGAACACAGCCCAAGAGGACTGCTCCCTTACCTCATTAAAGGCCATTTTATTTCCCTTACCAAGAGCAAAGGTTTCAAAAGGCTTGACAGAGTATTTTATGTTTCCTGAATATAATCACAGTAATAACAGCACTTAAAAAATTCAGACTTGGAGAAATCAGTTATGTGGGCAATATGATTTCCTTTCCAAATGCCCTTTGAGATGATTTTAATTAGAAAGATAAGGACATTTTGTAACTGCTGTTACTTCCTGAACTCCAAACTCATTGCTCAACTGAACCAGTCCAGCTGCCGCATTGTGAAACTTTCAAACAGTTTTCTCATCAGCAGCTAATCCTTGAAGGAGAGCGGTGGAGAATACGAGAGCCAGAAAGTCACAAGGTAATCACAAATCGTTAAGCTGTTTCCTTTGTTCACTAATGAAGATTGTGACACATTAATTACTTGTTTGTCACTTTACTGCAAAATATGTTGAAGATTATAAAATGTCAACTTTTAATTGCTGGTTGTTGCTGGTTTATAAATTAGTATAGGAACAGATTTGTCGTGTATATGAAGACTAATGACCACTGCTTGAGGAGTGCATTGGTGTTAATAGACTAAAATATAGTATGTATGTAGATAGATAGATAGATAGATAGATAGATAGATAGATAGATAGATAGATAGATAACAAACAGTCCCTTGTGTAGAGCAGCACTAAGTAAATAAGAGTGGGTTAAATTTCTCACAGACCTGGTATGCGATCCCACATAGACAAAAGTACAAAAATAGGCAGCACTCCAATTCAGTGAACAAAACATTAGTGTAGATTTATTGCAAACATGATATTTCGGTCCAATGTATATAGAATCTTTCTCAAGCAATGTTATAGTTAGTGCATATGCCAAGCATATAAAGTGAATGCCACACAGCATAAACAGTGAAAAAAATATATCAAGATATAATAAAAAATAAAGTGCATCCAATAGTGCGAAACAATCAATATTATTAATACTGATATTGCGATATATATATATATAATATACTGTGTATATATATATATATATATATATATATATATATATATATATAGTGAACTAAATAAAATCAACCATAAAATCCATGTGTTTCCCCTAAATTTAATAGATACCTCAGCAGGACATAATAAATCACAATCCCCATGTTGTTCAGGTCCAGTATCACATATACAAGAATGTATAAGGCATAAGAAGCATGTACTGGAAAACTAAGGCTGAATTGGGAAATGCTATTTCTGTCTCATAGCAAAACCATATATTCAATATAATGCATGATTTTACCATGATCATGAAAAAATGGTTGAAGGGATCAGAATAATCCCTCAATAAAAGGTCAAATATATGAAATGTAGGTTAAGGAGGACAGAGAGATAAATAAGCAAAAGTATATCATTACATCTCAGTCTATATATCGATATACACACACAACACACATAGACTTTAATCAATTATAAGGCAGAGGTTCCATGTGAACAGAGTTCAAGCAAAGTATAGGGCCCGTAACCCAACCAAAAGAGCTGGACCTAGAGCTACAGGCAAAGTTGGAATGGAATATGGACTCTTTCACAAATCGTCAACTATACTACCATAAATCAACATATATTACAAAGAGCAATAAAAAAAATGGAAAAAAATACAACAAAAAATAAAAATAAAAAAAAGAAACAATCTAAATGTATTTAAAAAAAAAATTCACTAAATTCTCATGGTCACCACAAAATCACTAGAAATATATTTAGAAAACATCTTTTGAAAAAAAAAAAAAAAATCTGTCACCACCTCTTTGTAACAGGGATACATAATCAATGATTTTAAATCTTAATTTATTCTCAGTATGTCGATGCTCCATATCTAGTGTCTAGAAGTCAGTACACTTTTTCCTTATCCAGTATCTGTATTGGTTTAGTCTAGTTTTAAGATCTAGAGTTGTTTCCATATAAACCAAATTACATGGACACTTTTGCATATAAATTACATAATCACTGTTGCAAGTCAAATGAAAATTAATTGTGTATTCCCTGTCATTGTGTTCCTTTTTCCCGGAGGTTACAGTTAACACAACTAAGGCAGGCAAAACATCCCTTACGAATAGGGCCTACGATACCAACTTGTCAAGAGAATTTGAATGGACTTACTATGATTAATTTAGTGATGTTAGGAAAGTGAGGGAGGATTCTTAAATGCCAGGTTTAATAATTTTTAATTTTTTTTGTCATGCAGTCAAGCTGTGTGTCTAGTTCTGTCTCTGAACCGACAATCTGTTTTATCCTCAGATATTGGCTATAGGGTAATGATTCAAACATACTTCAAGGATGGCTACTCTCAAATCTCAGAATACTTTTCCTATCAGTAGGTTTGACAAATACATTCGTAATCAGGGTATTGTTTTCAGATTTAACCAGAACATCCAGAAATTGGACTTCATGTTCAGAAAAGACTAAAGTAAATTTGATATTATCATCTATCTGAATCAAAAACATTGCATGGTTAGACACAGTCCTCCTCCACGACTGTCGTCATAATATTTGTATAACTAGGCACCATATTAGCGCCCATGGTGGTCCCACATAACTGGAAAAAATAATCATTTCCAAATATTAAAGAATTATTCTGAAAGACTAATTCAAGTAATTCCGTAATTAAACACTTAGCTTTTGGAGTGAAGGTTGAATATAGCTCTCTGTCATGATTAATAGATGTATATAATGAAACAACATCAAAGGAGGCAAATATGAGTCTCATATCCTGCAATATCTATAACTTATTTTATAAGTCTGATGTATCTCTGATGTAAAACCTACTTTTTATCGCAAAATCTCTCAATGATCTATCCAAAAATAGAGTAGTATTGGACAGAAATGATCCAGTACCTGCAACAGCTGGACTCCCTGGGGGAGTTCTTAGACTTTATTGGATCTTAAAAAGTGTATATAAAAAAGGTGCTGTTGGTTGTTCAATAATCAGAAATGTATACAATTCCTCATAAATTACATTATTCATCAAAGATTGTTTGAAAATACGTTCTATACGTCTTGCTAATTTAAATTTCAAGTCATATGAGATCCGCCTATACAATCACTATTTTCCAATTGTCTATGCATTTAGCTAAATAAGAGAGCATGTCCATGATGATGACGGCACCCTACTTGTCAGCAGGTTTATCGTTCATGGACAAAGTCCCTCGCCGATGCCAATTTAGCTTTACTCAATTTTTAAATTCACCGTATTTTTTTGGACTATAAGACGCACTTTTGTTCCACAAATTTGAGAGGACTATGAGGGTGCATATTATAGTACAAATGTAGGAGGGGGCAGCAATGGTGGAGCGGGGTCACAGGAGCAGGGTCACCAGGATGGTATGGGGCCCGCAACCTGCTGGAGATGTCCAGAACCCTGCAGTACCATAATAGCAATCAGGGAAAGCCTGGTTCCCCGACCACTATAAATATAGCCCAGGAGAGGTGAGTGAAAATAACAAACACTTATATTCACATCTACCGGTTTTCCAATGATCCCTGGTATTCTATTCGTAACTATGCTGGCCTGGATTAATGTCACGTGCCCAGGGGTCACTGTGGAGCTCGCCGGCATAATGACATCATCGCTACCCACTTGACCGCTGAGGCACAATAACAAGTCCCGGCAGTGACATCTAGGATGGGTGACCTCATTCATAGACAGAAGAGAGCCAAAGAAGATGCCGAAGAGAGTTAGGTGGAGTAAGGCTGCCCAGGAAAGGTGAGTATAAATGTTATTCACCCCAGTGAATAATTCTAGTATGAGGCCACTGTGAAGCATAGTGCACTGTTTGGGGACAACAGGGTGGAGCATACTGTACTGTGTGAGGGCCCCAGTGGGGAGCATATTGTACTGTGGGGGCCCAAGTGGGTAGCATATTGTACTGTGTGGGGGCCACAGGGGAGCATATTTATACTGTGTGGGCCAATGTGGAGCATATTGATGCTGTGTGTTGGCTACTATGGGGAGCATATTGTACTGTGTGGGAGCCACTGTGAAGCATGTTGATACTGTGTGGGGGCCACTGTGGAGCATTTTATACTGTGTGGGGGCCACGTGGTGCAGGTATTTTAGGAGAAGAAAGCCTTCGCAGCCCGAATACACCTCCATCACATTACTGTTGTGTTCCACATTAACACAGGCAAATTCCACTGCAGGGCCTCCAGTTAATGTGGCCCTGTACCTGTTGCAAATCTAAACTTCCATCATGCATGGTCAAGTAGGGATAAGGGGAAATGTAGTTTGGCAACAGCTGCAGAGTTGCAAAACTTCTCTCCCCCCCCCCATTAATTTTTTTTCCTATTTCCCTCCTCTGAAACCTAGGTGTGTCTTATGGTCTGGTGCATCTTATAGCCCAAAAAAATATAAAATTAATTCATTACACAACAATGCAATATCATGTTTAATTGACCAAATGACAGCTTCTTTGGTTTCTTTGGCTGGAGCATCCACCTGTGGAGCAAATACACTTTCGTTTAATAATCCAAAATCACTTAATTGTAAATCCCATCTTGGTGTATCAACAGCTACTGTACACTTTAAGCCAAGATCTTATATTAACATTATAAAAAAAATTGCAGCACATCCAATTCTAGCTGGAACCAGTCCGGCTTGACTCTGGGGAAAAATGACAATCCCTTAGATAAAACTTTAACCTCAACATCAGTCATTGTCTTCTTGGAAATATTCACCAGTAGGGATTCTTCCTTGTATTCATCATGCAAGTTACCAGTGATTTGACTTTCATGTTTTTTGTTTTTTTCTTGTGCCACTTGTCTTGTCTCCTTTTACCTTTTCTGGTCCTATAACTGATTGGTTTGTAGTCATCTTAGTTGAACCTAAAAAAAGACCCAAAACCCATTGTATTGCAATGTTTTAGGGTGCCTTCACACGGCGTAGCGCGCCGCTCCTTTAGACACGTATACAAGTGTCCGAGCGCGGCGCTTCAAAACAGAGCCCATTGATTTCAATGGGTGCCTATATATGCGTGCTACCCATTGAAATCAATTGGAGGCTTTTTTTACCTATTGATTTCACGTATATCGGCACCCATTGAGATCAAAGGGCTCTGTTTTGAAGCGCTGCGCTCGGACACATGTATAGTTATCTAAAGGAGCGGCGCCCTATGCCGTGTGAAGGCACCCTTACTCAATGTATCTCTCTGATGAACAGAAAAAGTATGTTGCCTTTTACTATTCTCCCTCTGTTGATCTTTAGTTTGTGAAAAACTATTCTTCCAGCTGTTAACACTACCCAAGTAGTAACCTTCTTGGTCACAATTCCACGTTTTATTTCCTCAAATTCTTGCTTAAATTTCTGTACATGATCTCTCATTAGATCAGAAAATTTTGTAAATTCCTGTATATTGAAAATGTTCTTTGGCCGGGGCACCACATGGCATAAACATTATTGTTTGCCTGCGGTGGAAACTCCACGGAAAAAGCAATTCCCATTCACATCTTGCTGAAAAATACGCTGCAGTTTTGTAAATCACAGTATGTCAATTATACCTACAGAAATGCCGGTGGTTTCCCTATAGGTATAATTGAAGTAGAAAGTCTGCAGAGGAAACCTCTATGGACTTTCTGTCAAAAGCTCTGCGGGAAAAACCATGATGCATTGCGGCCGCGTTTTTTTCCAGCAGCGTTTTTTGCTGAGACCCGCTACGTGGATCCTATGTTTTAAGGAATTTTCCGTTAGCTCAGTCTTATGTATACAGCTGTTTCCTTCTGCAGATATTCAATATTAAGGAGCAACAAATCCATCCAATAATTATTAGAACTCTGTATGAAATGTGCATAGAATGACTTACCTTGTGCAAATAAATTAGGTCTAATGTGGAATCTTAGGGCTAGTTCACACGTGGGCAAAGGGGAGGTTTTTGACAGCGGAATTCGCTTCAAAAACCTCTCCTTTAACATGGTGGTCTATGTAGACCACTAGCTTTTTTTTTCCTCCTAGCGTTTTCCGCCTGAAGAAGCGACATGACCTTTCTTCAGGCGGAAAACGCCTGAAGAATTGCATAGAAGTGAATGGGAGGCGAAAACCGCGCGGTAAAAAACCGCGCGGTTTTTTGCACACAAAACCGCGCGTTTTTTGCAAAAAACCGCGCGGTTTTCGCCTGCAGTTTCTATAGCACATATAGGAAAAAAAAACCCTAGCGAAAACCGCTAGCGAAAACCGCGTCAAAAACCTCGTCAAAAACCGCGTGGAACGCAAAAAACAGCGTCAAAAAAACTCCTCGAGGTTTTTTACCTCGCACAAATAAGCTAGGCGGTTTTCACGTGTGAACTGACCCTTATACCTCTCATTGTGTGATTCTTGTAATATTCCGCTAAAGTGAGCAAATATAGGAGCATAGATAGATCATTTTTGGTTTCTTATCATTCAGTAAATGTCCTTATGACTCAATGACATAGTCGTAGTCAAGTCCACCTCAAATCATGGTTCTATTGGGTGCTGAAAAATGACAAAAAGAGTAATTATTATTGTCATTAGAATATCAGGGATAACATGAATTCCACTAATATAATTAAAAAAAAACCTTCAACAATGTAAAGGAAATCTGTATTTGCCGCATCCAGAGGGAAAACTGTTTTGTATTTTTCTGGGATTGCTAATAATACACAGCACCGGTACAAAATACTGATTTAGGGAAATGGTCACCTAAAAATATGGGTGTATTGCAGGAATTTAACACAGACCCAATATTGCTGACAAATATATACTGTATGTCAGCTGACAGGCTGATCTGTCTGATGTTATGATTGGACTCAATAAAAACGATCACTGAGCCAACACCATATTAACATAGGCAACCTGTCTGCTATAGTGTTTGGATCCATTACAAACTTTTACTAGATTGTGGCAGCATAACAGAGGCACTGTCTCTCTGTTTACATCTTGGGAGACAGATTTGCATATTCTTCCCATAAACTTTTACTATTAAGCCAACATTATATTTGTTTAGCATTTCACTCAACAAATATTTCAGTGATTAGTATGGCTAAACCAATTTGCACCATGTTTTTCAATTAATATAATTTTAATTATGAGGCATATTTCACAAGCAGAGGCCACAGGTTCTATTCCACAATACAAAGTGGTATTGGCCCCATATTCTGCAAGGGTTTTGAGAACAAGGCCCCATACACATATATACGTGAAAAACATTCTTAACATCTATTAAACATCTGTTTTAAGAACAGTGGAGTCAATGGTGGCATACACATGTCCTTATTTTTACTGACAAATTTAATGGAAAAAGTTTGAAGTCCTTTAAAGAGGACTTTCACCAACTCTGTCAAGTTCAGCAAATTGCATTATTTAATTCCACTAATTCAGACACATTTGGATTTTTCTCTCTAGTCCACAGCCTTCCTGAGAAATAAGTGCTGTCAGTTTTAGCACCCCATAAGCTTAACCATTTAAGCTCTTAAAGGGATCCTATCACTCAGACACACTAGGCACTAGGTACCACGTCAGAATAGCCTTAAGAAAGGCTATTCTTCTCCTACCTTTCTTCATCTTCTCCGCGCCGCCGTTCGCCTACAATCCCGGTTTCTCTCGGTATGCAAATTAGCTCTCTTGCAGCACTGGGGGCGGGCCTCAGCACTCAAACAGCACTAGGGGCGTCCCCAATGCTGCAAGAGAACTCTCTCCAGCACCACCTCCATCTTCGTCAGCAGCGTCCTCTTCATCATTTTCTTTCGGCGGTGGCTTGTAACTTCCAGTCCTCGGACCTTGGGCAGAGCAGACTGCGCATGCCCACAAGCCATGAGAAAATGGCCGCTTGCACAGTATAGTAACCGGCCATTTTCTCGTGGCCTGTCGGCATGCGCAATCTGCTCTGCTCAAGGCCTAGAAGTTACAAGCCACCGCCGGAGGAAGAGGCTGAAAAGAACACTGCTGACGAAGATGAAGGCGGCGCTGGAGAGAGTTCTCTCGCAGCATTGGGGACGCCCCCAGTGCTGTTTGAGTGCTGAGGCCTGCCCCCAGTGCTGCGAGATGAGCTCATTTACATATTGAGAAAAACCGGGATTGCAGGCACGGCAGCGCCTAAAAGACGATGAAAGATAGGAGAAGAATAGCCTTTCTTAAGGCTATTCCGATGTGGTACCTAGAAAAAATTGTGTCTGAGTGATGGAACAGTGTTCAGGAAAATACTTTGGGAAAGTATTTTAAATACAAATACTAAATACTACTTCAAAAGTATTTAAAAAATACTAAAATACTTGAAAATTACAAAAGATCTATTAAAAACAAAAAATGGAACAATTGAACATAGACCAAAAAGCGTAATATAAATCAAATCAAGTAAAAAAAGCATTATTGGCACGTCTGAATAGATATTTGGCATTGCCAAAGCTAGTAAAGTGTGGGGGGAGTTGGAGTCAGGGGGGGGGATAACATTCCGTGGAGTCTCATCTTCCTCTTAGTTGGTGACCGCTATATGGGGAGGGGGTGGTTTGGGGTATAACAGTCCGTGGAGTCTCATCTTCTTCTTGTTTGGTGACAGCTGCACACGTATTGGGCAGCAATCTCCACAGTGGCCTCTTCTTCTCCCAGTAGGATGTAGAGTTTCTTCTTCTCGTCTGCAGATATGAAGTCTGGGATGTGGGCAGAGAATCTTTGGAAGTAGACGGCCCTCACAGCTGAGTATTTGGTGCAGTGTAGCAGGAAGTGGGTCTCATCTTCTAGGGCACCCTGGTCACAGTGCTGGCACAGTCTGTTCTCCCGTGGCTTGTACGTCTGCCTGTGTCGCCCCATCTCCATCTCCAGGTTGTGGGCGCTTAGTCTATACCGGCTCAGGGTCTGTCTGTGTTTGGGGTGGGGTATTCTCTCCAGGTAGGTGGCCATGGTGTAGTCTCTTTGTAGGGATTGGTACATGGTGAGTTTCTTGGAGTTATTTATTTCGTTTCTCCATTCTTCAGTGTACCTCTCTCTGTTTGCCTCTGTGGTCGCCTTTATTTATTTATTTGTTTTTATTGAATGGTTTGGCAACACTATTCCGAGTCCCAAAAAGTGCAAAATGTGCATTCAAAAAACCTAAAAAAAAAAAATATGCGGGAAAATATGCAAAAGAACCTAATTTACTGTATTTCATTGCATAATCATACAGTAATCTATTCCCCATCGGATACTTTTTAAAAAAACAAGTAAATAACATGTTAAAAATGTAGAAACTGTCCATTTTTATCATTAATAAATGAACAAGTTAACGCAGCATGGGTGAGTTTCTCATCAATTCTCGTGAATCTCGGGACATGTGAGAAAATTCTTTGAACGTATTTTACTTGTTTTAAAAAAGGATATTAATTTTGTTTTTTATATTTTATATAATTATATTTAATTTTTAATTTTAAATCGGCATATTATTTTAATTTTTAACCCCTTCCTGCCGATGGCACTTTTTGGCTTCCTGACCAAGCTCGATTTTTCAAAACTGACGTGTCACTTTACATGGCAATAACTTTGGAATGCTTTAACTTACCAGAGTGATTTTGAGACAGTTTTTTCGTAACACATTGTACTTCATGTTAGTGGTAAATTTTGGTAGATATGTTTTGTGTTTAATTTTGAAAAAATAGGAAATTTCGTGGAAATTTTGAAAAAATATGCATTTTATAACATTTGAAATGATGTCCATTGCATACAGATAGTCAGACCGCCAAAATTATATCATAAATCTCATGTCCCAAATCTCTGCTTTATGTCGGCAACAAACTTTAGTCATACTTTTATTTTTTACGGACATTAGAAGGTTTACAAGTGAAACAACAATATTCAAAATTTTTCAAGAAATTTCCAAAACCCATTTTTTAAGGGACTAATCCAGTTATGAAGGGGTTTTGAAAGAACCTTGTATTAAAACCCCCCATAAATCACCCCGTTTTCAAAACTGCACCCCTTAAATAAGCCAAAACAACATATACCTAGTATTTTAACCCTATAAGTGCTTAACAGAAATTAATACAAAATGGAGGTGAAATTTTGATTTTATTTCACTAATATTTTTGTTTAGCCCTAGAATTTGCACATTCACAAGGGGTTAAAGGAGAAAACGCATCCCACAATTTGTTATGCAAGTTCTCTGGACTGCCATAGTACCCCACTTGTGGGTGTAAACTAATATATGGACGCACAGCGAGACACAGAAGGGAAGGCGCGCCAAGGAGCTTTTAGAGGGCAGATCTGGCTGTGATCAGTTTCAGGAACCATGTCGCATTTACAAAGCCCTTGAGGTGTCAAAACAGTGGAAACCTCCAGAAAGTGACCCCATTTTGAAAACCGCACCCCTCAAAGAATCTATCAAGTGATGTAGTGAGCATTAGTAACCCCGAAGTGAATATGTAAGCTGTGCGGAGAAAATTGGGTACATCAAATCCCATTCTATCTTCCCACCAGCTCCTATGACACGTATGGGGAAGAGGAGCATTCTGGGGGATCAGCGCTGGTGTATTCTCTCATATAAGCTCTAAATATGGGGTGTCCCCTGAAAACACTCGCACAGCGTATACATTTCCTTCTAGTTGCAGCCACTTATGTCCTAATGATTTGGCGACTTTTGGCATTTTTGTCTTCACATTGTACAAGCTAGATTTTTATTTTTATTTTCTGGCAATGTGGCCATATGAGGGCTTGGTGTTTGCAGTATTAGATGTGCTTTTCAATGCCACCATTTTGGGGCCTGTAACTTATTGATTACATTTTAGTAACTCTTTCTGGGTGGGATGTAAAAGGAAACATCAATTCTAGCATTGCTTTTTAGCATTTTTTTTTTTTCCCCGTGCAGCGTACAGCATAATTAACATGTTACCTTTATTCTGCGGGTTGGTATGATTACGGCGATACCTCATTTATATTATTGTTTTTTAATGCGTTACTATTTGTGCAGAATAAAATTCAATTTACAAAAAAAAATCAATTATTTTTGCATCGCCATCTTCTGAAAGGCATAACATTTTTATTTTTCGGTAGACAGAGCTGGTTGAGGGCTCATTTTTTGTGGGATTACCTCTGCTTTTTATTGGTACCATTTTGGATTTCATCTGACCATTTGATTACTTTTTATTGAACATTTTGTAAGGGGAAGGTGGTGAATAATCATTATTTTGTGCGGTTTTCTACGCTTTTTTATGATGTTCACTGTTTGGGTTACATAATGTTTTAATTTTATTGTTCAGGTTATTCCAGATGCAGTGATACCAAATATGTAATGTTTTTTTTCTATTTTTCTTTATTTTACATAATAAAACATTTTATATGGGGAAAAAGGGATTTTTGGGGCTTTATTTATTTCTAATTTATTTTAAACTTATTTAAACTTTTTTAATAACTTTTTTTTCTGTCCCCATGGGGGATTGAAGCAGTGATGTGCTGTGTTACACGTGTATTGCAGTGTTTAGGAAGCTGTCAGCCTGGGGCTGACAGCTTCCTTTTTGGCAGGATCAACCAGGTATGTGGAGGGGACGGCATGGGGCAGACTTGGGGTCACTGATCAGAGCCCGGGCTGCCCATTACCAACACCGGCACCCCACGAAACCGTCGTGGGGCACCATAATATACCGAAACCACTGAGCTGCCAGCGGTCATGTTTGACTGCCGGCATCTCAGGGGTTAACACCCGCGATCAGACCCGGTTCCGATCGCGGGTGTTACAGGGCATTGTCAGCCATATGTTACGGCTGACACTCGCAGGGCAAGGTGCGCACACAGGTTCTGGAATTTTCCCTCCTCTAGTCGCACCTCGCACGAGATACGAGAAACGAAAATGATGACGTGACTCGCTGTTAGGGAATGGCAGACGATAATTCCCCAGAAGCTGCTGGTGAACCCTGGAGGGAGGGGCACAAGGGACAGTGAGCCCTAAACTGAAGCCCCCCGCTTTCCCTTCCTATTGCCAGACCCTATTCTAGGTAATAGGCGACAACCACGAAGACAGTCCCTCCCTGAATACGTGAAACTCAAAACGCAGACAAGACGAACAACAACAAAGGGAGGTCAGCTAGCCAGGGTTCGGTAACAGGAGAGCGATGCAGTGCCAAAACGGAGTCCAAAAGAATAGTCAGTAGGGAAGCCAGAGGTCAAGGATTAGAGTACAAGTAATATAACAGCAAGAAAAACCAGAAAGCTAGGGCAATAACTGGCACCAGTGTGACTGTGAACCAAGACTAAATAGGGGAGGAAGAACCCGCCCTGAACCTGATAGGAAGGAAAGCTGTCAATCACTGAATGGACAGAGGGAACAAGGGCAGAAGACGGGTGTGGTGCAAATCCAATTACAACACTAGAGCCGTGTTCACACAGTGCAACTAAAAACTTTAAGCAGATTATCAAACTGCACACGCCTCCTGCGCCGCAGCATGCGAGCAGAGGGTGGCGCAGAGGCCTGAACAGGCAGAGATGTTACACTCGCGCTGTTTTTTTTTTTTTTTCTTTACGTGCAGTGAGGCAGGTTATTTAAATTACAACACTTTTTTTTAAATTTAGACAGTAAAAGTATTTTAAATACTATTTTAATTACTTGCATTTTAAATACTCCCGAATACTGGATAGGAACTCTTTAATATCAGAAGGTTGATGTCAAGCAGGAACTTATGCTAGGTTCACACTAGCATTCGGCAGTTCGTTCTGAGCTTTCCGTCTTCTGCCTGCAGAAGACGGAAAGCTGTCAGATTGGGTCCGGCCGTTTTATGCTCTCCGCCGCAAAACCGTTTTTTTAAACCGGACACAGAGTACTACATGTCCGACTCTGTGTCCGATTTTTAAAAAACTGTTTTGCGGCGGAGAGCATAAAACGCTCACCGCTGCTCACAGTCGGACATCTTTCAAACCCATTCAAATGAATGGGTATGAAAGAGTCCTGCAGGATTCCGTCTCCTGCCTCTGTTTTGTGCAGGAAACGGAAACCTGCATGAACGGAGACCGGGTGCAGATGTGAACGAGCCCTTACTTGTCTAAGAGCCATCCATTTGTCAAAATGACTGAGTTGGGCCATTTCATTAGGTGGTTTCTCTATAGGTATAATTGAATAAAGAAGATAGGTCCAAATAGTAGTTTGAAGGATCCACAACTCATGGACGTGTAAAATCCAAGTCTTTATTTCATAGCTCTTTTAAAATTGAGCCACAACAGGCAAAAAACACATAACAGCTTGACAAGAAGACATAGTGAAAAAGGTAGAAAAACGTGAATTAAAACCTCTTAACTGACGCGTTTCGGAACTATTTATCGTTCCTTACTCATAGTTCAATCCAGGTATAATTGAAGCAGAAAGTCCATAAAGAAAACCTCTTCAGACTTTCTGTGCATAGCACTGTGGGAAGAACCGCTTTTTTACTGTGGGACACTATGTTGTGGCTTAGCCCAAGGCTGGTCTTACACGACCGTAATGCTTTTACGGTCCGCAAGTTGCTGATCAGCAACACTAGTTGCTGATCATCAACTTACACTCCGCAGATGTCCATGACCTGCCGCACTCACCCATAGAATTCTATGGGCGAGTCCGTGCAGTGCCGTGAATTGCGGCCATTACGGACATGTTCTAAAAAGTGCGGACCTCGGTTGCGGCCCAGCACACCATGGATAAAATATCCGGTGGTGTAAGAGGCCGCATTGAGTATAATGTGTCCGCAAATGTTCCGCAATTCAAAACCCTCAATTGCGGACCATTTGTGGACTTAAACTACGGTCGTGTAAGACCAGCCTAAGTGTCAGGCCCTGGGGAAGCCAGAACCATGTATGTGAGTGGGTATGAACCATTGTGTTTGTGGAGATACTGGGTCTCTCTAAAAGTCTCAAATTAAGTGACACTGAATGTGCAAGTCAGTAACCAGACAGCTGAGGATTTGTTTTGTACTGTGATGTACTTGCTGCTTTTCTCTGAAAACAGAACAAAAAAAGCTGGAGGTCAGTTATTAACTGAATCCATTGTGTTGGAGAGAGAAGCTACTGGAATTTTTTATTGTGTCAGCCATCTTGATGAAGAGATGGCGATCCTGTGAGCTAAAATAACCCCCAAATTGTAACAATATACACACATCTATATATCTATATATACACACTTATATATGCCATTAAACATTGTGCTTTCTTTATGTCATTTACCAGATGTGAAAGGGTAGTTGGTAAAATAAATACAGCTGTATGTGTAAATAATCTGCTTAGTTATGGACAGATCATTTTGGGAAATGTAAGTCTGCCAGGTATTCAGGCTGCGTTTCTTTGTCGTACCAGCTGGGAGCTCCAGCTTCAGCACAGAACTTGGTTTTCTGGGCACGTAATAGAAACAGTGAGAGGCCTTATGAAACATCTGTTCTTACTTGCACCCCATAAATTGTGTTTTGCGTGCAATCTTTACAACAATAATATATTTCAATAGAATGGTTGTCCTGGAAAACTACACACAAAGTAAGTTTTGGACAGTTTTATGAAACAGAAAATCTGGAGGGGAAGCTTAAAACTGTAAAATGAAGTTGTCATAGCATACTGAAAAAATCTGTTGTAGGTATCAATCTCAATTTGTTTGTTTGGCCACTGAATATTCGTAGGACAAATATTTTGCAGTTTAACCACACTGAACGTGTGAATGTCAAGCTGTGTGACAGCTGGAAATGCCAAGCCATTTCACAGAAATAATCCTAAAACCACAGGGCACCAAAAAGTACTAGTTTATTTTTTGATAAATTTGAGCAATATCTTTCAGGGTTTGAAAATATCCATTATTCTGTCATGTACATGTTACTCAGTGCTTGTGAATGTGTCTGTGATCACGCAATGCATTGGTGCTCCTTTCACAAGGAGTTTTAAGAGGACTTTTGGTGCATGGTCTTCTGGGGGACCAATCGGAATAAGAACATGGAATAAGTATCCATAGCGGCACAATCCATTTAAATTGAAAATGGACATATTGTCAAAACATTATGAGTGTTTCCATATATGCTGTTACTACTTGTTATTCACATATGACTGAATAGTCTGAAGAGTGCTGCACCCATCTTTTTTTAACAATTGCGTTTATGTTATAGATATTTGGCTGAAAGAGAAGAACATAGAGTATGTGAGACATAGAGGAAATGAAAGGATTCTGGAGGAGTGCTTGATGCCTTCTGTTATCATGAGGAGATATAATTACATGGTTGCCTTGGTGCTAGTAAGGTGGGAGATTTACAGAATACAAGGAATAATGAACTATAAAAGTTTCCACTCTGTTTTGCAGCATCATGCCATCTCCGGTGGGCAACACTTGATTCAAGCAAAGGGTGGGTGGTTTACATCACACCATTTGAAACAGTTCACAAAATGCAAGGGATAGGTTTTTCTGCATAAACTTGTACACTCATTGACAAAAAATAACGCAACAAGAAGCGATTGTTTCCACATGAAACATGCAGAGAGAAAAGTCCTGCAAGTCAAACTCATATCCTATAAGATAAGTAAAGATTTTCTAAAGATTGTTTTACTATTTGTAAGGTTGTGCCCTTATCTGCTTGACAAACTAGTGGTATAGTAGCCCCAAACCTGGTGACAAGTAATCATTAAAGGGATATTCAGTATTCAATTTCAGTATTTATAGCTATATCTACATGCCGTAAATACCTGATAGATGCAGGTCCCATCTCTGAACCCATTTTATCGTGAAAACGTGGCCCTGCCTCTACTGCATGCAGGCTTCTCTCCATTAACTTGCACAGTGGTTCCAAAGTAGCCAAAGCTATCTTTTTGGCTATAGACGAAACACCAGTACAGTGATGTGAATATCCATTTAAGCCATGTTACTGATGGTATTTGTAGTTACAGCTTGAATATTCATTAGGCATGGTTCCTAGTGTTTCTGTTCATTCTAGTGCAGGAGATATCAAAGACCCATTGTGATTTATAACCAGATGTTACACTATTAATGGTAATAACTGTGCTGTTGTTAAACATATAGAAGTTTGATATACATGGAAAAGGTAAAATTGTTTGATATATTATATAGAGCGCTGATAATTTTATCTCCATCATGAAACTGAAGTATATCATTATATATTAGGTTTCAAAAGATAACCAGTGTCTCATGATGACAATAGACAGTTCACGTCTGATAATGGTAGATTTTCCATGGCTGATGATAACAATATCGTCTGATGATAACAGTAGATAGTTCATGTCTGATGATTATAACAATAGATTGCTCATGGTACAGGCTTGCATATGTGGCTTGCCAGTGGTTATGTATAACCTATAACCCTAAACAGATCAGTGCAGGGTTCTACAGTGCAGGGTTATACTAAACCGTTTAGCTTCTATACAGGGTTTGGTCCTGGTGTTGAATAGAAATTTTAATATTCTTTTCTCAGACTCGAAGGAAAAACTATCCCACTTTTCTTCCACAACTGGTTGGATATCCCATTTCGCCTTGAATTTCCATAAACTATAGTCCTTACAAGTAATGGAGAATTGATAAACCCACAGCTCATCACTACTGCTTTTACTCACACTTGTGCCAAACACACCCATATAGACTATTTCTTTCTAAACATCCTGATACTGTGAGCTCTTGGTCTTGTAGCGGACATGGGCTCCATCAATTGCTCAGGCCACACACCCGTTACAGTAGATATCACCTTGCAATCCCCACTGCTGCAACTCTACCACTCGTGCCTTAAAGAGTCCCTGCTTCCAGTTTTGATTATTTTAGGGAAAACACACCCACAGCTTTCTCTGTATTGTGGGAGACCCCTAAGTCAGGCATCTGGGATAAATGTATAACAGTAGCTGTGATTTTAAAATGAATGCCTCAGAAACGGCTTCTTACACAAAAGTGAGCTTCCTTTGTGACTCGCCCCAAGTGATCCTTTATTTAAAAACATTGTAGATCTTAGAGCACAAGATAAAAATTTGTCTTTAGCTACAAAAGAATCACTAGTGCACAGATCAGTAGCGTAGCAGGGCCCAAGAATCAGGCAAGGGACCGCATGTGGAACAGATCAGAGCAGACAACAAAACACGGCATCTCAATACAATCAAGTAAAAGGACACCCCAGAATAACTCTGGCATAATCAGAAGGAGGGGAAGAGAGAAGAAAGAGAGGGAAAAAAAAGGGGGGGGGGAGGGGAACTCTGACCCCCAGCGGCGGGGAACCCGGCCCACAATGCGGCCTTAATCCATCACATCTCTGTACGATTGCAAACCCTGGAAGAGGATCCATGCGTCTGTAAGGGATGCCGTGAGATCCTCCATTCTCTGAATGTCCTCTACTTTACGGATCCAGTGTGAAGAGCGGGTGGGTTAGATGATTTCCAGAGCGCCGGGATGCACGCCCTGGCGGCATTAATCATGTGCTGTAAAGCAGACCTGCGGTAGGCATGAAAGGAGAAGTCCGAGAGGTGGAGCAGGAAGAGGGCCAGCGAGTAGGGAAGGGGAGTCTGAAATATTTGAGAAAGCAGTCTGTGAACACCGTCTCAGAAGTCTCTCAGTACAGAACAACTCCAGAAAATAAGCAGAAGTTTCTCCTCCTACACAGCGCGCTTGGCCACAGCGCCAACACATAGGAGAGGAGGCCGGGAAGAGCCTATGCAACTTAGATGGAACATGGTACCACCTAGTCAGGATCTTGTTACCCGCCTCCTGATACTTACAAGCCACCGAACTCTTACGGGCAAACTCAAGAATCATTGTGAGTCCAAAAAGGATAGGTTCAGGTTCACCACCCATTTAGACAGGAAGGAGGGGAAACCAGAAGCAGGTAAAAGTCTGTGAGAGAATGCCTGAGCAGTCCAGAACCGGAGCAGACCTTCTCAAAGCTTGTGAGGGGCCTATCAAAGCCCACAGAGCTGGGCACAAGTCACATACTCTTTTAGCACACCAGCTGACCACCAAACTCTCAATCTCAACCTACTGTCGGACTGTATCAGTGCAGAAGTTAATATTTTGGGCATTTATTTTCATGATAAATCCTTTAAGATTTCATTGTTCACTGAGGATGTCCTTTTAACCATGTTGTGCCCTGTAGTTCCCCTGCCAGATCTCCACAAATCCATAGATACATATAGTCATCTTGTTAGGAATATCAATATGCATGATCCTACATGTAGTCCTCATACCTTTTAGATCAGCACTACTCACAACCATACCTTTAAGATGGCTATACCTACAAATGGGTGTGCAGCCAGTCAGAGCTCTGAGCTGAACCATCCAGAGTGCTGCTGCACTGTCCAGTCCTACATAGAGTCAGGGTATATAAACTCTGCTTGAGGCTACGCAGGTGCTGGCTATTGATTGTAGCTAGGTTTGTAATCTTAGAAATTACCTGCTAATCTACAGATTCCCTGGTTACTGATTTTGGCTTGTTTTCCTGGTTATGAGTTCTCTTCATTTGAACCTGCTTGTATGTTTAATCTCTGATTTAGGTTCACTGGTACAATCTTTGTCTTTAAGTGCCCATATTTTCTTACACTAGCTTCAATGTGGTAACCTGGGTTCCTGATTGTTAAAGTCTGCCTTGCAACGGACTCTGGTGAAATTCTCAGGGGTAGCCCTAAAGGTGCCTGCACCCTTAAAGGGGCTTCATCATTGGGAAAAGTCATTTTTAGCTAAGCACATACTTGCATAGCCTTTAGAAAAGCCATTCCACCCATACCTTTTGTTTGTATGTAAATTGCCTCAGTGGTTTTTAATAAGTCAGTTTTTACTCATATGCAAATTGGCCTCCAGCGAGCACCTGAAAGTCTCAGCGAGCACTGTCTGCTGTTCTCTATGTGTGTGAGATCAGAGAGATGAGCCATCTGCACAGCAGCCTCTCTGCTCTCATACACAGAGAATAGCAGAGAAGGTGTACACTGACACTTCTGGAGTGCACGGAGGAGGCTAATTAGCATATGAATAAAAACGGTTCTGACTGACTTTCTGACGCTCTTCTGACGGTGAAGAGCTATCGGTGCCGGTACCGTAGCTCTGGTGAAGAGCTACGGTACCGGCACCGATAGCTCTTCACTGGGGGCACTGTTATCTTTCTATCGGTATATAAAACCGCATGTGCCCCAAGGTGAAAAGGTCCTCTTTAGCCATATACAGAAATTAGAATAAAAAATACTACGATCAGAAAATAAAAACAGATTGAAAAAAGGAATATATTTCATGATCTGGTTTCAATAATTAAATAACAAAATTGGCAATATATTCCTCTTAAATATGGCATACAAGTGCCAATTCTTGCTGAGCATTTTACCTGTCCATGAACTGTGTATATTATTACTGTATCATCCCTAATGTCTCTATGTTGTATTATCACCTTCAACCATATTCCCCTTCCCATGTGCTGTCACCTATACCAGCCAATTGCAATATATATTGCAGTGACCAAACATTTCCTATCCTCTTTAAGGATACCTTTTCTTCATGATACTGATCATTTTAAATGTATTGACTATGCTATAAAGCAAATGTCATAGTATTTTGTTACAAAAAAAATCACCAATGTGTGAAATGAGATCTTTATATGTCATGTCTAATAGAGCCATAACCTTCTGACTTATGTCTACACTACAAAATGAAATCTAAAAAGAGATCTATTGGTGACAACAACATGGGTTTCTTACTGCCTTGGATATAATTTATTTCAGGAAATGTTTTCAGGCATCTGAATGAAATAGCACTTTTCTGGAGCAAAGAACAGTGATTCTATTGGAAATGATTGCAGATTTCCTCCTTAGAAGCTCTGTCTTCAGTACATGAGCCAATAAAGCAGCTTGTCCAACAAGGACTAATGTTTGGAGGGTTGACTACTGAGGGCTGATTGGATTACAAGGAGGGAAATCATATTTTGCTTTGACTATTTCCAGTGACACTTCAAAGCTTACTGCTGTGAAACATGCAGTGATGGATATTGGAATTTCCACTTTTCAGAGTGATGTGATTATTGCAACAATTAAATTGCAAGGTAAATGATGTGCCAGGAATACATAATAAATAGGAGTCTGTCACTGTGTCACAGTATCAAACTCAACCTCTGCACAACTCTTCACCAACAATATTTGGTATGTAGTTATTATATTAGTTGCACTAAAGGATAGAGGATGACTTCTCCCCTGTGTACAAACATGTCTCAATCCATTTCATCCTGAATTTTCACAGCTGGTATTTTCCACAGTGGCCTGATGTGCAATAGGAAATGCAAATATATTGTATTCAACTTTGTAAAAGTATTGTGAAGGCCCTGTTTAGATGTTCTATATTACTATATACTTGTTACATGAGCTGTTCTGGTTCAAGAACTCATGTATTTTGGATACTGATGACCTATACACAGGAGCTGCCAGTAGCTGAACATGGCTGGAAGCAAGTCAGCATATATTCAAGCAGTGCCGCTGCTACAGAGCCAAAAATTGAAGGGGAGATGCTATGCTTCTGGTGGTGTACACGGTATAAAGCTTTCAGCCGCTAGATCAGCCGATTGGTGCGGGGCTGGGTGTTGGACTCTCTCTGATCACAAACTGACAACCTGTGGATAGGATATCAGCATGTAACATTCATGATGTCTAAAGTGACCTGCACGTTGTCCAACTGTAATTGGACAGATGGCCACACTTGAAGGATTCTCTCCAAGGCACAACCATATGTCCATTTGCAGCTGGAAAACTCTGCAAACTTTCTGTGAAATGTGTTGCAGGAAAAACCGCAATCGGTTTCTGCTGCACTTTTTTCAGCAGTGTTTTTTTGGCTGTGGCTCGCTACATGGGGCCTTAGCCTTAAGGGGTTGAGACTTTTATATTTGTGACCTATCCTTAAAATAGGTCAGCAATGCCAGATTGGAAGAGGCCTGAATGAAAAGACTGTAGCATTCAAGTGAGCACTCTTCTGAGTGACTGTCACATCATGTCCACCAGACCTGTGGTTCTTCAGCTCAACCCTATTAGGCAATACAATGTACAGTACTGTGTCTGACATACAGTGAAGAGGCTGCAGTGCTCACACGTGTATCGTGGCCCCTTCAATCAGATGATCCACAGGGGTGTTAGTAGACATACCACAACTAGTCTGGGTTGGCTCACATCTGCGCCCGGTCTCAGTATGGGGATTCCGTTACCCTCTCCGCATGAAAAATGCGGAGAGAAAAGCATTGCAAACAGAGCTTTTCTCTGCACATTTTTCACCCTTCTTGGGTGGAAGCCACACATATCCCGTTATAGTCTTTGGGGTCCATGAGTTTCCCTAGGTAACCACTTTTATGTAGATTAGATTTCCGTTCTGGGGAGTCCCCAAGCCAACCCCCTGAATGGAAACCTGATCGCAGATGTGAATCTAGCCTCTGATATTAGTGACTTATACTCAGGACAGGTCATTGATGTAAAAACCTACAAAGAAACTCTTAAAGCGTTACCACTGTGCAAACCATTGTGGAAAATAATCCATGTAGAAACGTTATTTTGTTGAATTTCATAAATCATTCAGTTGTAAATTTGGTTGTATTGGTAAAAGAAGACAAAGGCAACCTGTCACATTGTCCTAATGTCTGGACAGATGATAAGCAGTGAAAGGGTTATTCAGTTTCTAGAAAGCACACATCAGAATCAGACTTTGTGTTTACCCCGTGATCTGTGTGTAATGATGTGTGCTCACACAATCCACAGACCTGTATATATCGGGTCACTGGGAAGTCCTGAGGTTCTAGCAATGTCAACCCCCTTACAAATCCATCACTTGTAATGATAAAGATACTCTTACATTTTTTTTATATATCTTTTAGCCATCAATATTCCTTTGTCTACTTTATCTATATGCTCCAGAAATGACTTTGCAGCTTATTACCTTTGCATGGTTAGTTGCTCATAAGCCATTTGTGGTGTGAGAACTAAACAAGCCCCCACTATCTGTATAATCCACCGCTGAATCTGCTGATTATGATAGGCTTCTGATCCGCAAATAATAAAGGAGCAGTATTTTCACACAAGTGAACTTGACAGGGTGTGAAGGTCAAGGAGCAATAATATGATATGTATTACAGTCTAGTAAATTCTTCACTTTATATATAACTGTACAGAAGACTTGACAGCATTGCAGAAAACCTTCTATACAAAATGATAGGTATTTTCTTTGCTACAATGCATTCCCTCTTTGCTCCACAGAGGTGGAGATGCACTTGAACCCTCTTTGCAAGTGATGTATGCTGCACCCCACGGCAGTAAATGAATGGGAAATGGCTGACATTTCCACAGTAAGAAGACAGACCTTCATAACATCTTTCTCCTCCCTATAGTTTATTAATGGGTTCACACATGTGGCTTAATTTAATGACAAAAATGTCTTCCACTAATCAAACATGGTCTTGATCAAATCTTCAGGACTCAAATATAATACAACCGATGATGTCAATGAGACTTTACTAGTGTTTGCTAGGGATGAGCGAACACTATTCGAAGCGGACGGCACGCCGACTTTGCCAGCAGCCGGCTGCTTCCATTTATTTCTATGGGAGCGTGCTATTCGAAACGGCAGTTCCTAATAGTGTTCGCTCATCTCTAGTGTTTGCTACAGCTATACCTGCATTTTTTTTCCAAGGTTTGTTCCAAATGGGATTAGAGTTTTAGAACCTGTCATTGAAGTAAAACAACGTAAATTACACATATATTTACACAAAGTTGGGTTTAGTTTTGGTGTGATGTAAAGATTTATGCTGCTTCATATTGGCAAATGTAAAGTTTTCTTTATTACATTTTCTGTACATGATTATGGAGGTATCCATTTTGCCTGAGCTTCTCCTCTGCTCTGATAGCAGTATTTTGGGATATGATTTATAGCATAGTCTTAGTCATAGGCAGCAATAGATTGGAGCCGACTTCAATGAGGTCTATGGGAATGTTTTCTAGGCATGCTCTGCGCAAGGAGGGAGAGTAGATAAAGTATACCATCATCTATTGTCAGTAGGGAATGATGGGTCGAATATGGTGATCTTCTATTATATGCTATCTGCAACATAAATGGCAATTGTATTAATAGGCTTAGTGGCCAGAGTGAAAATTGCAGGAAGTAGTACATTCGTTATATTTTTTTTTTTCGAACTGTAATTTTTGGAACGCCTCAACAGTATGATAAAGTGTGGCTGTCAAATTCTCCATACTACGGACATCCTTAACTCGGGCTACAAAATCAGAAGCAGAGGGAGGAGAGGCACTCTTCCATTGGAGAGCAATGAGCGATTTGGCTGCGGTACAAAGATATAGAAACAACTTAGAGGTCTGTTTACCCAGATGAGCAGGGGGAGATAGATGAGGGGGTCTAAAGGGACACCTTGGATTCATGCGAATCCCATGCCCACTTTGCGGAAAAAATCGCAGCACGGACATACTCTGATTTCCAAAACTGTCGCAGTTTTGAAAATTGCAGCATGTCAATTCTATCTACAGAAATGCCGGCAGCTTTCCCATAGATATAATTGTAACAGAAAGTCCGCGGAAGAAAACTCTGTGAACTTTCTGTTCAAAGCACTTGAACCCTTGTGCACCCTCGGCTCTGCTACATCAGAGCCGAGGGTGCGCTTGAACCCTTGTGCAGCCTCGGCTCTGCTATATCAGAGCCGAGGGTGCGCTTGAACCCTTGTGCAGCCTCGGCTCTGCTACATCAGAGCCGAGGGTGCGCTTGAACCCTTGTGCAGCCTCGGCTCTGCTACATCAGAGCCGAGGGTGCGCTTGAACCCTTGTGCACACTCTGCTTCATCAAGCTAATAGAATGCATTGGCCAGCGCTGATTGGCCAATGCATTCTATTAGCCCGATGAAGTAGAGCTGAATGTGTGTGCTAAGCACACACATTCAGCTCTACTTCATCACGCCAATACAATGCATTAGCCAGTGCTGATTGGCCAGAGTACGGAATTCGGCCAATCAGCGCTGGCTCTGCTGGAGGAGGCGGAGTCTAAGGTCGGACCTGAATGGAGACTGGTGTGGAGCGATCTTAGACTCCGCCTCCTCCAGCAGAGCCAGCGCTGATTGGTCGAGTTCCGTACTCTGGCCAATCAGCGCTGGCCAATGCATCCCTATGGGAAAAAGTTTATCTCACAAAAATCACAATTACACACCCGATAGAGCCCCAAAAAGTTATTTTTAATAACATTCCCCCCTAAATAAAGGTTATCCCTAGCTATCCATGCCTGTACAGCTATCCCTGTCTCATAGTCACAAAGTTCACATTCTCATATGACCCGGATTTGAAATCCACTATTCGTCTAAAATGGAGGTCACCTGATTTCGGCAGCCAATGACTTTTTCCAATTTTTTTCAATGCCCCCGGTGTCGTAGTTCCTGTCCCACCTCCCCTGCGCTGTTATTGGTGCAAAAAAGGCGCCAGGGAAGGTGGGAGGGGAATCGAATTTTGGCGCACTTTACCACGCGGTGTTCGATTCGATTCGAACATGGCGAACACCCTGATATCCGATCGAACATGTGTTCGATAGAACACTATTCGCTCATCTCTAGTGACTACAGGTGAGTGTCCCCTCAGCAGAGCCTGCATAAAGACTATAACTCCCAGCCCACCCCTACCACTACCTGTAGTTCAGAGTTGTTGCCTGTCCAAGATGGATGAAGGCTGCCTTCACACAGAGTAATGCTCTGCTCATTCTGACACGTAAACACGCGCGTATCACATTGAAAGCAATAGGTAAAAAAGCCTCCCATTGACTTCAATGGGTAGCGCACGTGAGACAGAAGCCATTGAAGTCAATGGGATTCTGTTTTACTCCGCTCACTCTGACACGTGTTTACATGTCAGAATGAGCGGAGCGTTACTCCGTGTGAAGGCAGCCGAAGATGGTTTTCCCTGGACTTTCCTTGGTGCTGGTCTGCTAGAAAAGGCAGGGAGTGACTGTGTGTACTTAGGAATAGTTAGAGGTGTTACTTATCAACAATAACATTTTGACTAATGAGTTCTGCTTTCTATTCATTAAAAGTTGGAATGTAAGAATATAGGGAAACTGTGCTACAATTATTTTCTGGGCATTACATGTTATTACTAGTTTATTACAATAGGGCAGACTACATGTAGGTTTGTGCTGTCCGCTTGAAAAATCGGACATCTTTGTGAACGGACACTTCAGGACAGACACGGAGTGTAAAAGAATGCACATGATGTCCCATTAAATCAATGCTAGTGTCCGATGCTAATGTCCGCGCAACATTTTGCGCGGACATTACCATCGGTCACTAGCTGTCGGACACCGACGCTAGTGTGAACGCCCCCATAGCAAATGCTGTCCATTTAAAATGTGTCAGTTTACTTTAGATTTTTTTCTTTTACCGTATTTTACGGACTATAAGGCGCACTGGACTATAAGGCGCATTGCCCATGAGCGCCTTATAGTCCGTCTCGGTTCATATATAAGGCACACCGGACTATAAGCCGCAGTCCGGTGCGCATTATATGTTATTGAAAGCGGCGGCAGGCAGACTTTGCCAGCGGCCGCTTAACCCCCCGCGTGCCAGCCGCTTCTATTGGAAGCGCTCGGCAGGCGAGGAGGGGCTCTATCAGCAAAATCATGCTGATAGAGCCCAACCGTAAAAGTTAGATTAAACTACCCCCCCCGTTTTAAAATAAAAGCCTGAAACAGAATGTGAAACTTACCGAGCGGTGCAGGGTCGGCGGGCATTCAGGCCTCCTCTTCCTCCGATGTTCCGTCCTCCTCCTCCGCCGCTCGCTAACTGATAATGGCCTGGGCGCATGCGCAGTAGCCGTAGTAGAAGCATTATGATATTGCGCATGCGCCCAGGCCATTATCAGATCGCGAGCGCCGGAGGAAGTGGCCAGGACATCGGAGGAAGAGGAGGCCTGAATGCCCGCCCGCCCTGCACAGCTCGGTAAGTTTCATGTTCTGTTTCAGGCCGGCGTGACAGCAGGGCTGCCGGACACTTCCTATTCATTTCTATGGGAGCCGGCATGCCAGCGCTCCCCATAGAAATGAATGGACTGCTTTTTTCCATTCATTTCTATAGGGAGCGCTCGTATGCCAGCTCCCATAGAAATGAATGGGAAGTGTCTGTCCATTCATTTCTATGGGGAGCGCTGAATGAATAGGAAGTGTCCGGCAGCCCTGCTGTAACGCCGGCGTGTACGGCTGTGATACACGGCGGCGTTCCGTAGTGTGAATGCCCCCTTACGGTGCCTTTTATGTATGTATGGAAGCGGCACGCAGACTTTGCCGCCGCTTCCATCCATATATAAGGCGCACCGGACTATAAGCCGCACTTACGATTTCTGAGGAAATCGTAGGTTTTTATGTGCGCCTTATAGTCCAGAAAATACGGTAATCCAGGAGAAGACTTGACTAGAGGACAGATAAGGGATTAAAAGTAGAAAATTGTAAACAGAGTAGAGATAAGGACATAAGGACATTTATTATATGTTCTTATCTCTCTCAGGATTTCAGTATAGAGTATTCAACAGTTAAGTTTTCAAATGTAAACCTACTGGTGGAAAACAGGTCCCTGAGAGAGAAGATCAGCTAAGAGTGTGACCACATCAGCATACTATGCCCATCGAGTCCCATTCTGGGCTAATAAGAACTACACCTTCTGAGTTGATCTTAAAGATGAAAGAGAGGGAACTGGTTACAGGGGGATGCAAGTCATACACAGCTTGGGCCTGAAGACCTTACACCCTGGAGACCATGAAGTCCACATCCAAGTTTTCCCACTGGATGCGGAAGATGCTGGAGACGTCTTGATAAACAGACCACTTGCTTGGGTTTCACTGTTATATGCTGAGGGTTAAGGGGATATCGTCACTCCTTAGGGGGCATTCACACTACCGTCGGTGTCCGACATGTAGTGTCCGCTCAAAATCTGTCGCGGACACTAGATGTGTCCGTGACACCTGTCATTCACTTGAATGGGCATCGGGTGCGTTCTTTTGCACTCCGTGCCCGTCCTTCCCTGTCCGCAAGAGAAGATGTCCGACTTCTCAAGCGGACAGAAAAACCCTGCATGCAGGGTTCCTCTATCCGCTTGAGAAGTCGGACATCTTCTCTTGTGGACAGGGAAGGACGGGCACGGAGTGCAAAAGAACGCACCCGATGCCCATTCAAGTGAATGACAGGTGTCACGGACACATTTAGTGTCCGCTCCTAGTGTCCGTGACAGATTTTGAGCAGACACTAGGAGCGGACACTACATGTCGGACACCGACGGTAGTGTGAACGCTCCCTTAGGGAGAGACCACCATGTAGGTGTGTGGAGTCTTATTAAGCCATAGACGCTCCACTGTGAGGGATCATGGGAAGAATATACAAATCTGTCTTCTATGATGTAATTAGGAAGACAGTGCCTCAGTCATGCAGCCCAATAGAGGGCGCTCCCTGAGGATATGCAAATCTGTCTTCCATGATGTAATTAGAAATGATCCCTCACACTGGAGCGTCTATGACTTAATAAGACTCCACACACCTACATGGTGGTCTCTCCCTAAGGAGTGATGATATCCCCTTAACCCTATCTAGAAGCCTCTCACCTCTGCCAAGTCAGTCTTCTCTGCGCTGGGCTGAAGAGATCCAATTAGATCGAAACAGCTGTCCTCAGCTGAGAGACTGTACTTGGTAAAACCCCACATCATTGCAACAAAGGGAAGGTCGGCATGATGTTAAAGGGAGAGCCCTCTATTGGGCTGCATGACTGAGGCACTGTCTTCCTAATTACATTATGGAAGACAGATTTGCACATTCTTCCCATGTTATATTCTGAGGAAGTGAGTAATCCAGCTGTCCTTACTAAGAATGTGGACCGCCAATAGGACTAGGATGCAAGTCTACATTTACTTTGCCTTGTCCAGAGACCAGAAAACACTGTTCCAATAAAGAAGGCTTGGATCTGTTGTGATGAACGTCCAGTGAATCATAAGAATGGATCTCCCCTAAAGAATGGCTAGGGAAGAGAGACATCTCAAGGCCTTCCGAACAGAAAAAGGGAGAATGGGGCTAACCAGCACCACTGGGGAGCGGGTGTGTAACCGGGCGTAAGAAATTGCCTTGAAGGAGCAGTTTAGTGATTCGAAGACCTGCCTAGAGGGAGAAGGCTGGGCAACCTTAGGAGCTGCAGACCTGGCACTGGTGAAATAGAAGTTTGACTTGGGGCTAGGACCCTGATGGCAAGAGTATTTAGCTCCATATTCAGTTAGCAGATCTGAAGGCTACAGGAACATGTGTATGTACAGTTCCATTAGAAAAATGCAATGGATGGCACATGAATGATATCCGTGTTCTGTCCACCTCTTCATGAACCAGGAAACTAACAAATATAGGACGTGTTTTGCCTCCTGGTGATTGTGTGTATGGGGCCATAACAAAAGAATGAAATTGTGTTATCTGCTAAATATGCAGTTAGCACACTGACAAAGCACACAGTATGCATGTAGCCCATCTAAAGTTACAGGACTTTTCTCTCCACATTTTTTAAGTGGATTCAGGAACGAAAACCCCAAACGGAGAGTAAGTGCTAGGGTGAACCTAACCATAGCCTCCTGGAAATACTCTCCCCTCACTTCATCATGCAGTCCTATGTAAATAGCACCACCCTCACTTTCCAGTCACCAACATACTGTCCCATATAAACAACATCTCTCTCATCCAATTTACAGTCCCATGTAAAGAACAACCCCTCATTTTAGGTGTTTCCAAAACGCAATCCCATGTAAAAATCACCGCACTCTCTTCAGCATACAATCTAACATACAATCCCATGTACACACCTGTCTTCATCCCCCACCATCACAGTGTCATATAAAACATCACTGCACTCTCTTCAGCATACAATCTAATATACAATCCCATGTACACACCTGTCTTCATCCCCCACCATCATACAGTGTCATATAAACATCACCGCACTCTCTTCAGCATACAATCTAACATACAATCCCATGTACACACCTGTCTTCATCCCCCACCATCACAGTGTCATATAAAACATCACTGCACTCTCTTCAGCATACAATCTAATATACAATCCCATGTACACACCTGTCTTCATCCCCCACCATCACAGTGTCATATAAAACATCACCTCACTCTGTTCAGCATACAATCTAATATACAATCCCATGTACACACCTGTTTCCATCCCCCACCATCATACAGTGTCATATAAACATCACCATACTCTCTTCAGCATACAATCTAACATACAATCCCATGTACACACCTGTCTTCATCCCCCACCATCATACAGTCATATAAACATCACCACACTCTCTTCAGCATACAATCTAACATACAATCCCATGTACACACCTGTTTCCATCCCCCACCATCATACAGTGTCATATAAACATCACCGCACTCTCTTCAGCATACAATCTAACATACAATCCCATGTACACACCTGTCTTCATCCCCCACCATCACAGTGTCATATAAAACATCACCGCACTCTCTTCAGCATACAATCTAATATACAATCCCATGTACACACCTGTCTTCATCCCCACCATCATACAGTGTCATATAAACATCACCACACTCTCTTCAGCATACAATCTAACATACAATCCCATGTGCACACCTGTCTTCATCCCCCACCATCATACAGTGTCATATAAACATCACCGCACTCTCTTCAGCATACAATCTAACATACAATCCCATGTACACACCTGTCTTCATCCCCCACCATCAGTGTCATATAAAACATCACCTCACTCTGTTCAGCATACAATCTAATATACAATCCCATGTACACACCTGTTTCCATCCCCCACCATCATACAGTGTCATATAAACATCACCACACTCTCTTCAGCATACAATCTAACATACAATCCCATGTGCACACCTGTCTTCATCCCCCACCATCATAGTGTCATATAAACATCACCACACTCTCTTCAGCATACAATCTAACATACAATCCCATGTACACACCTGTCTTCATCCCCCACCATCACAGTGTCATATAAAACATCACTGTACTCTCTTCAGCATACAATCTAATATACAATCCCATGTACACACCTGTCTTCATCCCCCACCATCAGTGTCATATAAAACATCACCTCACTCTGTTCAGCATACAATCTATTGTCGGGGGAAAATCATAATACCCCAGAGATATGCTGTCTGTAAAGGAAAATTAATTAACAGGCCAAGATCGGCCTCCGCCATCTTAGCCTGGAGAACCACAAGACACATGGTGGTCGTGTATCAAAATGGATTCTACTTTAATGGTGGCTAGAACAAAGTATATATCACATGGCATAGACAGAACAGGATTGGCTAGTAGAATTAGCATACATCTATTGGTGGAGAAGTTTGTAACAATAGCCCTGATGCATATCTATTGGATAAGAAACTGGAGAGAGGACACACCCCCCTGAGGGCTGGCTTTACTCTAAAATGGAGTCTTGTGAGCACATGGTAGCCGCATGTATCAATCAAAATGGCAGCCATCAGCACATGTCTCAAATACACATCCTAGATGTCTATCTCATGGTATTCTAAAGACAATAGACATCCTTGTTGGAGACAATTAACTTAATTACCCTTCTCTTGTCCCTTTATCTTAAAAAGGGTCTTTGGTCTTTGATCCTTTCCTAACAATGCCCGTGGTTCCTGCCGAACTGTCTCCATTTTAATTAGTTTCTTTGTAAGATAGCATCACCCAATACACAGAGCATAGTATTTACATAACCAGTCTGGCAAGATCCAAACTGCATCTCTCTGGGAGAGAGAGATGGACAGATAGAACCATCTCAGCCCCCACCTCTATACACAATTTTTCATAAGATATTATTGTTCCCCCACAATTCCCCCATTAAGACATTTATTATTTTTCATATCAGATGAGTACGTTCACTTAGTTCCCTAAATGCCAGCCCTGCTGGATTCCCCATCTGATATTTTTTTTTATAAATGTCTACCACTTATATCTATCTTTATCATAACATCTATTAAAACATATCAAAATTAACTTGAAAGAAAATACTATATACACAATATGCCCATGGCAATTTGTACAATGTTTTGCCATATCCCCATTATCCTTTTAGGAAAGCAAAACAAAAAAAAACAAACAAATAATGTCCATTTCTTCATTCCTGCCGTGATTCAGGAATCTTTGTATAATGGGAAGCAGGTATCCTCCAATTTGACGGAGGTGGCAGTTGTCATCAGCACTTAGGAGGGGCCGTCTTTCTGATATGTCTTTTCACTATCACCCAATCACCACCTGCAAGCTATGTGCTCCTGGAAAAAATCAAAAGATCAAACAGGGTCTAGAATAGAAGAAAACGCCTGTTCATGTGTTACTTTCAGTCTTTGACACAAGTTCTGGACATAGCTGGCAGTACTTATCATACTTAAGTTGTGAAGTCTGGGGAAAATACAACCCTTAGTCTAAGCACCCTTCCATAAAGCACCTTGAATGGTGACAGACCTGTCTTAGTATTAGGAGTGGTTCCTACTGAGTATAATGCTACAGACTCTGGCCTGGGCCTTCCTGTCTCTGCCATGGCCCTTTAGATTTTTAACTTTAGTGTGCACTTGAACCTTTTCTACTTTGCCTGAACTCTGCTCAATCCCCAATACATACAATATTTTATTCATTATTTCACCTGTGACATGTGTACCTCTATCAGACTCTATCCTCTCAGGTATCCCCAATCTACACACAAGCTCAGATATCAATTTCTTGGCAGTTACCTGCGTCGTTGCTCGGCTGATCCAACCTGAGACCAAATCTACACAGACCAACACATTTGTACATTGTAGATTCAGGCAATTGTATGTAATGGATACAGGGATTTTGGTGTGCATGCAATGTGTCTTAACTACCTGTCCTGGATTGTGTAGAGCACCTATGTGACATGCTTTTACGTGATTCCCTGCAGCCCTTCCAACCTGAGGCAAACTATAGTTTACCCACTAATGACTCCATGGCATTTCAAGAGGCATGCACCTTACCGTGGGCCAAACCAGCCATTTGGGGGTACACTGATTTATCCCCCATTTTCACATTCCTTCACATTCTCTGGCACCAGCCTTTGTCCATTTCTCAATTTCCTCACCAGTCACCTTAGAGTACAGCCCCTTAGGGTCTGCTATTTTTCTCACCTGGTTGAGACCCTTCCATGGTGGTAGCACCGCTGCTCAATCAGCCTTCTCATTTCCAATACTCTCAGGGTCTCTTCCCTTTGTGTGAGCTCTGACTTTCACAATTGCCAACTGCTTACGGAGCAATATGGCCATATCTCAACTGACTTACTAAGTTTCCATTCTTAATTGGTTCGCCCTGTGCCGTCAGGAAGTTCCTGGACCTCCATATTGGACCATAACCATGTGCAATGCCAAACGCATACCTGGAGTCAGTGTAAATGTTTGCTGTGCTATCAGGCGTCTATAAGGTCAGCCTCTTATACTGACATGTGTGGTGGAAGGGCTTCTTATACTATGGTGTCATGTATAATGACTACAGCATGCCCTGTATTCAAATTTGCCTTTTTCTGTTAGGTACCTGGAACCGTCCACAAACATCTCATAGTCAGGATTCTCCAATGGGGCATCAGTGACATGACTGAAGCCGCCTCTTCTGAGAGGGAGTTTAAAAATATCTCATCTACTAATATCTCATCATCTACTCCCCTTTGAATCATGAACTCCTACTGGTATAAGAGTTGCAGGATTCAAAAGTCAAATAACGCTGAAATGAGATGTTTTGAGGAGGATTGTAGAGCAAATTCCATGTTACTCTATCTTGCCAAAGAAATATGACATCTGTCTATCTGTGTGAGGATTGCCTTACCACCGTTCTGATAGAGGAAAACACATCAGGTTCAGGTCTGTCTATCTGTAGCACAAAAAAATTAAAATTATCAACATATCACAATAATATTCACTTAATTTCCCATAAAACATTTGCCTAATCTTTTAATACTCTGCCTATTTCTGGCAGTGTCACATCCCCTATCACTTCTCTTGACTCTTTTTAGTTAAGGTGACAATAAGAGACACTTCTAATTAGATTTCCAGTGTCTCACTTTAAGCTATACAGGGCAATACAATACTCTATTTGCCCTTTAGCCATTATACAATAGGACTTTTGAGACCTAATTAAGACACTAATTAAGACATTCTGTTGTTTGAGGGTCCAGCCATTGTAAGTGGCTGGCTGGCTAAAACTTGCCAAACCTGTATTCAGACTTATTTATACAATCCTAAGTAAATTCAATTCTCTACAACTCCTAATTATTCCAGAATTACAACTAATTCATTAAATGCTCAAAATATATCAGCAGAGAAGGCAAAAACTTTATGGGATCAATCTATCTTCCCCTCCCCCATCATAACAAGAATTTATACACAAAAACACATTACAGAGCAGATATCCGAGTGCCTTCTGATCTACTTAGTCAGATGTCTATCACCTTGTAGCAAACAATGCCGCAGAAATACCACTTTTGTTTTGTAAAACTACGATTTATCTTTACCTGCGTGTACATATTAAGATAGCTCACATGCATTGCCTACCCCTTTATGGTGCCTAATCCCATATCAGAAGGATCAATCTGAATAGAAATGATCAATAACATTTTACAAGTATTCGATACAACTTTTTCACAAAATAATTCCCAATTGTTAACATTCATGGGTTTATAGTATAAACTCATAACCAATAAACACTGAGTACCTAGTACATGTACATGGTATATCACGTACATCTCATATTCACCAGAAGACATATATATATATATTCAACGATGGAAAAGAACTCATATCTACTTGTCACCCCCTCTGTGGGACTATCAGCATTCAATTTCTTCATCTGCTCCCTGTGGAGTCTAAAAATGTAACAATATAAACATGAACAAACAGAGCATGTGCATATAGCAATACATGTAACACATATGGGCCCATTCATATACATACATGCAAACTTCACACTGGAGCTCCAGACACACACACATCCATTAAATCATAAAGAACTTGTCAAATTTTCTTATTTTCCTACAAATAATCACAGAGTTAGTTATAATTCCTGCACAGCTCAATATTGAAGAAAAATAAACAAAACATGTGATTTAGATGCCTTCGTCTTCTCCTCAATGTGTATATCACTGGAAAATAAACATAATGATGATTATCTAAAATTTATGACATTAATCCAATTCTAAAGACATTAAATATGATTTAAACAGCCAATACTGATACCAACATTACATATTAATATCTTTGTGCAGTTTTTGAATATGTCTATGGCAAACCCCTCTCTTCTAATTACCACAGATGTTCAGAACCTTTTAAACTATATTTGAGGTTTCGCCTTAAGGGCCAACTGCCAGAATTTTAACATTTTTCTTTCTGAGATTCCAATCAAAGTTTTTACCACTGTTACACAAGGTTTAAAAATCAAATACTGGCATTTCTAAAAACAGCTTAAATTATACAGTTACAAATTGTTAAACCATATATTCATAATTCTCCATACATTATACCAATGATGTTACATCGTATCACTCATAGCTAAAATCTTAGCTAACTGCCGTGTCTCCCCTCCCCCCTTCTTGCTACCAAACCTGTATACCATGATACCTCTGCTGTGGATATATACGAGTCACACTGGGGGGAGGGGCCTGACCTTCATCATCACTCACATGGCACTAACAACACAATGCCATGTGCAGAATGCATTGATCTTTTAACTGGACTGAGTGTGTGTCCACTATGCATTTCCTTACACTAAGGAAAATATACAAACACTGAATACCTTATTTCTGTAACCATTCCTTACTTATTTTGTTTTTCCAACTATCCAACATCTTATCAGCAGTTTCTCACCTCCATTTCTAACTGCTCTTTCCTTAAACTATCTTTTGGGTTGATTTCCATACTGGCTGACTCTGCACTCCCCCCATTCTGTTCTTCAATCAGAGCTTATTCCTCTTTGTAACTTATGCTCCTGTATCTGTCCTGCATGATCTAATCTCCATTGGTTCCCAACATTTACTATCAAACAATCCTATCTTAGGAACCCCTGCTCTCTTAAGGATTTTTATTTATTTATTTATTTTTTCCTTTTTCTTTTACTTGGGCGGCAACTTCTCTCTCTCTCTCTTTCTATTAGTTCATATGGGGTGTACCATATCTCAGAGGGTCCCTTCCCCATACTAGCTGATGGCCAGTCAGCCGTGAGCTTCCCACCCCTCTAGGGCAATTAAGACAATAGAGGGTCACTCTTGACTACTCGAGGGTCATACATATTTCTCCCCAGGGTCACACAGATCGCTCTGGGGGTCATGCCGACTTCTCTTAGTGGGATCTCCCAAACAGTCACTCTGTTTTCACTGAACTAATCTCTAATGTACAAGTTTCCGGTATCTGTGCTCAAGGCAAAACCTATTCTGAACACCCCTGAATCTTTACACGTACTTGCGCGGATTCTACTCAGTCCTTAGTGTTTAAACAAGGACTTTTCAATCACTCAGTATTAAGGATGGAGACTGACTCTCCCTTCTATGCCTCCCTATACACTTTATAACAGATGTATCAATCAAATGACAGCATGGACAGTATACAAAGAATGAGGTATAACATTCCCACCCCCTTTACAGACAATATATTCTACTGGTTCTTCCGAGCTATATAAAAATGGCGTTGATTTTATACTATATGCAGCACTAACCTCACTTATCAACACACAGGATCCGGGACACGTAGGAACTCAGATTAATTATTTGGTAAAGCAAACGCTTACCTTTCTTTCAGCGCTGATTTATTCATCTGAGGTCCTCCGTGCCCGTCTCCAAATCGGTTGGTGAGTGGATCAGTACACTATCGGCTGCACATCAAACGATCATCAACGCCCTCACGTTGGGCGACAGTTTCTGTCGGGGGAAAATCATAATACCCCAGAGATATGCTGTCTGTAAAGGAAAATTAATTAACAGGCCAAGATCGGCCTCCGCCATCTTAGCCTGGAGAACCACAAGACACATGGTGGTCGTGTATCAAAATGGATTCTACTTTAATGGTGGCTAGAACAAAGTATATATCACATGGCATAGACAGAACAGGATTGGCTAGTAGAATTAGCATACATCTATTGGTGGAGAAGTTTGTAACAATAGCCCTGATGCATATCTATTGGATAAGAAACTGGAGAGAGGACACACCCCCCTGAGGGCTGGCTTTACTCTAAAATGGAGTCTTGTGAGCACATGGTAGCCGCATGTATCAATCAAAATGGCAGCCATCAGCACATGTCTCAAATACACATCCTAGATGTCTATCTCATGGTATTCTAAAGACAATAGACATCCTTGTTGGAGACAATTAACTTAATTACCCTTCTCTTGTCCCTTTATCTTAAAAAGGGTCTTTGGTCTTTGATCCTTTCCTAACAATGCCCGTGGTTCCTGCCGAACTGTCTCCATTTTAATTAGTTTCTTTGTAAGATAGCATCACCCAATACACAGAGCATAGTATTTACATAACCAGTCTGGCAAGATCCAAACTGCATCTCTCTGGGAGAGAGAGATGGACAGATAGAACCATCTCAGCCCCCACCTCTATACACAATTTTTCATAAGATATTATTGTTCCCCCACACTATATACAATCCCATGTACACACCTGTTTCCATCCCCCACCATCATACAGTGTCATATAAACATCACCACACTCTCTTCAGCATACAATCTAACATACAATCCCATGTGCACACCTGTCTTCATCCCCCACCATCATAGTGTCATATAAACATCACCACACTCTCTTCAGCATACAATCTAACATACAATCCCATGTACACACCTGTTTCCATCCCCCACCATCATACAGTGTCATATAAACATCACCACACTCTCTTCAGCATACAATCTAACATACAATCCCATGTACACACCTGTCTTCATCCCCCACCATCATAGTGTCATATAAACATCACCACACTCTCTTCAGCATACAATCTAACATACAATCCCATGTACACACCTGTCTTCATCCCCCACCATCATACAGTGTCATATAAACATCACCACACTCTCTTCAGCATACAATCTAATATACAATCCTATTTACACACCTGTCTTCATCCCCCACCATCATACAGTGTCATATAAACATCACCACACTCTCTTCAGCATACAATCTAACATACAATCCCATGTACACACCTGTCTTCATCCCCACCATCATACAGTGTCATATAAACATCACCTCACTCTCTTCAGCATACAATCTAACATACAATCCCATGTACACACCTGTCTTCATCCCCCACCATCATACAGTGTCATATAAACATCACCACACTCTCTTCAGCATACAATCTAACATACAATCCCATGTACACACCTGTCTTCATCCCCACCACCATACAGTGTCATATAAATATCACCGCACTCTCTTCAGCATACAATCTAACATACAATCCCATGTACACACCTGTCTTCATCCCCACCATCATACAGTGTCATATAAACATCACCACACTCTCTTCAGCATACAATCTAACATACAATCCCATGTGCACACCTGTGTTCATCCCCCACCATCATACAGTGTCATATAAACATCACCACACTCTCTTCAGCATACAATCTAACATACAATCCCATGTACACACCTGTCTTCATCCCCACCACCATACAGTGTCATATAAACATCACCGCACTCTCTTCAGCATACAATCTAATATACAATCCCATGTACACACCTGTCTTCATCCCCACCATCATAGTGTCGCGTACATATCACTCTTCTCCGTTCAGCCCCATGTAAGAAACAGCACTTCTGCGTTTAGCCCATCAAACATGCAGCTTCCAGTAATATGACTAGCCTCCAGCATACAGGCCTATGTCCACATCACTCTTCTCCACACAATCCCATGTCACCCACTCCCCTCCAGCTCTCCCTCACTCCTCTCATACACGTGCACTGCTGCGGCTTCCTGTATTCAGCACAACACTGTAATCCAGGAAACCCCGCCTCTCTTCTGAGAGGCTCCGCCCTTTCCCGTGACGCCATACAGACCAGCAGCAACTCCATTGTAAGCACGACCATATAACCTGTAGTGTACCGGCAGGAAGGTATGTCCCCTGTGTGCTAGTCCGTAGCCGCCGTCGCTGCCGCCTCCTCCCTACTCCTGTCTGTAGCTCTCCTTACTACATTGCTGTGGCTATGGCAGGATGTCTGTGATAGATCACTGACAGCACTGCTGAGCTAGCTCTACATGGCTATAGCAGGCTTTGTGTATCCCCATAGAGGAGCCAGTGTAAGTGGCAGACTGTAGGGTAACTGGTATTATCAGGACTCTTCTAGTTACACTGAGCTAGCATTTACATATGTATGACAAGGGCTGGGCTCCATGACTCTTCTGTCTGTGTGACTGGGACTTCCTCTGGATTCACACCAGCTCTTCAAATACATTTGGGGTTACGGTTCCCGAACCTGCTTAAAAAATATAGAGAGAAAAGTCTTACAAGCAGCGCTTTTCTCTCTGCATTTTTTCCTTTTTTTGGTCAAAAACCAGGCGAACCCCATTATAGTATATGGGATCCATAAGTGGACCCCCCGAACAAAACCCAAATCTAGGTGTGAACTTCGTGTTAGTCACACCGTAACGGTAGTTGGTTCCGCTACGTTTCCACTTTCTTTTGATCCGTCACAGGACTAGAAGAACAGAACAACGGTCTATCAAATGACAGACTGCAGCAGAACCTGAAGGACCCCAATGACTGTAATGGAGACCATTATAGTCCCTGTACAGATCGCAGCAGTAATGTGTTAATTTCCATTAACATCTACAGGAATATGTGTACAGCCGGTCATACACTTTAGATTTCACAGTGCAGTCATGTGCTGGTCCTGTCAATGCTGCCATCCGTATTAACAACTAAACTGGCTGATTACATAAAACATTTCCATTTTTCACAACTCCCAGCTGAAAACATCCAGCATTACTGATCCGCTTTAATTGGCTAATTTGATCAGCAAAAAAAATCTGTGTATGGCGAGATTTATATTCACATTTGCACCACTGTTTGCTCTGGTCCATCAGATGTTGAGAACAACAGACACAGACTGCAAAATTTTCTATGCACACTATGTGACTCCAAGCAGAGACTTCATCGTAGTTGTGAACTTAGCCTTAGGCCTTATTCAGAGGGCTATAATGTGGTTGTATTTTATTGTCTTTGCTATCAAAGGAGTAGCAACTAGCATATTATGATGCTACTCTGCTACCTCGGAAAGCTGGGTGGTTCTTGTCATTACCAGAAATGGATTACTTTGTCACCAATATGGTGTTTCATGTGAATTCTCTGGGTTTGACATACATCGCCATTACAGCCCATTAAAAATAATTTATTTTTAGTGGACCGCATTAGGAATGCATGTAAAACTGAAGAAGTGTGATAAGAGGGGTTGTCCAGGTTTTAAGTTTTTATGACCTATCCTTAGGACAGGCCATAAATATCTGATTGGTGAGTCTAATAGGCAGCTGCTTCTAATGGCCATATTATGCCCAACATGCGGCTGGAAGCAGTTGGCCCTGTGCCATATATAGTGACCGGGTGCCAGTACTATAACTCAGCACCAGTTTACTTCAGTACTGCAGTTCCCATTGGTGTCTGAACACTCAACAGGGACTGGAGCTATCTGCTTACTGATCCATATTTTGTATAGTATGGGTATCAGAATCAGCCAAGTATAGCTGTCAGCGCCCTCAATCAGACATATATGGCGGCCATAAACACTTTAATCCTGTGCAAGCTCTTCAAATACACAAAACACGTTTATTTCTATCATTGGTGGCCTATCCTTAGAATAGGTCATCAATATTAGATTTGTGGGTGTCCAACACCTTGTACCCCTATAGATCACCAGTACCGCGAGCCGTGTTGCTCACTAACTATACAAGCTGTAGCGGCGAGTGTAGGTACAACAACAATGTTCCATTGAAATCTGTGGGATTTTTGGTTTGCTTGAAAGGGAGAATGATTCTGGGTCTTATGGCCTTTATATACATTGTAACTATGCTAAAATGTGAATAGTTGTGTTAGAAATCTTCTCCTTCTCTGCAACTTCAGACTAAGGCCACATTCACATGGTCAGTATTTAGAAGCCAAAACCAAGAATGGAAACCTTTGTAGAGAAATATATAATGGGAAGTTTTGCATCTCTTCTGCACTTTGGACCCACCCTTGGTTTTGGCTAATAAATACTAATCGTCTGAAAATGGCCTAAGCCTATCTTATTTCTCTTAGGCCCGATTCACATCAGTGTTGGGGGAGTCTGCTTGGAGACCTCCCCCGAACGGAAACCTATACACATTAAAAAGCCATTACCTAAGAAACCACACGGACCCCATAGACTATAATAAGGTTCGTGCACAAAACATTGTGAGAGAAAAGTGCTGAAAGCACTGGGCCTTACTCTCCTGTTCTTCATTGATGCAAATTTTGAAAAGAGAAGATGGCAGGACCTTTCTGTTGCTTTACATTCAACATGAGAGCACCCAGGCAGAATATGAGTGGGACTTGTGATGGTCGGCACTCCATTCACTTCATTGAGTGCACTTCAGCTATCTCAGTGCTTCCACTGAAACGAACGAAGTGCAGCGCTCAATGATGTGAATGGGAGCGCCACTGCCACCAGTCCAACCACATTCAGCCTGGCTGCGCTTAGGTTGAATGTTTAGTGGGAGAAAGGTTCTCCAGTCTTCTTTCTACAGGAAAACCCATTTAAGGCTAGGTTTACACCTGCGCTGTAAATAGAGAAAGAGAAGAGGGATTGCTAAAACAGCAGTTACCCACAAACCTCATAGACTATAATCATTTTTGGCGTTGATGTGAACCTAGCCTAAAGCATATCAATGAATGAGAGTTACCGACTCCAGCTTCAAAATAAAATGATGAATTATCTTTAATCAATCAATTATAATATATATTGTATTATTATTGAAAGATGCACAGTTTGTTGCATATTTACTTTCATAGGAATTCAGCTTCTTAATGAATTAGAGGATTTTTACTACTTTTGGCTGACCATGGCTGTCAGCCATTTATGAAGGGGTCAGAGCAGGAGTCTGAGTCAGTGGTCTGGTCTACTAACCCCTGTCTGTAGAGATTTTCTAGCAAATAAAGTATGGTGATCCCAGCAGCATCGGCACTAATTCTAAAATGTTAGCGGGATGAGGCTATGGGTGGCAGTAGTAGTGTGGGCTGGCAGGCTTGAATAAACATAAATGGTGTTTGGTTCATAGCTCCAGTACATTTTCAGAATGACAGACTAAATGAGCGTTGAATATATTGTTACAACATTAAAGGGATTTTATCATTAAAATGCTATTTTTTGTCCCTAGCAAGTAGGAATAGCTTTAAGAAAGGCTATTCTTCTCTTACATGTCTTCTCTGCGCCGCCGTTCGGTAGAAATCCCGGTTTTCATATGTATGCAAATGAGTTATCTGGCAACACTGGGGGTGGTCCCTAGCGCTCAAATAGTACTAGGGGCGTCCCCAATGCTGCGAGAGAAATCTCCAGCGACACCTCTATTTTCGCCTGGAATGGCCTCTCCCTGCGTCTTCTTCCGGCGCTGGCTTCAGACCACTAGGCATGCGCAGTTGGCACCGCTTGCCGCAACGGAATGTCGATGCAGTATTGTATTCCATCATGGCATCCCACTCCTGTGTAGGCCTGAATGAATGAGCCTACACTGGGGCTTGTCTCAAGCCGTGGACGCCGCGACTGTTTCAGCTGCGGAATCTGTGGGAAGAAGGGGCATGTTGCTTCTTTTTTCTGCTACAAGCTAGCGGAAAAAATAAAGTGAGCAGCTCCCATTGATGTCAATGGGAGCAGTTTTTGGCAGCGGATTTTGAGGCGGATTTCACGTCAAAATCTGCTGCCAAAAATCTCTTTGTGAATTAGCACTAAGTGTTTTACCTGAATGCATTGCTTTATCTTGTTCTGTGTGTCAGATTTTGCTCATTATACCTCCTCGGTGTTTACAGCTCAGTGCTTAAGTTTCAGACCGCCTCAGCTATCTAGTAATATGGCTGGACTGATCCATCCTCTGTTCTCTTTTTTCACTGTGATCAATGGTTGATGGAACCCTCTGTCCACTCTTCATAGTGCATTTAGCTGTTGATATGGGCTAGAACTTTGCCTCGATCAGTGCCTCTGTTATTGCTGTGTGCAGTTTAGAACAACAGTCTCCTAGCTACTGGCCTGAACTGTATATAACACAGTCTAAGCCCACCCACCAAGTTGACTCTAAATCCAGGAAGTGGAGGGGAGAGGAGACTGGAGAGAAGGTAAAACCCTGAGATGGTAAACCCCTTTAACCTTCTCAACCTTACTGTTTTGATCTAGATGACAGATCCTCATGGGATCCGCTGCAGTCTGTAAGTCTTTACACAGCATCCCCCTTTGTTTCTTTAGTATCTATAGACACCAGCATGTTACTTGTTTTGACTTCATGGGGAACAGATACTGTAAATTTAGAAGACAGCCAAACTGAAGTATTTTCATAGGAATTTGACATTAGAGAAAGGGCTTTTCATTTTATACTGCTTTCCTACTATGCCAGTTGCAAGCTAATATGAAGGGAAAAAAAAATCATGCTGAGGCCTGGTTTTAGGAGTCATTGCTGTTAATCTAAGCTAAGCCCATAGCTTCTCTCGTTCCAGAAAAAATATCCTGCTGGTACTTAGATTTGACTGAGCGGCTTCTGAGTTCAACGTTATTTAGTTTTCACAGCTATGATGGGGGAGATGTGCTTGTGCCTTGTTGGTATCTCGCTGTGACTAGGCTGTTGCTGCACCTGCCGTCCTGTTTCTGCTGGACGCTGAGGTCTTGCTCTCTACTCATTTCATCCACTGTGTTATAATCCTCAGACACCCTCAGGTTGTAAATCTGCAACGTTATTTGACAGCAGCTACTGCAGGTGGCAGGATGTTCAATTGCAAAGAGCCTTGTCCTTGTCCTGTGCCCCTAACTCACTGTTATTCTTGTGGAAGAGAGACCGAGTGAATGGAGAGAAGCAGAAAAGCTTTCCATGTTGGCCCATAATTACTTAGCCTAGGTTGTTATTTAATCAATTCCTGATTACAATGAAGTGCATTGTGGCTGGAAATTGAGCCTCTCACTGTATATCATTTGAATCCCATTCTCCTCTACACTAAGTGACCTATTATTACATTTTAATGAGTTTCTGTGGTGTAAATATTGGTTTTTCCTTTTAATTTTTTCTTTTTTTTTGCCTGCAAATTTCAGTACGTTTTGTCTGCTATGAAGTACTTGCGCTTCATGATTAAATGTTTTTATTAAATTTTTCAACACTATAACATAACAACTTCATCCAATAAGTATCACAAGAGGTGATGCAGCACCCCATAATAGATAATAGAGGTCAAAGCATGTAACAATAAAAAATAGTACATGTCAGAGGCTGTTTAAAGTGAGAAAAACTAAGAAAAAGAAGGGGGAAACAAAAAAACAAATTACCAGGGGAACGGGTAATAGATGGCATACTACATATAAGGAAGCCCAGGGGAAGCGAGAAGAGCAACTACGTTAACAAAGGATCAGGGGTGGTGGGAGTCATGTATTAGTGTACGATTTAAGTGCCAAGATGTCTACTGAAAATACTCCCTTATTGACTGTTTAGACTATGGGGCAAAATATCTTTAAAGCTTTCCCAACTATCCAAGTTTCTCTTTTGGTGGAGGCTTCCACCCAGTCTATTTTTTTTTTATATTGTAGGATAGTTTTTCTAAAAATAGTCTAAGTGGAAATCTAAAAGTTCAAATCACCCCCTCTGTCTAGAATACATATAAAAGTAAAAAAAATACTGTGAAACACATTAGGTATTCCTGTGTCCAAAAACATCCGGTTTGCAAGCTTCTAAAAATATTTTTCCCGTACAGTGAACTCTGTAGTGGGGAAAAAAAAAATCAAAAGTGCCAGGCCGCTGTTTTTTCTCTGTTTTGCCTCTGATAAAAATTTGAATAAAAAGAAAAGTAAAGCTCCTTTAATTCATAAAAAAAATGCTAGTGATTGATGAAACAAACTGTTCATCTAAGGCCGGTTCACATCTGTGTTCATAGACTATAATGGAGTCCATGTGGTTTCCGCTTGGTTTCTGCTCGAAAAATGCGGAAAGAAAAGTACTACTTGCAGGACTTTTCTCTCTGCATATTGCATGCAGAGACAGGAACGGAATGGTCCGAACGCAAATGGGAACCGGGCCTAAGTAATTATACAGTATCAATAATTGCATACTATAATTAACTAATTTATTTATTTTAAACTGAAGTATGAAACTTTTTCTGACCCCAACTCCACAGCCATGGCAGCAGGAAGTAAAGTCTGGTAGGAGATGGAGAAGCACCCAAATAAGATAGGCATGGGGATCAGTGACTATGACTGTGTTCCCACCATTCTTGAGCAATAAGTGCAATTAATTGTGGTACCTGATGTGCTATTTAAAGAGGACCTTTCACTGATTTGGGCACAGGCAGTTCTATATACTGCTGGAAAGCTGACAGTGCGCTGAATTCAGAATTCAGTCGGCTTTCCCGATCTGTGCCCCGGGTAAAGAGCTATCGGTCCCAGTGCCGTAGCTCTTTACAGTCAGAAGGGCGTTCCTGACAGTCAGTCAGGTACGTCCATCTCCACAACAGCGCCTATCGCGCTGTATAGTGTGAGCGGGGAGGAATGCCCCCTTGATCTGCTCACAGTGCTCGTCCATAGGCGAGTATTATCAGGAGGGGAGGGGGCGTTTCTCCCCCTCACACTGTACAGTGCGATAGGCGCTGCTGTGAAGAAGGACGTACCTGACTGACTGTCAGGAACGCCCTTCTGACTGTAAAGCCCTACGGTACCGGGACCGATAGCTCTTTACCCGGGGCACAGATCGGGAAAGCCGACTGAATTCTGAATTCAGTGCACTGTCAGCTTTCCAGCAGTATATAGAACTGCCTGTGCCCAAATCGGTTTAAGCTGTGTAATATCAGAAGGAATTTACTTGAGAAAGGACCCGAGAGGTTCCGAAACGTTGTAATCTGTCATCATTATGAGTTAGCCATTAAAAAGGTATCAACTACTGAAGACTATCAAGTATTTTTGTTTTTTTATATTTCCAACCCACTGGCTAACACAGTACGAGAACAAATAATATCAGAAGGGCAGTGTTAGGCAAGGGGATGGGATTCAGAGCTCCAGTCAGAAGCCTGCTTCTGCCTGATACCGCCATGTTGACAGTGCAAAGTCTAAGACATATTAGACTCTAAAGCTAAAACCAACAGCATTTATTTCTCAAGAACAGTATGGTCTAGAGAGAAAATTCCAACTGTGTCGGAATCAGTGGAGTAGCTTCTATTAAATGATGCAAAGAGAATTTGCATTGTGTGTTTCCTTTGTTTTGTTGTGAAAAAATCTTATTAAAACTGATTACACCTAAATGATGCAAAGAGTTGGACTTGTTGGAGGAGATGAAAGGACCTCTTTAAGCAACAGGAAATAAGTACATAAAAGGCATCTTCATATCCATGTATACAATATAGGATCTCAGCTCATCAAAATAGTTTCATTTTTGATGTACAAATTGCAATGTTCCTGTCTCTTAAGATTTGTTATTATTCACCTAGCAGTGCTTCTTATGTAAAAGCACAATATTAAATTCCCATTTAAGTGACATTTGAAGCTGTAGGAATGTGTTGGCGTGATCTAGATAAATGCAGCTCATTAAGACAAATGTGTCTTCGGTGTCCTGTTGGTTTTAAAATTGAGTATGGCTAATGGGAACAGTGGGAAATTTAAACTTCGCCTTCCAGTAGGAGGTGGTGAGGCTTCAAAATGAGTATGAAAGTATTTATTACTTTATTATTGCATATTTCAATTCTCTGTTTGCCTGCAGGCAACTAAAGGATCATCCATGAAACAGTGATCGGTCCGTGCAGCGACACATTAATATAGCTGTGTCCTACTAGAAACTCCTCATGTGCATCATTTTCTTCAAGTTTGATCCCCGCCCCGTCTCCAAGAATGCTTACAGGTATCTAAATGTTAACATGGTATGGACGGGCTATGTACAAAATGATTTGTGATTTTTAGGCTGTGTGGGGATCTTACAACAGCAAAGGAAGCAGGTAACACGAAGTGGATAAAAAATGCATAGTAAAACCCACTATTATGGGATTGTTGATACATGTCAATGTGTGATGGGTATCAGAAATTATATTGAGCAGTGGTTTTAAAAATATCAAGTTTATTTTGCAAATCATTGCAAACTGCATACATACATTACTTTGTCTGTTATGTAACTATAATATATATATTCTGTTACTTGTCTATACATTAATGCAATAAGTGGTTACGGGGGTTATGTGCGGGGTTAACACGTTGTACCTGGTATCCTACTGTGTTGATAGGTTTGTAAACACTTTGCAAACACTAGGGCAGCTGTCCAGCCTCTCATATAGCTGACTAAATGAAGCATGAGATGGAACACAATGGAGGCAGTCAGAAAACGCTTATGCATTGCATATAACAATAAATGGCTATGGTGGTTTATTGTATACCTGTCAATGATTTTGATGTTTTAGTTGTCAACAAATGGTTAGACAACCACTTTTAGGGGAAGGATGAGAACAAACATCCATATATCCTATTAAGACTAAGGACCCATGTTGCTGAAAAGCTGTTTTTCTTTTGCTTTTTGAAGCAATACTCTTAGGCTGTGTTCACATGGAGGAATTTGCCGCAGATTTGGGGACAAATTTTGCTCTAGAATCTGAGGCAGGTTCCTCCTGGAATCCGCCTCTCATTGTTTTCAATGGGAAGCAGAGATCGCATCAGGACGCGGAAAAAAGAAGCTCCCTGCTTTATCTTGCCTCAGTTCGAGATTCCCTGCTGACTAGGCCCATTCATCTAGGCCTAATCAGCAGCAGGATGCCGCAATGAATGCTGATGCAGTCGCAGCTAGACCGTGGGCAAAATGCCGGCGGAGAAAAATGAAGAATTCTTTATTTTCCGCCGAGTGAATGTTTTTTTAAAGTCAAAAGTGTCTTGAAAAGGGATGGGACGTTTATCTGAAGAACTTACCGTATATACTTGAGTATAAGTCGAGTTTTTCAGCACAGTTTTTGTGCTGAAAAAGCCCCCCTTGGCTTATACTCGAGTCAAGCAAAAAATAATTTATTTTTTTTTATATGACTAGCCGCAGTAGTAATTTTTTTTTATATGACTAGCCGCAGTAGTAATGTATAGAATCTCCCATAAAATAGTTAAACAAAAAAAAAGCTTTAAAAAAATATAAAATAATAAAATAAATAAAAGTTCTTTCCCTAGAATACATATAAAAGTAGAATATTACTGTGAAACACATACACATTAGGTATCCCTGTGTCTGAAAGTGCCTAGTCTACTGAATATAGGGGATCTGCAGTGCTCCTATTCCGTCGGGAAGGGGTTAATAGGAACACTGTAGATACCATATATTCAGCCAGGCTGGATTCCAAGTGGGGGGGAAAAAAACAGTCCTCAAGCTCAATGAAGGGGCAGACAGACAACCAAAACACCCCCTCCCCTTTCCCAGCACCCAGCAACTACTGCACACAAAAACTCCGGTCATTTTAATTTTTGAAAATTTCCAGTAGCTGCTGCATTTCCCCCCTCGGCTTATACTTGAGTCAATAAGTTTTCCAAATTTTTTGTGGTAAAATTAGGGGTCTTGGCTTATATTCGGGTCGGCTAATACTCGAGTATATATGGTTTACGTTTTCTTTCTGCTAAATCCATTCCTGGCTTTGGGTCCAAAAAACGCAGGAAACTCTGCAACCCAAAAAAGCAGCTTTTCCGCAACGTGGGGCCTTAGCATAAAGCATGTGGAAAGGGGTTGCTTAGATAGGGCAAGTTGTAAGTCAAATTTACCATTACAGACAAGTATCGTCATAAATATCGGATCATAAGGGTGCTTAGTTTATTATATTAACTTAATTTTATTCATCTGTGTAGAATGGAAATGATACATTAATAATTATGTTTTTTACCTGAAGCTACTCCTAGCATCATAGATGACTATAATCAGAGCTGTACCTAGGCTTAGGGAAAAAGGACAGTTCACCACCCTCATTCTACGTATATCTATACACATAAAAGTGTCTTGTTGGCACTCCCCCACAACCAGCACCCAGGACACATGGCCCCCCTCAGCTATGACCTTATTATGATTCTTGGAGTCTGAAGAACGGAACGGATATATGGTCCATATTTCATTGAGTGAATCCATCCTTCTGAAGATGGCCTGATTACATATACATTTATGTATTTTACATTAGACACTACTTTACTGCTTTAGGTCACTTTCACAGTCAATATTTGGTCAGTATTTTCCATCAGTATTTTTAAACCAAAATCAGGAGTGAAAGATACCCAGAGAATTATTATTATGGAAAGATTTCTCTCTCTTCTGGGTACTAGACCTCTCCTCATTTTACATTGCAAATACTGATACTAAATACTAACCATGTGAAAGTAGCCCAGCTCAGTAACACTGTATAAGTGAGCAAATATAAAATAAGATATTTAGGACTCCCGCTAATCTGACATTAATGTTCAACTTCCAGAAAACCATTTAATTTCTAAGATTAAACAAAATCTGCTCCTCTAGCAGTGGTTGCAAAAATGTATATGCAGGGCCTAAAATGTTTGATTCTTTATTTATTAATTTAACGTAGGTTAAACATATCATCAAGATTGTTAAGAGTCCATCAAGTCATGTTCTTGAGTATAAATCAGATTATTAGACATAGTTCCATTAGAAAATTATGGACAGCACCTATTATATTGTATACTTTACCTTACAGTCATTTACATAGCTTTAGCATGATGGGCTGACATATAATTTCACAGGATTTAGTAAGACTTGTGTAACTGCTGTGCGTTTCATGGAAATAAAACTTTGTTATACGTAAAACAGTGATACAAAGCTCCGACCTCCGCTACAGTATAGTAATAAATACTTCATTTTAATGTGGCAATAATTTAGGAACAAGGCATATAAATTATAGCTTACTGAGATTCCTGAATATCCTGATGTATTTTCCTGAAAAGTGACACATACTTTATAAAAGCATTCTTGATGCCTATATATTGGTGTAAGCTACTATGCAGATGCTCCTTTATATGCCTTGTGTATACTTGTTTTACTTGACATTCCATTTAGGTTGTCTGCCAGTGTGGTTCCTTCTTTCCTGCTCATATATACATCTGCTCCCATAGGTATGGCAGAAATAATATTTTTGTTATCAAAGGAAGGACATACAGAAGGAGAATAGGGGTGGTCTGGGATACAGAGGTGAGAGGTCTCATCGCTGTATTCTTATCTTGAAGCATAGGAGTGTTGAAAGAATTCCCTGTGGATTTTAGCTCTGGACATGCGATCAAACAAAATAACATAATATTCACCATATATGCCTGAGTCTATGGAGAGATATATGACATAGTTTGTTACTCTAGATAAACTCAACATTGGCATAGGGATCAGGACTATGGTGATCCTCAGGTTACCAGAACCTTTCACACTCATATACATGACTTCTCCCAAGTTGCACCACCTCTCTGTAATGCTCTATCCCAGACACTCAGATTAACTCCCAATTTCTACAGGTTCAAGCACAAACTAAAGACACTTCTTTTCAGACAGGCCTATCACAATTCCTAATGTAAACCCATCCGTACTGGAATTAGAATCCCTATAATGACCCCTTCTCTGTTCCAGCTCCCACATTACCCCACACGATATGATGCCGTTTCAGGCTAACTTTATATGTCCAGGCACAATCTGCATGTTAAAGGACACGACTGGTGATGGCTCACACAGTTTTATGTATTATGACAGTAACCTCTATTACAACATTGTCTGACCATTGTATAAGCAATGCTACCTCTGATGCTGCCCCTGCCACCTCCTGTGTTATCCCCTCTGCCTCATAGATTGTAAGCTCTTGTGAGCAGGGCCCTCAGTCCCATTGTGTGAAGTGACTATTTCTTTGTAATGTATCTTTTTGTCTGTACTTGAACCCTACAAATTGTACAGTGCTGCGGAATAGGTTGGTGCTATACAAAAAAAATGTATTATTATTATTATCCTCTGCCAACTATGTAGCCATCTCCTATATATGATTCAAAATGGTATTGATAATGGTATCTGATAGGTTTATATCAGACAGGAGGCATTTTACCGAAGCAGATACGGTAATATGAAGTCAGTGTTATCAAAAATGCATATTGCGATGTTCTGCAGATAATCTTAGGAACCCCCATTTACATGATATTTAGGCCCTCGTTAATAATAGTAATAATACCGTACATTATTATCTATACTGTGAAAAGGTGATAAGTATTTGTTGTGGAAAAACAGTTTATAAAATAAGAGACCCCCTCCCCCCATTCTCATTTGCAATAATAACAATGCATATAAATAATAATATATAATGACATTGTCTCTGTAGTTCGATTATAAGTAGAAATCTGAGAAAGACCGAAGTAATATTTTATTTATTTTTTTTATTGTTTATAGGATTTTTCATTTTTTGTGACAGTTGGCTTTGACATTCTGCCTTTACACTGGCTGTTTTTCCGCAGGTTCTTGTTTTTTCTTTTTCCTGCAGAATATGCAGATGCTGAAAGAAAGAAAAATGAATATTAGTTATTTGATATCTGCTTTGTACAAGTGAATTCTTATGTACATGGGTGTCGTGTGTAGATGTCGCTCACTTAGGACTTCTGATCCCTATGGCAGCCTTAGCACTGCATTGACTTCATTGGGATCTGTCTGGTTTATGTATTTTGTATGGCTGTAACATTTTACTGGGATAAAGAGAGCAGCAGACTGCGCTATTCTGCCTGGCGGTGCAGAGGTTAACCGAAGCAAATCGCTGGCTCAAGTATCCCACTGAACATAAGGGGTTCTGAATATGATGATCCAAACAGGCATAGACAGAAAGTGACAGAACCGAAATGTCCAATACTGAAGTATCAGAACCAAATCTTCTGATCAAACATTTATATCAAATAGAAAGCTGACAAGATTTGTTGGGCTTGACTACACTTCTATGATTCTTGCTTGTGTGCTGCTAATCCTACAAGTATCGTATAACTATTACCTACCATATGCCAGCAAATAACAAGATGGTGACGGTGAGGGCTCCGGCCACAGGTATTATTATGTGGAGGACCTTCTGTCTCTTTCCTAGGACAACAAGCGTCTGTGCAGGCTTGGTGATGTCAAGCACGGCAGGGAGTGTAGGGCGAGCCTGGTATTTCTTTGTCGCCCTTACTGATCCGCTGAGAACTAAATTAAAAAGAAATGCATTTTATAGCACAAATAAAGGCATTTTAGGTGGCGTAACAATAATAATCATCATTATCAGCATTATACAGATATAATATATTGGAATATCAGACTCATATCTTCTTGGCATAGATTAGAATTATATATAACTATATTTTCTAAATAAAATTTGATAGACTCTGGGCTGGAGCTTCGGATGCTGATGCTAAACTCACCCTAAAAACTGAAAGTTTATTGTGGGTGATAGTGTGCACTTACCTGTCACATGGTAGACTATGCTGCTCACTGGTACCCCGGAATACAGGCTGGTTGCACATGAGTAACGGCCAGAGTCCTGCATCTGTATCCCTTTGATTTCTAGATAGGGATCCTCGGTGACTCTTTGTTCAATATGGCCGTGCTGAAAAGAAAATAGAAACAATTGTTAGATCCTCAAATGTCTCATTTCTTTATAATCAGGTTATTTCTATCACTGATACTATATTGTATCATTATTCTCTTTACATTGTATTTACCTTCCAGAATGTATTCTTATAAGATTCCTCCAACCTGGCATGCCAATCAAAGTTACAGTCGAGGATTAGGTCATCGTCCTCTATAACTTCTATACTTCTCTCTAGATATAAGGAAAAAAGTTATAATTACAGTCTTTTGTACCCGCTGACCTCTGTTACCTACAGTAGAGCGTTACCTCTGCATAGGTAGCCGTTACTATGTAAGTCCTAGTAACTGGCATATAACACTATCTACTTACCTCCACAGCTTATAGCTTCTGCAACATGAGTTTTATGGTCTTTGCAGGGAAAGCAGTATAGGCCAGTTTTCAAGTCTGATAAAAGAGAAATATCTAATGTAAGTGGAGACTATATAAGATTATATAAAAATATCTAATGCAAGCGGAGACTATATAAGAATATATATAAAAATATCTAATGCAAGCGGAGACTATATAAGATTATATAAAAATATCTAATGTAAGCGGAGACTATATAAGAATCTATAAAAATATGTAATGTAAGTGGAGACTATATAAGATTATATAAAAATATCTAATTAAGCAGAGACTATATAAGATTATATAAAACTATCTAATGTAAGCGGAGACTATATAAGAATATATAAAACTATCTAATGTAAGCGGAGACTATATAAGATTATATAAAAATATCTAATGTAAGCGGAGACTATATAAGATTCTATAAAAATATCTAATGCAAGCGGAGACTATATAAGAATATATAAAACTATCTAATGTAAGCGGAGACTATATAAGAATATATAAAAATATCTAATGTAAGCGGAGACTATATAAGAATATATAAAACTATCTAATGTAAGTGGAGACTATATAAGAATATATAAAAATATCTAATGTGAGCGGAGACTATATAAGAATGTATAAAAATATGTAATGTAAGCGGAGACTATATAAGAATGTATAAAAATATGTAATGTAAGCGGAGACTATATAAGATTATATAAAAATATGTAATGTAAGCAGAGACTATATAAGATTATATAAAACTATCTAATGTAAGCGGGGACTATATAAGAATATATAAAACTATCTAATGTAAGCGGAGACTATATAAGAATCTATCGCATATGGTGATCTGTATCACCTCCGGTTATATGACAGAACACAAGCTGCCACAAACTTTGCTTTTTCTGCTTGTGGCACGTGTAGGATTCTCTTTGGACAGAGTCATATTAATCTCACTGTCCTTTGGGCTCAGTAAATCAGATTTTCTAGAATTATCTGTGGACTGTTAGAAGTGTTCTGGATATAAATATAGTATATATGGGGTATTTGGTGTCCTGAGCTTTTACCAAATAAATATATGAATTTATAGATAGGAATATAAAGGGTTACTTTACCAGAGCATCTATTCCCGGGGCACATACAGCTACACTTATCAAAGTATTCTGTCAAAAAAAAAAAAAGCATGTTATAGCAAATAACTTCATCCATATAAGAGAATATTGTCACTAGGCATGTAAGGAGAACACACATCTTTATAATATCATGCACAAGTGTCTCCATAGGATGCTGGACACATAGAACCTCACAACATGCCAGTAAGTGCACCAAGGTAATGGCAACCACAATAGCCACACTTGTAAATAGCGCCACGTGTAATAAACTCCCCAAGTACAGCGGCCATTGTGTATTGGCTTCCTCCCCATCCCCTACTGCGCTGTCATCTCCATTAGTTACATGGAGGTATCCAGTCAGTGGCCGCTCACATGGAACTTTCTTATCCTGATCCAAAGATCAGCAAATCACTGACAACTATCTGACAACACAGTGAACATAAAACACCCATATAATGTACAAACACATCAATAAGAAGTCCAATGACATGTATTATAATAATAAAAGACTGTCATCCTAGTTCCTCTGGATTATTACATATATGTTATACTATACCTTGATTCCTTGGAGGGCCTCCGGCACAAACAATCTTTTTTTGCACACAGCTCTTACAGTTGGTGTAGGATTGTGTCATTAATCCTAGAAAAAGCACTTGTGTTAGAGACTTACAATGTTATAGAAAATATAATATACATAAGATGAAGAGTCATATAAAATGTACTTACCACAGCTGTCTGCACCTTATAGAGGGAAAAGAAAAATATCAGATTACTGAAAGGTTTTATTCTTAGATTCAACAGTAAACTTTATATAGAATTATATTCTTTGTGTTTCTATATTATTATATTATGGCAGCGACGCCATGTCTTGTATTATGGGAGATTTCCAATAACAAAAATCTCGGAGCTACCCCAGGAGGTTCCAGACCCGCTCTAGAGGACAGCAGGGACTACTACAAACATCCCTGGCAGCCAATCAGATAGTTCATGGCCCTACGAGGATTTCTCCAGAAGGCCCTGGGTGTTTATTATATGTATGTAGAATATTACTGTAGCGTGCTAGGAAGTAATAATGTATAGAGAAGAACTTACCTTGTTTATTTGGACACCTCCCTAAAATGTGAAGAAAGAAAACAAAATGTCTTATTAGAATTGAATAGAGCCTAGTGACACACTGTATAAGTATGAATATATACAGCTATACACAACCTATACTAATAGAAAACTGCATAAATAGACATTGTCAATATAGTTGTTTTATCACAATTGTTTCTTCCTATTCATAGAATATAAGCAGATACATGTATGAGGAGAAGGAGCAGAAAAGGTTGGCTCATAGGAAGAGTATATGTGATACTCAGAGCAAAGGGGACAGGTAAAGTAGAGCTGAGTTTATTTGCTGCAAATTATCATTATTTTTTGCATAGGACTGCAGGTAAATCTGCTAAATCATTACAGCTAAACTCAACTTTATTAATATGTCTATACATGGAGTGTGGGGATATAAATATGTATATATAACCCCAAAGAGCACAATAGAAGATGGGTGCAAGTCTAAAAGAAGAGGATGGAAAATCCTCATATAGCATATATAGAAAAAGAAAAAATAGCAGCATTCCAATAATTACCAAACAAATGTGGTTTTAATCCAAAACCGGCAACGTTTCGGTCCTCTCAGGAACGTTTCTACAATAATACCCACCTATATCAGGGGCTTTAACCCTTTAGTCCATACTGTTAGAAACGAAGACACTTACTGTTATTGGAATCCTGGGCAATATCCTTGACTTTGCTTTTAAGTTTCTGGAAATGAAGTGCAATTATGTGAAGAAGCTGGACATCTAGAATACATGAAGAGAAAAAATAATACAGATTAGATAAAATACAATCCGCTCATCTATTAATCTAAGCCCCCAATATAAAGGCTATTTTCAGGGTTTTTTTGCTAAAGGAATTTACAGATCTGGAAAATGCAGAAATTACCTTTAAACTTGGTGCCTTCGATGACATTAATAGATTTTTTATATTCGGACACTAGTTCAGTTATTGCATAGGTATCTGGAATGAGAACAGAGCAATTATAACCATAATCTATCTTTCATTATCCACAGAATAATAATAACTATAAAAATTACCCAGCATCACGACTTCATCCTCAAGGTAATCCAGGAGTTCTTGTTGAGCGGCTTTAGCAAACCGCTGGATGTTTGAATAAGCCTCTGGATTTTGATCCACTTGGCTTCGAATGAGAGTCTTAAATTCATTCATGGCCTCTTTCCCTCTGGGGTCGCATTCTATGCAGCAGAGGGATTGGCCGATAAAGAAAGATGTTATTAGCATTAAATGCCACATCATGGTCTAGATCAAATTAGACGTTTTTGAGAAAAATCGCTTCCAATAGCCAATAATCGCTAAGGTAGCAGAGAAATGAACTGTTATCTCACTAGTAGAACACAGAACTGACAATTCTCAGCCCCAGACACTGACCTAAGGGAAATGTCTTTATGACATCACAACATTCTATGACGTCATATGGAATATGCAAATGAGGACATGCTAGAAGACTAGAGGGAAATGGTTATTATAATATCATCATCATATAATATATGGAGTCTGAACATACGAGATATTACAAATTTTAAGATTATTCTCCTTTAAGAACAATTTTAGTTGACATATTATAATGTTATTTCCAATTACTTCTTGTGACTTGTGAACATTTTGTATATTTTATAACAAACATACTCCTATGTAAATTGCTCAGGATGACTATATCTCTTTGTTATTACATTTTTAGTACTACAACAATTAGTATCATTAATAAAACAGTTTAATTAATTTTCATATAACTACTTATCTTAAAGTGACACATCAGTATTTATTTCATTATAAGTATGGATTGACTTCCAGTTTCTCATAAACTTAAAACCTGAGATGAAGACATTTAGATTTGCTGATAATTGTGATGGTATTTCAGGATTCACGTTTTAATATTGTTTTCTATGTCAGTAGTTCTATTTTTGCACTATGTATTATGTTTGCACTGTATGAATACTACCATGAGAAGGAGATCTATGGAGGGCAGGAATGTAGCAGATAATTTTGTAGTATTTAGTCATAATCCTCTCTACTATCTCAAATACGTAAAACACAGCATCAACACAAGAAGTACAGTCAGTGGGGGAACTAAGGTCCTATGGGCGCAGATGCAAATTTTAGGCCGGAGCCGTTCTGCAACCTTCCCCTTTTCCACAACATTTATTTTCTGCATCTTATGTTCACTGTTTCACCCCAGATAAACAATACCCACTTTCCTGAGACAAAAGCAAAGTAGAAATAGTCACAAAAGAAAAATACATCCTTCCCACACAATGATAAGAATTTAAAATAAAAGTAGAGAATAAGAAAAACAAGGGGGGTCTTGATAAATATCCCTCCTCCCCCAACTAAGTATATCATGCCAGGTTCAGATTAGAGTTCTGGAATTTAGAACTGAAATGATGGGATCTGTCAGGTTTCCTTCGGTTTCTGCTGGTTTTATTCTGAAACCAGGGGAGCAAAACGTCTTCCTTGCAGGACTTTTCTCTCTCCTGATTTCCAATTTTTAGGCTAAAACACCATTTTGCGGAAACACAGTTTTTTTTGTTGTAGATTTTGTTGTGTTTTTTTTAGACAAAGCCAGGAGTCGATTCTCCAAATATTTCCCATTTCTTTTTTTTTTTTTTTATAAATTCTTTATTTATAAGCATTTTACAAAAAGGCAAAACACAAAGCAAAGCAATAACAAGGTAGGCCCAGAACTAACGGACCCACAAAATAAACTACACACATGGACACAACAGAACAAGACAAACGAAGAAAGGTGGAGGATGGGGGGAAAGGAAGGGAAGGGAGGAGGAGGGACAAAGGAGCGACCCCGAATTCTGAGAAACGGAAAGGAGGAGCAACCCACCGCAAGCCAGGAGGCTAAGAACAGACAGGAATCCAAGAGAGTGCAACCGATAGTGTCAAGACCAGAGTTAACTCCTGTAATAACAAGCGAGAACTAACAAACCCGGGGAGTCAGGCAGAGAGAAAACAGGATACAAAAAGAGAACCTATACCTCTCTGGGAAAGAGCTCCAAAATGCCACTATTCCGCACAACAGGAAGACTGAGAGGGCCGAAGGCCGGGGCTCCATAAAAAGTGAAAGAAGGGGGCAAGGGAGAAAAAACAAAAGACAAGATAAAAAAGCAGGGAGACGGGAAGGACAAACAAGCGGGACCGCTCCAGGCTAATCCAGAGCAGACAACAAAAAGAACTGTGGGAAAAAACCCACTAATGCAGGTCTCGAGGACGCGCCGCAGAACGTCCTCAGAGAGCTGCCAATCCTAACTAAATGGGGGAGAGGCCGTAAACCATGACACACAATCCGCACCCCAGGCAGCAATATGAAGCAGCAACGAGGAACCCGGCAAGAAGACAGGAGAGGAGGGAGAGGGGGCGGCGAACACCACTGGGAGCCGCAGCGGCCGAAACCCACCACAGCCACCAGCAGGGCAGAAAACTTAAGGCAACAGTCAAAGGCACAGACCGCGAACACAGCAAGAGGTCAGGTACCAATAGAGTAAACAAAGTCAACACAGGAAAGCTGGCATCAGAGGGACCAGGGGCAACAACCGCGAGGAATCGACAGACCAGACCAGCCGACGAGGCAGAAAAGAGGAGGAAGAGCAATCCGCATCAGAAAGGCACAACACTGTCCAGCAGTAGGGCAAACAGGTGACAGAGAAACTGGAAAAAAGCAAATCAGTCCTTAGGAACCGGTAGAGAGTTCTCCGATTGGCGTCGACCTCGGGGCAGGGAAAGAGAACGGGTGACCGGAGGGGGAGGTGACAGCGGAAACTCAAGCCAGTCCGGGAGAGAGAGGTCAGGAAGGTCCAGGAATTGTGCCAACTGAGCTGCCTGATCAGGAGATTGCAGAACAAACACTGCCCCATTCCTGCGAACCTGCAAGTGGAAGGGGTGGCCCCACCTGTACGTGCCACCAGAATCCAGAATCAGCTGTAGAGCAGGCTTCAGAAGTCGCCTCATGGCCAGGGTGCAGCGGGAGATATCCGGGAGGAGAGACACCTGACCGTTCATGAAAGGGACCGGGCCATGTCGCCAAGCTGCTTGGAGAATTTCCACCTTCTCTTTATAGAAGTGTACTCTGCAGAGGACATCTCGAGGTTCAGGGGCGGTAGCACGCCTGGGTCCGAGAACACGGTGCACCCTGTCAATATTAATTTCCGTACCAATCGGGCGGGAGAGAACCGTGTTGAAGACGGAGGAGTCAACGGAGCGCAATTCGGCAGTGGGAACAGCATTCGGGATGCCTCGTAACTTAATGTTATTGTGGCAGCCCCTGTTCTCCTGATCGTCCACCTGAAGCAAGACATGCCTGTTAAAGTCACGTTGGATAGACAAAGTTTGTTCAACAGCCGCTAGGCGATGATCAATGGAGGCAGTATTGTGCTGCTGCACAGCAACTTGCTCAGACAATGACTGTAGCTCAGATTTAAACCCGGAGAAAATCTTATCCTGCCTCTCCTCAAGCCTACGGACCAGCCCCTCAAGATCACTTTTAGTCGGCATGGTATGAAGGAGTTGCCAGATGTCCGACAACTTAGGACGTTTATGGCGGCGGCCCTCCGACATGGCTTCCTGTCGGGAAGAATCAGAAATGCAAGGACTGCGGAGGACCGCAGGGGTAGCAGAAGAGTCCATCTCCTGGCCATGAGTTGTAACGTCCAGAGTAACCGCACCCAGCTGAGGGGGAGGCCAAGACCCCATGAAGAGGAACTGAGAGTCCGGTGCAACACAAGGTAAGTCCAGGGCACCCACAGGTACAACAGTAGAGGCAGACCTAGGGGAACGGAAAATTTCACTGCCGGGACCCGTAGTGAGCTTATATCCTTGGGTGACGTGTAGAAACTGCGGAGCTGGAGCATCCTGGGATCCTGTGGGTAGCACAAAGGGCGATGGATGGGGTACAGTGGACCCACCTGCAGAGGGCAGAACTGCAGAAGGGGGAGAGAGTGCAGGGGTAGCCAAGAGGGGCTGGGAGGGCACTGGCAAGAGACTTAGGGCAGTGGAGGGAGGGGAGGAGGAGGCAGAGATGGAGCGGCCGCCATTTTGGGGGTCAGGGAAGGATACCCCCGGTACCTGCAGGGTGGTAGATGCAGAGCCTGGAGCAGCGGAGGGCGTCTGGGGCAGTCCACCTGGTTCCTGGGATGAAGTCTGCGGAGGAGACTGCAGCGGTGGAGCCGTACACGCTGCCGACAGATCCCGGGTCTCAGCGGGAGAAGCACATGCCGGCGCCATCTTGGAGCCGGCAGGGAGCTGAAGAGGCTGCGCTGCCGGCAGCAGAAATCGGGCCATTTGCGACTCCAGGCGAGAGGAGGAAGGAGTCTTGCGTCCCAGCCGTCGGACCATCACTGGAGAAGTGTCCGGTAAGTAGTAAAAGGCCCGGTATTCTGTAAATTAGCTGCTGGGGTTCGGGAGCTCCTGAAGTCTATTTCCCATTTCTTTTGTGGCCATTCTTGGGTTTGGCTTAAAAAACTGCAACAAAAAAAGCTGCGTTTCCGCAACGTGGTGCTTTAGCCATAGGTGGATTCTGAGACTCCAACCCAGGTGTGAATCCAGCTTAAGCTTGTTTTCATTCAATTGCCTAACTGCTTTTTCTACCACAAAAAGTCTTTAGAAATGTTGCGGCCATATACTACAGGTATTCATATTAAAGGGGCTCTATCAGCAAAATCATGCTGATAGAGCCCCACATATGTGTGAATAGCTTTTAAAAAGGCTATTCAGGCACCGCTAAAGTTATATTAAACTATCCCCCCATTTTAAAATAATACCCTAAAAAAGAATGTGATCTACTTATGCATCGTGCACGATGGGCGGGCATTCAGGGTGTGTCTTCTTCTTCATCCACGCCTCCTCTTCCTCCGATGTCCTCGGGTCCCGTCTTCCTCCAGCGCTCGCGAACTGACATTGATAAAAAAAAAAATGGCCTGTGCGCATGCGCAGTAGCATGTGGCTTCTACTACGGCTACTGCGCATGCGCTCAGGCCAATTTTTTTTTATCAATGTCAGTCCGCGAGCGCCAGAGGAAGACGGGACCCGAGGACATCGCAGGAAGAGGAGGCGTGGATGAAGAAGACGGCGGACCCTGAATGCCCGCCCATCGTGCACGATGCGTAAGTAGATCACATTCTTTTTTACGGAATTATTTTAAAAACGGGGGGGGGTTGTTTAATATAACTTTAGCGGTGCCTGGATAGCCTTTTTAAAGGCTATTCACGCATATGTGGGGCTCTATCAGCATGATTTTGCTGATAGAGCCCCTTTAATACTCATATTCTTTCATATGCATTAGACAGCACATTCCTGTATATACACATTTACCTACACACTTGTATAGGCATTTACACACACTCCTAGAATAACATTTACAAACATAAATATACACATTTGCCTACAGACATACATATGCATTTATAAACACACATACAGTCATACGTATGCAGTTGCACACACACACACACAAAAATATATGTATGTATTGTAAGCCGATGGCTGGTCAGGTAGTGGAGGGGGTGTACTTCTCACCCAGACTACTAAGAGTGAGATGTACTACTAACTCCAGAAAGAATGTTTTTCAGCAGATAATTTTGTCTGCTGAGTGTTATTTCAAAGTTCCGGTTACTGGGCTGGATTTTTATCAATGGCAGATAGGTTGGTAGTGGGACCTGTCAATCCACCCCCCTCCAGTCCACACTTTGGGGATGTTCCGGCAGCAACTCAGCTGTTGAGAGTCTCCTCGTCAAGGAGGCTTAAGAAGCCAGCTCCAGCAGCAGACCTTTGGCAGAGCTTGGCTGGAGAGTAAACAGAGAGGACATATTTTTGGAGCTGTGTCCTGAATGATTCTACTGGCTTTTGGATTTCTGTTATTCTAGGTGAGGTAACCTATTCTATGTTTAGTTAGAGCCTAGCCGGGCAGGTATTTATTTTTGTATTGTTTTCTTTTGTTGCTGCACTGTCTTTTTGAATGAAAATAAACTCTGCCTTTGTTTTGGATTAAAGAAACTGGACTTTTGTATCTATGCCACCCCACCTAGCAACCCCAGACCCTGACAATATATATATACTCACTCAATTACACTTTCTAGTTTATGCAGTACACATATTGTACTGACCTTTACTGGAGAAAGAAGTACCGTATGGGACATAACCTATTATCCATGCCAGGAAAGCATCCACACATTGCAGAAAAAAATCTGCACTGGAAAAACTGTGTTTTCATAAACACTCCCTTTTTTGAAAATTTGCAGCATGTCAATTATACCTGCAGAAAAACTGGAATTTACTGTATAGGTATAATAAGGGCAGAAAGTCTGCAGAAATCACAATCAAAAACACTGTGGAAAGAAACCGCAATGTGTTTCTGCTGCGTTTTTTCACACAGCATTTTTTTTTTAGGTGGGGTCTTCGCCTAGGGGTCCATTCACATGGAGTAACGCGAGACGTTTTTTGTGCTTATTTTGTGCTTAATTTTACGGCCGTAAAAAGACGTTTCCATTGAGTTCTATAGTAAAATACAGGCGGTTTTACGGCTGTATTTTTACGTCCGTTATTTTAATAGCGCTTATATCTATGAAATGGCTGAACAGATTTGAATAAACGAAGCACCAAAATAATCTGGGCCTGGTAGTGATTGCTACCACTGCACCTCCTTTAGCTTCATCCTAGATCCCAAATACTTATTGGTTAAAGGGATTCTATCATTGAAATTGTATTTTTTCTGCCTGCCACGTCGGAATAGCCTTAAGAAAGGCTGTTATGCTCCTACCTTTAGATGTCTTCTCCGGGCCGCGGTTTGGTAGAAATCCCGGTTTTCGTCAGTAAGCAAATAAGTTCTCTTGCAGCACTGGGAGCGGTTCCCAGTGCTCAAACAGCACTGGGGGCATCCCTAATGTTGCGAGAGAACTCTCCAGTGCCGCCTCCATCTTCGTCTGGAACGGCTTCTCTTAGCGTCTTCTTTTGGCGTTGGGTTCAAACTGCACATGGCCGCCGGCCACAAGAAAATGGCCGCTTACACTTACTGTGTAATTGGCCATTTTCTTGTGGCAGGCGGGCATGCACAGTTGGCTTTGCCCAAGGCCTAGAAGTTTGAACCCAGCTCTGTAAGAAGACGTGAAGAGAGGCTGTTCCAGACGAATATGAAGGCGGCGCTGGAGATTTCGCTCGCAGTATTGGGGACACCCACAGTGCTGCGGGAGAACGCATTTATATACTCATATGACCTCATGTGACGAAAACCGGGATTTCTACCGAACCAGGGCCTGGAGAAGACATTTAAAGGTAGGAGTAGAATGGCCTTTCTTAAGGTAGGCACGTGGTAGGCAGAAAAAATACAATTTTAATGATAGAATCCCTTTAAACTAGATTAACCACTTCAGTATCAGGCCAGTTTGTGGTTCAGGACCAGACTCTTTTTCGTGTTTTTTTTTTTTTTGTATGTTCCGCTTTGAGGGCTATAACATTTTTATCATTTGGGTTATTCAACTAATTTATTTATTTATTTATTTTTTTTGGGGGGGGATATAAACAAAAGAGAAAGGAAAATGTGTCTTTTTCACTTTTTTGTATCATTAGTTTTATTTTTTTTAATTGAATTTTTACATGAATACAATACATGAAGTCAAAACCAAATGACTTCACAATCTCCATGTACAAAATGGAGTCCAAAATACTCAGGATAAGTACAGCATAAACAAAGATTTACATTGAAATGCATACTAATAATATTTAAACCCAGTCATGCTTATAAGTAGCCAAACCTGGTAGAATGGTATGAAGAATCAGTATTCAAGTTGTAGCTATGAGGGGAGAAGGGAGAGATCAGAACAAGCTGGAAAAGAGAACAGGCCTAAGGAACAAAATGAAATCGGATCTCTCTATAGCGACACACAAAGCTGATGGTCTGTCATGAAGACACGTGCGCAGACCCACCTGCGACCAGTTATCAGTGGTGCAATAAGTAGGAAACAGCCCCAAGTATGGCCTTGGCATATGACAGTCCTATAACTGCTTGGTGTCGTGTGAATGCCCAGCAGGAGCAGCGCTATCTCACCCTCACACAATTTATTAATCAATGAGAAAACATCCCAAAAGGGCTGAATGAGCGGGCAGTGCCAGAACACATTATTCCAATAAGCTTTCTGTTATATGGCAGAATGGATTGATGCCTGAAACACCTCTCCGTCTATCTTCTTGTCCCCCTGTTACAATTTGTCTATTCATGCACTTTAATTGTTGACAGGTGTAGTACTCCATTGGGCTACTAGATCAGCTTTTATAGGGCAAAGACTTGCTGAGAGAGATGTTTTCCAAATAGGGAATATTTTGGCTAGACATTACCTACAATGTGTGTTCGAGCCAAGTAATAGTGCACTAAGGACTCTGTCCAAACAGATGGGCAGACAATGTGTGAATAGCAGGAGCAATGAGAGAAGATATTTGCAGTGCTTTTTCTCTAGGACATATGTCCACTTTAATAATTGTATTGTATACTATTGATGGTTTCCCTGAGCTTACTTTTATACAACATTGTCATAACTTTGGTTACACTTTATAATCCTCCTGTGAAGGTTTTAAATTCTGGCCTGATAATAATTACAAAAAAATGAGGAAATTGATATACCATGAAAAGGGGAAAGAAAATAGAGACAAGCTGCTGAATTTAATTTACAGCTAGGTACTCAGGAACTTTGGATGTACAACACTTAGAATAAAGTGTTAATAAAGACTTTAAAGGGGTTGTCCAGGAAAAAATGTTTTTTTTTATTTGGAGACCAGGGATGGTGAAAAAAAAAATCCAATTCTCTCCTGTCCCCAGTGCTCCAGAGTCCCAGGCTGCTGTCTGGTCCCACCTAACCCCAGGGCTTGTTTTGGTGGAAGTCTCCCCCCTACACACACACACACTTGACCACTGAGGCCACTCAGTGGTCTAAGGAAAGAACCAGGACATCACAGGTGACGTATGCGAGTGACGTACTGTGTCCTTTCCTTAGGCCGCTGATTGGCCTGAGACACCAGAGCATCGGGAACAATTGAGCATGGGTTTTTTTGTTGTTTTTTTTTTCACCTTCAATGGCCTCCAGAAAGAAAAAATGTTTTGTCCTGGACAACCCCCTTAAGTAGTACATGTCTGAATTTACATCTAACATCATTAAAAGGAACTCTAAGTCTAAGATCACATGGAGGAAAATGAAGCGGCTGAATCAGAATCCACAACAAGATTGGTCAGGACACTTATTTTTAATACAGTGAGGCATAATAAGTGCAGAATCTGCCTCAAAATCAGTGGCAGATAGATTAGTTTGTATGTATGGGCCCTAAACCTAGAAATGAACAATAAACAAGAAATATAACTACCCTAACTGGCTACAGAAGTTTCTGTGTGACCCGCACAAAAATTCTCTTTTAAAACTCCCACAGAGAACAAAGGTGTTAGCCTTCTGCTGATCAATTCCATCTTTGGGCGGAGAGTCGTAGTAGTCAATTTGGCAGAGTTTAAAGGGGTTGTCCAGGAATTACAGATCTCTGGCAGGAGGCTGGGAAAGGTTAAAAAAAACACAGGATTTACGTCACGGTGATGCATTTTTTTTTTTTTTATTCTTCACCTTCCCTGCCCTCCTGCCAGAGATTTGTAATTCCTAGACAACCCTTTTAAGGGTTCCTCCTGGTGCAGACAGAACACAGGGGGTGGGGAGTTCCTGCTTTATCCAGCTCTCTTATGGCCTACAGCAAGACTGTAAGGGCAAGGGGACATGACTAAGCTCCTTGGACAAATAGTGATTTCTTTATATATTTCTTAGATTTACCGTATTTTTCGGACTATAAGACGCACCTAGGTTTTAGAGGAGGAAAATAGGGGAAAAAAAATTTTTAAGCAAAAAATTGTAAAATATTTAATATGTATATGGGAGTTGTAGTTTTGCAACAGCTGCAAGGCCACATTTTTTGCGGGGCCAGATGTACTTTTTAGTTATACCATTTTGGGGAATGTCTATTGCTTAGATCACCTTGTATTGGAAAAAAACCCGGCGGTTTAGCACTTGTGATTTTGACGTTCACCGTACAGGAAAATTATTAGTAGACCGGGCATTTTCGGACACAGGGATACCTAATGTGTATGTGTTTGACATATGATTTTCTACTTTTATATATATTCTAGGGAAAGGAGGTGATTTAGAACTTTTATTTATTTCATTTTTATTATATATTTTTAAAGCTTTTTTTTTTTTTTTTTTACTGTATTGCCATCTATGGGACATTTTGTGTATTACTATTACGGCTGGTCATAGACCCAGCCGCAATATAGCAGTCACAGGCCTGGGAGCCTTCATTAGGCTCCCGGCTGTCACCCGAACAGGTCGGCTCCTGCGATATCGCCGCGCAGGAGCCGGCCTGCAACTTTACAGATATGGGGCCGGTAGGGACCGTCCCCGGGGGAGAAGGGGCGGCCAATACAGACTCGGCATCCGCTGTAATAGAGAGGCGGATGCCGGCGAGGGATAGACGCCGGCACAGGTGCCGGGGCCTGAGACATCGCTGCGCTCCTCTGCCCTGCATGAAGCCAGCAGCGGGGGTACGGAGGAGCGGAATAGCATCGCCCCTCCCACTGCTGGCTTCATGCAGGGCAGAGGAGCGTAGCGATGTCTCAGGCCCCGGCACCTGTGCCAACGTCTATCCCTCGCCGGCATCCGCCTCTCTAGTACAGTGGATGCCGGGCGGCCACATTCGGACTATAAGACGCACCCTTCTTTTCCCCCAAAATTTGGGAGAAAAAAAGTGCATCTTATAGTCCAAAAAATACGGTAATTGTAATCCAAAACAAAATAGTATCAAGAAAAATGAAGAGATATAGGCAGGAAGTACTGGGATAATTTTTTTTGCGCATTTCTGAGTTTAGTGTTAGTTTAACTATTACAGTATAAGCAGTTATGAAGAACCTTGCTGCTTTTTTCTTATTAATTAACGTAGTAGTTGGCCCATTTAAGTAAGATATATTTTCATTTTAGCTATTTAGGGTAAATCTAAATAGCTCCCGCAGAATTTGTCTGATTCTGCTTACTATATAAAATATTTATCCAAGCGCTGTAGTACAACCATATAAATCTTGTTTTTATTTCTAGGTCTTGGAAGGAACAAAGTTGGTGATAATTTTACTGGGAAAAGAAAACTAAGCCTTAATTGAGATTAAGCCCATAACGTACTAGCGATAACACAAGTCAGGTCAATAGTTTCTGTAGTTCATTATTTACAGCAACATGGCGCTTCATGCAGAATGATTTTCTTATAATTACTTTTGGAATAATGTGGAATAAGAGATGAGGGGAAATCATCTGATAACAAGCGAATCCTTTCAATAATTAAAAAAGAGAAATTGCTCAGGAACATGGGCCGTTGCATAAAATCACTTCATTTGCCCTTTAGTCACCTGTATTTTCTGCACACATTGTCTATCTGTCAGTCTCACATTTCCCTCATTAGCTGTTAGGAGATTAGCAATGGCTGGGAGTTTCCAATACTGTGGCAAATTAGTTTCCAGTTATATTGTGCACTGTGTACACTCAGATTTTTTTTTAACTTGGAGGTTATGGGGGGTGTCAGGGAGGGAAAGAGGGAACTTTATTATAACTTGTGCCAGAAACTGATAAAAAATATATTAATATATGGTATGCATCGCAGGATCTTGTGGCTCTTGTTTCCCCTCAAAATTTCAGTACAGAGGGCAGCATGGTGGCTCAGTGGTTTGCACTGCAGCGCTGGAGTCCTGGGTTCAAATCTGGCCAGGGACAACAACTGCAAGGAGTTTATATGTTCTCCCTGTATTTACATGGGTTTCCTTTCACACTCTAAAAAGACATACTGATAGAGAAAAATAAAAAAATTGCAGTACAGGAGTCCATCAGAGGTGCTACATAGCGGGGTCAGGGGTGTATACTAAATTATTACCCAATTCTGGGTATTTATTGCTTTCCCTTTCAGATTTCCCCCATTTTTCCCCATTAGTACTGTATTTTCCTGAGTATAAGACGACTGGGCATATAAGACAACCCCCAACTTTTCCAGTTAAAATATAGAGTTTGGGATGTACTCACTGTATAAGACTACCACTCTTCTGTGGGGTACCTCTTTTTAAAGGGGCTCTATCAGCAAAATTATGCTAATAGAGCCCCACATATGCGTGAATAGCCTCTAAAAAGGCTATTTAGGCACCGTAAATGTTACATTAACCCCCGGTCCCGTTTTTAAATAAAAGTATTAAAACATATATGCAAAACTTACCTATCGTGCACCATGGGCGTGGATAAAAGATGCAACGTCAGCTTCGGGCACGCCTGCCTCTTCTGTCTTCTTAGAGTAACGCCCTCTGGTTCTGTGTCTTCCGGCTTCTCTTTAAATCCTGCGCCTGCGTAGTAGCGCTTCTCTCCGAAGCGCTACTGCGCAGGCTCACTCGCCATTTTACTTAATGGCAGTTCCGCCCCCTGCCCCACCGTAAACCTGGCATATAAGATGACCCCCAACTTTTCAGAAAAGTTTTGGAGGTTAAAAAATCATCTTATACGCTGGATAATACGGTATTTAGAGACAGCACTGATATATGGCTACTAACAAGGTCTTGGGATTCATGCCATATACTAATACTTGCATACCTAGAGACCAGATATATTGAGGCTAACTGGACCTCAGGTGGTATGCCTGTCTTTTGATATTTTGGCTACTCTCCCCTTTTCAAATAAACTTAGTTTTTATTATTCATTCATTCATTCAGGCAGGATTCACCCTCTAGGTGTTGTGAAACTAGAACTCCCAGCATGCGTATTTGCTCAGTTATTCATGGAACTCCCATAATAGTGAATGGGGAACGCTAGGAGTTGTAGTTTCACAGCAGTAGAAGTGCCGAAGGTTGCTGGCCCCGGACCTAGCCTATGGATAGGCCATCACTATTGTGATTTCCGGAAAACTCCATTGAACATTGCTCAACATTTTAACTTCCATTTTCGTTATATTAGTACAGAGCTGTCTGCCTTTTTCTGTTACTATACAGTATATTTCTTTAAAATCTATAATCTGTAGTCAATGATTTGTTTCTTTATCTTAAGGCAGTATGCTGAGTGTGCACAATTGTAGTGTACTCCATTCCATATTGCCAGTCTGAGTAGTCCAGAATTACTGCTATTTTGTGAGTGAGATATCACAGAGCAGCCAGTCTCACATTTATCCGGATGTTCTCTACATACTGCATTGCTGCAATCCACTCAGTAGAGCTGTAGTTACATCCATTATGTCACTCATCCTCTTCTAAGACCCTTTGAACATCCTTTTATCTCTGCTCATTGCTGGCACCCTGCTCTTTCCTAACAGGAGGTCAGCTTTTTGCCTGTGTTCAAACAAATGCTAGAACTGACTCCTTTATCAATTCGCCAGGAGACAGATAAAGTACATCCCATGTAAGCTTGGCAACCACAAGAGTTTCCAGCTTGCAGCTTCAAAAGCTAGAAATTAGCAGATTATATCATGGATCAAAATATATTACCCTTTTTGGCTGAAAGCTAGACAGCAGTGACTGTATCCATCTCAATTTATAATAGATTTTTCTGTGAGTATTGCTATAGCATGATCTAACAAAACTCTAGTTATCCCTCCTTATATATGTTTCCTTTCCTGTTTGATGGTATGAATAAATGCCTGATCACGTCCTCTCTACTTAACTTACTTGCCTTGAATACAGGGCACATGTTCTTTATTCAGTGCAAACAAAAATAACATGTTTTCATTTAATCCCTGATATACCAGTGTTGAGAAATATACAGATGTAGCCAAGGTTAACATGCCTCATAACGCATCAACAACCCTGTGGCACAAAGTGTTAACTCTATCAATGCTTACATTGACTATTGTTTGTTTTCTTTTATATATCACGGCGCAGGAAATTATCACACTGCAGAAAGACAAGTTATACAGTGCTACATATGTACATTGAGGTGGACCTGTCGCTCCATGTGACTCTTGAGAATAGATTGGTATGTGTGTAACACTATATCTGGCCATGATATGACTTGTATTCTGTAGTTTTAAGCAATTTCCCCCTTTGAGTGCTAAACCTGGATTTTTCAGTCCACTTTGAACTGGTGGATGTAAACTAGCTGCCATACACTGCACACACAGAATGTGGAGGGATCCGCTCTATAATTCTTTCTATATCTGACTCCCACCCCCTTTCTCTCTCAAACAGAACCATGCAGGATATATAGAGAAATACTGACAAGTAATGTTGTTAGTAAAATGCTTTGGTTGTGGTAGAAAGACTTCTGTTTAGTTCCAACATTAGTCTAAGCTTGGGTTTCTTCTTTTCTCTTCTTTACTTCCAACTTACTTTCCCCCTCTCCGTAGACACCTATAGATATGACTCATCAGAGACATGTGACGTAGAGTTCATCTTAAGATAGATCAGTGATTTTAACAGTTAAAGTTAATTCCGAGGGAGGAGATGCACGGAAACATCCCCATAAGAGCAGAAAAGCATTTTCTGATTAGTAAATTAGAGGATATTTTAAACATATTCTGGAGACCCCTTTTAACACTTGGCAGACAGCATCTCTCATTGCGAAGGATTGAAGGATATCTAAGCTTTCAACAAACTTTGCATACATCAGTAATACAGTATGTGTCCATGAGGAATAACACTGTTTTTGGCCATTGTATGACTTGTATTCTGCACGTTTTAGCAGTTTTTCTTGAATTTTTTGTGCCTCATTTTTACATTGTTCCCCATGGTATACATGGCATGTTGACCTTATTATGTCAGCACGGTCACAATGATACCCAACTTTATAGTTGAGGTAAAATTTTACTCAAAGTCAGCGCCAAATTTCTCCAGGTGAATATACCCTTATGCTCCTTTGATAAATTACTGGAATCTTGGCACTCCTTCACAGTTTCTTTGATTTGTTGTGTTCAATCATTTTAAAATGACACTCCTGCCTAGACTATTATATTTCAGACTCACTATTAGAGTCTCAACCCATATTATTCACCTTTTACAAAATAATACTTCTCTGCCACCAGCGAAGGTTGCCCATCTGTCTAGCCAGTTCCCTTTCCGTTGGCAGCCCCGTTCCATTAAGTACCTGGGGATCCAGGTTTCTTCTAACCCCAAGGACCTGGTAGATCTCAATTACTCCTGCCTTCTTGCAAAAACGTCCTCCGATCTGCACTCCTATGGCTCCCTAGGGCTATCGTGGTTTGGGTGTATTAACGTTCTAAAAATGGACATTGTCCCCAGATTTCTGTACCTATTCCAAGCCCTCCCAATCCCCGTCCCTAGGCGTTTCTTCTCTGCCCTCAAGACACTCTTTGGCCGATTTGTATGGGGCCCCTCTCACAGCAGGATCCACTTCCGCACTCTCACCAGACACAAGACAGAGGGTGGCACTGGCCTACCAGATCCCCTCCTGTACTATCATTCCGCGGTTCTTCTCCGTTTGCTAGATTGGCATTATAGAACTAGTGACAAACAGTGGATCTCCTTGGAGGCGGAACTCGCCTCTACCTATCTTCCTTCCCTCCCCTGGATTCCCTCCCACTTTCGCCCCGCCACGGCCCACTCCTCTTCGTTAGCCTCACACTTTCAGTTTGGGATGGCCTCTGCAAGTCTGCTGGTTTGGCTAGGGTCCCTGGACCTCTTAGCCCTCTATTTAGGAACCCCATGTTCCCTCCGGGAGTTACCGCCTGACACTTCTTGGGTTGGTCAGCCCCCGATGATGTTCCCATTGGTTCCATTTTAGGCTCCTCTCCCTACCCTCAGTCACCTACAGGTCGCCTGTCCGGACTCCGCCCTTTCTTGGTTGGAGTACCATCAGCTGGCTGCCTTTTGGCACAAGTTTTCATTACAGAAGTGCCTCTCCTCTCCCCCCACAGCATTGGAAAGCCTGCTAGCAGGTTGAGACCCCTCCTCGTGCTCTATCCCTCTTTTATAGCTCCCTCCAGAAATCCGTCACTCCTGGGCCTCCACCCTATATTAGGTCTTGGGAGTCTGACTTAGGCGTCCGCCTCTCTGCTGCTGATTGGGACCGATGCTTCCTCCTATACCACAAATTACCTTTACCCTGTAGCGCACAGGAGAAAAATTACAAGATCCTGACCCGATGGTATCGATGTCCGACCCTCCTTCACAAAATTTACCTTGCGGTTTCTGGTCTGTGTTTGCGCTGTGGGGCCGCGGAGGGTACCTTCTTCCATGTGTGGTAGGATTGTAGTGGGATCCAACCTTTTCGGACCTCGGTGTTTTCTCTGTACGATAAGGTCTCTGGCCGCACCCTGACCCCATCCCCTCAGGTAGCCCTTCTCTCCCTCATCCCAGGTAAATTATCAAAGGTGAAAGGTGACCTCCTGCGACACTTCCTCACGGCCGCCAGGACGGTCATCCCACACCACTGGCACAGTCCCATTCCTCCCTCCCTCTCAGAATGGCTCTAGGAGTTTCTCCTTATCCGTAGAATGGAGTACCTGGTTGCGATGGACTCGCCTGATTCCTCTAAGTTTGAAACCCTCTGGCGGCTGTGGGTGGTGTTCCAGGAGACCTCAGAGTTTGCCTCCCTCTTTAGTTGAGCCCCGGGACGTCAGGATCATATCCCTTTTTACTCTGCCTCTTCAGTGATCTCTCTCCTTTCCCCCCTTGTTCCCTGCCGGTTGTGTCCTCCAACCCCTGTTTCTCATGTCTGGTCTATATGTTGTCTGTCTCCCCTTCCTCCTCCAGTTCATCAGGGGTTGCTAGCCTGCTTCCTTTAAACTGTTATTTTGGTTGCCAGTACACGTTTTTGTGGTAAGGGGGTTTCCCCCCTGGTGCATGTCCTATTTCTGGCCCTGCGTGGCTTCTGAGTGGGACCTTGAGCGTATGGCCCTTTTCCTTTGTGTTTGACATTCTTGTTTTGATTTCTGTAATGTTCTCTCCACCTTCTTTGAAAAATTTAATAAAAGTTGATTACACCTACAAAATAAGACCATGTCTTACATATGGGATAGGACACATATGTGGGTTTCTAGATCTTTTTTGTATTCTCCAAGGTAAAGTGGGGGATCTTAGTGTCTCTAATATTCCAGAAGAATGACTCATCCCACATGCCACTATAGGTGTATTTGGATATCCCGGCTGTATCCTCTGACCTTATTCCATCTCTACTATGATTTTTTCCTTCCCTTAGACGCAAACATCTTATACCTGACCTTGCACACTCTTTGTCCATTTGGTATACTATTATCTAGTTTCACCAGGATCTGAGAATGATAACAATTTTAAATGGTAGTGGTGCAACAGCTTTTACAAGGTGCATCACCTTGAAACCCTCATCCACTCCAGGGTTCCCTCATTCCAAACAGGCACCTAGCAACGCGATGTTCTGTAGTCTATAATTAGAGAACTGGATTTCCCTGTTGCTGCGCAATAAATATAATTGAGGCTCACTCTCTCAGTTTAAGAAAATCTGTGAATCTTTTCCCAACTTGAAACACCTTATCTCTACATTAAAAATGGCTCCTTGAGAATCCAAAACTATCTACCCACCAAAACGAACAGATTTAAATCGAAATGACTGTTAGGTCTCCATCTAGGGAGACTATTTCCCATAGCTCTAAATATTACACCCATATAAATTGATGCTGGTTTGGCATATGGTCTCTAGCTGGATTGAACATTCAGTCCCCAATTACCCAGAGGTTTGTTTCCGAGGAGAATGCCCTTTCTTAGGGAATGTATAGGTCTACTATATTTGGTAGACCTGCTATAAACTTACTAGATTTTGGAGCCGAGTGTTCGGCTTGATCCACAGTCTGTTTGGATTGATTATCTAGGGCCCAAAAATAATCCTCCTGCACCTTAAACCCCCAGAATGGACCTCTGCACAATTTAAGCTTCTTACATATATGTCCTTGCAGCCAAAATTAAATTATCATATAACTGGAAAAAAGTACTGTCCTGAAGAAGTCAAATTGCATTGGATAATTTTATTAATGGGAATCTTACTAGCATACTACTTGATAGAAATGCCAAATCTGAAAAGATCTGACAGCCATGAATATTTACCCACAAGTTCAGATAACCACTGATAAACAAATGCCATACGTTGCCCATCGTCCACCACCACTTCAGTCTCAGCCTCCCCCTTTACGTCCTTGTTTGTCTGGTTAAACGTATTGCAGGATCTGTGTTGTACTGAATTACTGGCTACTGTTTATGTTCAGCACAGAGGATTTACTTATGCTATGTTATCGAATACTGCCATCTTCAAAAGCCCTGTCATGTTCCTATTGTAGAATGTAATTAAAATTTTTCAATATTTAATATAAAATATTGAAAGAGAACTTATTTAACAGCTATTTGTGTTAAATGAAAAGATATTAGATGGTCGCAAATAAGGATTCCAGTCCCTCCTTTATAGGGACTCATGAGATTAGATTTTGGACAGCCATGCAGCAGCTGTCTAATAGATGATGGGATCATTTCTATGAACAATACTACCATCAACATTAACAACTTAACTGCCTAACTAGAGGGCAATTTAGTGGTTACATAAAAAAAAAAAACAAAAAAAAAAACCTAGTGTTATTGTCTGTGCAAATTGGCTGGTGATCGGCCACTTTTTTGCCTTCATGCCAGACAAATTATCCAGCCAAACTATTCTTGGCAGACTAATTTTGTAGTATTCTCATGGCTGATCTAACGCGTATGACCAACTGTTCTGTGTGCCCTGTTGCCTACCTGGCATGCAATTGATCCTTCAGTATGTAACTCTTGGCACATAAGAAAAGTAAAAGCTAATAGTCTTTGGCAATTATAGTTATGCCACAGTCTCGTCCATAATGTTAGAAATCACAAGAGACTTGTGAAATCTGTGTCATAGTTTTCTGGGGTGTTTTTGTAATTACCATATTTTTCTAAAGGACATTCATTTAACACATCTGTTTTTTGCAACACATCTGTTTATGCATCTTATTCAATGTTCAAATGTTGTTGAATACTGTTGAACCTGTGTAAAGGTAAGGTCATTTCCAATTGTGTATTTTATTAGTGATAACATCTAATAGGACCAGTCCTATTAGATTGATAATCCAAAGTACATTTGTTGTCCTGAAACAGCAATAGCCATTCTATTAGCCAACAGATACTGTGACTGCAACTTCAAAATTGATATCACCCATGAGGTCAAATATTTCTGTTCAGAGAGAGAGTTGTCCCAAATAAGGCAGACTTTAGTGACTGCAAGCTGCAGAAAAATAATTTAGGGATTGGGCCACTAATGTGCTTCAGCACATAGAGCGCAGAATAACTTGTATTAAAGTGACTAAGCTAATGACAGAGACTTGGAGAGACTTCCATGATTTAAACTTTTGAGCAAAGAGTTCATTTATATCAGAAGAGTTCTTAAGATTAATATTCAGAATCTCGTGTACTGTTTTGCACACAACAGAATAATACATTTGATGGTTTAGTATTCTTTAAGGGACTGTAACTTGTGTATACAGTAAACCAAATCAAGCCAAGAAAACATTGTGAGACAAAGTGCAAAATAACTGAGTAGCTCTATGCATACGTAATGTGGAAAACCAGTGTCGAGCAGTGTTATTGCTTACTTGATATCTCACAGAGCAGACTCTGAGCAATTTGCTGTAAATGCAGAGATATGTTTGGTTCCTGGAGCGCTGGACCTACCTATTTACATGAGCTTGTGAATGAAATTGACTGCACTGTGACAAAATGATATTAATAAAAATAATGCGACTGAGTCCTGGAATAGAACCACAAAGTAAAAAAACATACCGATACTCAATGAGTCAAAGCCTTATACCGACATTCATTAAAAACTCTGCCAAAGCAGATTTCAATCCAGAATTGCCCTGTTTGTGCAGCATTTACAGTGATAGAAATGATGATTGAATATGCAGGATAACTGCATTATAACTATTACTTCTGGTTACTGAATAGGCCTATTACTGTACATATCATTGGGCCATTTTTAGTAGATTTAGGACTTATTCACACAGCCTTTTTATTGTGCACTTTTTTGGGTCCATTGTAATGAACCACTTGCGTGCAGCAAGTCCTAATGTGGTCCGTTTTTCTGGACCAGAATAGCACGTTTCAGTTTGTATGCCGAGAGTCCCTTGGACTATACACTGACAACACACAACTGCACAGGGAGTCGCTATGGAAAATATAAAGAAATACTGTGTGAATAAGCTCTAGAAGTGTAACTAAGTTTTCATTTTTATTTTCAGAAATCCATAGTTCAGGTAAAGATAAACGTTGTAATATATTTTATTTAAAGGGGCTCTATCAGCAAAATCATGCTGGATGAGCCCCACATATGCGTGAATAGCCTTGATGATGCACGATCCGACGTCATCTTCTGTCACGTCTTCATCTTCTTTATTCTTCCAGCGATGTCCTCCTGTCCTGGCTCTTCCATGCCTTCATCTTCTTTTATTCCGGAATGAAGAAGTTCGCAAGCATACTGGACATGCGCAGTATGCTTGCGTAGTTCTAAGGTGTACTTAGAACTACAACAAAAATGGCACCGGTGTGTGCGCAGTATCGCTCTGGAGGGAGCGCTACTGCGCACGCGTGGAATTTGAAAACAACCCTCCCGGAAGAACAAAAGATCAAGGCGGGAAAGTGACCAGAACAGGAGGACGTCTGTGGAAGAAGAAAGAAGAGGAATGCTTGACAGCAAGATGACGTCAGATCGTGCATCACCGCCCATCGTGCACGATAGGTATAATTTACATATATGTTTTTATGGTTCTATCTTAAAACGGGGGGGGGAGGTTTAAAATAAGATTAGCGGTGCCTGAATAGCCTTTGTAAAGGCTATTCATGCATATGTGGGGCTCATACAACATCATTTTGCTGATAGAGCCCCTTTAAGCAAAGTGCCACTTATTTCTACTTTCTGTCACTGATCAAATCTGTTTAGTAACTATATGGAGAGGGGAGGAAGGAGAACTCCTCAAAGAGACATCAGCAATGTAAAGAGACAGCTCTTTTTCACAACACATTGGGGTTATTTGGAATTAGTATCCAGCCTCCTCCAGACAAATATAAAGTTGTAATATTGTAGACTGGCCTCATATCTCTGTCTTTTTTTCTTTTCTTCCTCCCTCTTCCTCAGAGCCCATTGTAAACTGAGACTGCTTGTTTACTGACAAGAATGAATCAGATAAGAAGTGAAGAGAAGATAAATACTGAAAGAAACAGTTACTTTTTTTTTTAGTGAAGCATATTGCAAACTTTGTTCCTTTCACCTGCACTACTGATTTTTTGAAAATTACTAAAACTTTAATTGTTCTTTTGATGTTATATTGCTGTAATTATATATTATTATTATCTCTAAAACTCCAGGGAACTGCACTTATGAATACAAGAAAGGCTTAAATAAATTATATATTATTATTATTATTATTATTATTTATTTTGTCCTACTTATATAGTGCAAACATATTCCGCCGAACTTTACAGACATTGTCAATCGCTGTCCCATAAATGGCTCACAATCTACATTCTCTATCAGTATGTCTGATGGCGTGTGGGAGGAAACCTGAGTTCCTCGGTGTAACCTCCTTGCAGATGTTGTCCTTGGCAGAATTTGAACCCTTGACTCCAGTGCTACAAGGCTGCAGTGCTGACCATTGAACTGGGGTTCTTTCCATATATAATTAAACAAAAATTATATATATCCTTGTGAGCATTAGTGTTTATTTTTTTTAGATTTTCCATTATCTTTTACATTTAGTAATAAGGATATACGTTTTAAACAACCCCACTTTAGGCAGTGACTCTCCTACAACTCTCCTACAAATATATATATATACAGTACAAACCAAAAGTTTGGATACACCTTCTCATTCAAAGAGTTTTCTGTATTCTCATTCAACTATGAAAATTGTAGATTCACACTGAAGGCATCAACACTATGAATCAACACATGTGGAATTATATACTTAACAAAAAAGTGTGATACAACTGAAAATATGTCTTATGTTCTAGGTTCTTCAAGGTTCTTTTGCTTTGATTCCTGCTTTGCACACTCTTGGCATTCTTTTGATGAGCTTCATGAGGTAGTCACCAGAAATGGTTTTCACTCCACAAAATAAACGTTAAAGTTTAATAAAAGTTCTAAATCACTCCTTTCCCTAGAATACATAGAAAGGTAGGAAATTACTGTGAAAACACATACACATTAGGTATCCCTGTGTCTGAAAGTGCAGTGTTCCTGTTCTGTCAGGAAGGGGTTAATAGGAGCACTGCAGATACCCTATATTCAGCCAGGTTGAATTCCAAGTGGGGGAAAAACAAAACAGTCCTCAAGCCCAGGGAAGGGGCAGACAGACAACCAAAACACCCCCTCCCCTTCCCCAGCACCCAGCAACTACTGCATCCAAAAACTCCAACCTTTTGAAATTTTCCACTAGCTGCTGTATTTTCCCCCTCAGCTTATACTCAAGTCAATAAGTTTCCCCAGTTTTTTGTGGCAAAATTAGGAGCCTCGGCTTGGAGCCCCCTCCCCTCCCCCCACATTCTTCCCAGCAATAGCAGAGTCATAAAAGTTCTTCCCCAGCAACAATACAGACAAAAAGACTGAGTATCACATGTAAACCTAGTACAGGCCTAAAAGGCCCCTGGTGCCCCCTCCCCCCACACTCTTCCCAGCAATAGCAGAGTCATAAAAGTTCTTCCCCAGCAACAATACAGACAAAAAGACTGAGTATCACATGTAAAACTAGTACAGGCCTAAAGGCCCCTCACCTTGCAAGTTTTGCTTCTACTGCCCATGTGGAGATCTGCAGATCTCCCTGTATGCTAATTTTTTAAAGCTGGATAACCCCTTTAAAGGGGCTCTATCATTAGGAAAAGTCATTTTTAACTAAGCACATCCTTGCATAGCCTTTAGAAAGTCTATTCCACGCCTACCTTTAGTATGTAGATTGCTTCAGTGGTTTCTGAATAATTCCATTTTTATTCATATGCTAATGAGCTTCCAGCCAGCACAGGAAGTTCCCAGCAGCACTCGTCTTTCCTATTATTTCCTATGTGTGCGTGCAAACAGGAAGCTGAGTCATCAGCAGCCTCCCATAGGAAACAATAGGAGAGGAGTGCACAATGTATCGTGCACCAGTCTAATTGGCATATGATTAAAAACAGACTTATTCAGAAACCACTGAGGCAATCTACATACTAAAGGTAGGTGTAAAATAGCCTTTCTAAAGGCTATGCAAAGATGTGATTAGTTAAAAATGACTTTTCCCAATGATAGAGCCCCTTTAAAAGAATAAAAAGAAGGGATTACTCAAATCCAGATATTAGATATAGATAGGACTGAGAGATTTCCCTACTTATAGATACATAAAGGATGGAGGGGTGATTGTATTAATTGTTCATCTAACAAGTCCAATACGGGATATGAATGTATCTAAAGGCATGTGTATTTAAATACCAAACTGAATGACCAGGTTTTAATGAATGTTTATGAAATGTTATATTTTATTGCAAATCATATATTCTGTATTTTGCAGTCAGTTGATAGGTATTTACTTGAATATGACTCTCTGTGAATTTTTTAAATGCATTGACTGGTAAGCCTGCTTATGTAATGTGTTGGGGTACACATCAGTACTCAGGCAGGTAAATACATATGGCAGAAAGGGATCTGCAAAATTTCTAAAATCTAAGGGTGCCTTCACACGGAGTTCAAAAAAAAAAAAAAGACGTGTAAAATGTAGTTTGCCATTGAGTTCAATGGCTTTTTTTTTTTAATGCGCGTCTTTTTGCATGCGTCTTTTTCCTAAATTTAGTATACTGTGTGCGCCTGTCCTTTCATGCATCCTTTCAGAATACCCTGTATGTGTACATGAGAAGTAGAACTGTTTGTGGCAATCATATGACGTGTTTTCTGCATTTTAGCAGTTTCCACCACTGTATTAATTTCTAAGTTTCAGCTTTCTCTGAATTAGTATGTGTAGGTTAAGCTAGGTTCACAACGGAGTTGAGGTTTCTGTTCTTTGGGTCCACTTGGGAATCTGAAAAATGGAAACTCAGTCTCCTAAAAAAGAGGTTACCCATAGACTATAATGGGATTCGCAGGGTTTCTGCCTGAGAAATGCAGAGAGAAAAGTCCTGCTGCAGGATTTTTCTCTCCATATTTTACAAGCAGAATTGGGGATGGAATTCCTGAACACAGATCTGAACATAGTTTTAGTTGCATGGTGATATCTCCTATACACGGCATGTGGAGAAACAGGATTTTCTGTTCTCTCTCTTTTTTTTCTCTTTTGGATGCAGCATAGAAGACATTATATAGCAGTACTTAGCAGTATTTATGTTGCTAAGGTACTTAAGGCATGATTTATCATTAAACAGTACATCAGTGGTTTTTTTCCTCACTCATATTCCCCTTGCTGTCCCTTCCCTCTACTTAGACGTACATGGGCAGTTGTAATCTGTTATCTCTTAGTCTTTCTCATCTCAAAGTAGGTTTAGTAGAAATTTCTGAATGGGGGAGCAGTTTAGAAGGCATGGGGGTGAGCATGAGCATTGAAGACTGTACTATTGATTTGTGAAAGGTTTGGTGAAAGTGCAGTAACCATTTATAGCTACTGCTAGGGATGATATATACATTGTATATGAGTTATGAAATGTTTTATAAAACCTTAGCTTTTTAATATTTAGGGAGACTGTGTTTCCATTACTTCTTGGTGCATTTTTGCACAATGATAAGCAATTTTGTTATTTATATTACCTTTGTGTTAATTTTGTGTTTTCTTATTGTAGGCTTATCTTAGCAGCCAATAGGGATGAATTTTACCACAGACCTTCCAAACCTGCTGATTTCTGGGGCAGCAATAATGAAATCCTTAGTGGTATGTATGAATCAAGAAACTCCATCTTGTTGTTGCATTCCAACTCTAGTTTTAAGGTTTTCTAGTCTATTATTATAGCTATTAAATGATGTAATGTTATGATTTCTGTATGCAGGTTTGGACATGGAGACGGGGAAGGAAGGAGGAACTTGGTTGGGTATCACTAAAAAAGGGAAGTTTGCTGCTCTCACAAACTACTTACAACCGAAAATAGATGTAAATGCCAAAGGCAGAGGTAAGAGATAAAGTCTTTGATATCATGTCATATAAAAGTGATCTTGGGAACACAATCCAAACCATATAATCATAGAAGCTAGATAGTACAAACCTTTTGCATTATGTATTATGTTTAGTCTGATTTTAATAAAGTTTTAAAATATAACAGAAAAGACAAAATCAAAACAAAGGTGTAGTGTCTCACAGGCCTCGCCTATGAACAAGAAGATGGGGGTGAGACCCCAGCCGGCATTATAAAACATGCTAAGGTAATAAAAGTAGGGAGCCATGAAAACAACATTGATACAGATATGGGGGGAGACAGAAAAAAAAGAAATATTTCTTTTGCAAGAGGGGGGTGTAACAACATATACTGTATGCGAAAAAGAAAAATCGCTGTTGTGTCTTGAGGTTAAAGAAGATATCCACCTTTTAAAAATTGATAGCCTATAAAATTGGCAGATGAACCATTTTCCAAGCAGTGTAGCATTGTTTACATGTCCTGCATTTATTAATAATCGCCATATTTAAGCCTATGGGACAATGCTGGAGTAACCACAACCACTGCTACAAAAAATATGGAAACTGAGCAGTGCAGTTCCTGCCAGGTAGAGAATTCCGGGAGCTAAGCGCCAGGGACACAGCTGACCTGCAGTGGTCCCAAACCCCCACCAGTCTGAAAATGATGGACTATTTTAACGATAGGTCATCAATTTTTAAAATTGAATAACCTCTTTAAAACAAAATTTCACACCCAATGGCAGAGCTGGATGCATCAAAACATCCCTTTCTTTTACTTAGATAAGGTGCATTTGTTAAGAAAATGTATACAAAGATATATTGTCTTGTCTTTTCCATTTCATGTCTTTGTTGCTAAAACTGCCATCCCCCAGGCCCTTTTAAAGGGACACAATTACCTGAAAACTAAGAAAAAAATAAATAAAAAGATGTATTTGCTCCTCTTTAGGCCAGTCTGCAGGATAATCACATGGAGGGGGGAAGGCTTGGCTCCTCTTCACAATAATACTGTAATGGAGTGTCAATGACAGTGAAATTAGTGAAGCTCTTGGGCACTGATGGCGAACCTATGGCACGCGTGCCAGAGAGGGCACGCAGAGCCCCCTCTGCTGGCACGCGTGCTGTCGCCCTGATCGCTCACTAACGGCGAATCCGATGCAGGATTCCCCGTTAGTGAGCGATCGCTGCCTTCAGCTGGTTGTGCAAATGCGCATCCAGCTGAAAACTGTCAGTGTAGCTCAGTGTAGGCCACGCGTACTACGCGGCCTACACTGACTACAGAGTGTGACCTCTGAACAAGCGCGGGCGTGATGACGTAAGTCATCAGCGCGCGCAGTGAACAGAAGAGAGAACACCCGGCAGCTCTTCAGGTAACTATATTGTGTTTGTTTGCACTGTCAGGGGAGGGGGGCAACGGTAGACATTTCATGTTGTGTAGGAGGGGGCTACTGTAGACTTTCATGCTGTGTGGGTAGGGGGCTACTGTGGACCATTTTATGCTGTATGGGAGGGGGCTACTGTGGACCTTTCATGTTGTGTGGGAGGGGGCTACTGTAGACTTTCATGCTGTGCGGGTAGGGGGCTACTGTGGACCATTTTATGCTGCTACTGTGGATCTTTCATGCTCTGTGGGAGGGGGCTACTGTGGACCAGTTCATGTTGTGTGGGAGGGGGCTACTCTGGACCAGTTCATGTTGTGTGGGAGGGGGCTACTCTGCACCATTTCATGCTGTGTGGGAGGGGGCTACTGTGGACCATTTCATGTTGTGTGGGAGGGGGCTACTGTGGACCATTTCATGTTGTGTAGGAGGGGGCTACTGTGGATCTTTCATGCTCTGTGGGAGGGGGCTACTGTGGACCATTTCATGTTGTGTGGGAGGGGGCTATTGTGGACCATTTCATGTTGTGTGGGAGGGGGCTACTGTGGACCAGTTCTTGTTGTGTGGGAGGGGGCTACTGTGGACCAGTTCATGTTGTGTGGGAGGGGGCTACTGTGGACCAGTTCATGCTGTGTGGGAGGGGGCTACTGTAGACCAGTTCATGCTGTGTGGGAGGGGGCTACTGTGGACCAGTTCATGCTGTGTGGGAGGGGGCTACTGTGGAGTATACAGGTATAATCCTGTGTGGGGGCCACTGTGGGCCAGATTGTACTGTGTGGGGGGCCACTGAGGGGCAGATTGTACTGTGTGGGGGGGCCACTGAGGGGCAGATTGTACTGTGTGGGGTCCCCTCACTATGTATATCACACAGTATTTGTTTTATAGCAGACGTGAAATTAGTACAGGATGTAATAACATTGCACGGTAACTATAAAACAGATCCTGTGCGATGTAAATAGTGAAAATTAATTGTTTAAAAGTACAGAATGCAGAGACCTTTACCTTTCAGTACAAGATCTGTAAAGCCCCAGTCACATGACTGTAATTTGTGGGTCCGCAATTGTGGACCCACAGAGTTTTAAGGTTAAATTGCCGTATTGGCACTCCGTGATAATTTATTTGGTTTTGGGTTGCAGTTTAGGCACTCGGTCTTAAAAAGGTTCGCCATCACTGCTCTAGGGCATGAATTACCCTAGGGGGAGACTAGGATAAAATGTTTGTTGTTTTACATCTACTTTGTGCATATCATGAAAGGCAAAACTTTGAAATCCTGAGAGGTTTTTATATATGTAAATTTTGCTTCAGCAGTCCCTATTACAGCACTAACTGTTATGTTATCGAGCACTCCAGGGACTCTGAAAGGCATGTTTATCAAGTTAAGGAACATTTACAGAACGAGGTTGGGGGATTAGGTATTTAGTATTCAGTAGTCCATATTACAGCTTGCTGTGTTACCCAGCTTTCCTGGGACCCTGAAAGAGATATCTGGCAAGTTATAGAACAATTATGGAGCTAGAATCGGATTTATTTAGACCTATTTAGTATTCAGCAGTGCCTATTACATCATTATTTGGTATGCTACCCAATTTTCCTTGAAGGCAAATCTGGCAACACATGGCACATTTGTGGAAAAAGACCGGGATTTATTTAGATATTAGTATTCAGTATTCCCAATTACAGCTCTACATGGTATGCTACCCAGCATTCTCAGAATACTCAAAGGTAATTTTTGCAAGCTTTAGCATGATTTTGGAGAAAGTAGAAGATTTATTTAGGAATGTTTAATATTTAGCATTCCCTATTACTGCATAGCCTGGTATATTACCCAGCTCATCCAGAACCCTAAAAGGCAAATCATAGCATCATAGCAAGCTATGATTATAGCGCAAGGAGGATGATCTATTTAGGTATAGTATTCAGTATTACCTATTTCAGCTCCAGATGTTTATTACCCAGCTTTCACAGAATTCTGAAAGGCAAATCTGGCAAACTCTAGAGCAAAAAAGACTTATTTTATATTACTTTATTATTCATCAATCCCTATTATACCATTATGTTGCCCAGCTTTCCTAGGACCCTGAAAAGCAAATTTGTTCTGGTATTATTTAGTACATATACGAATTGTATCAGGTCAATGCAGAGGATATGACAAACATACGCTGGCATTCAGAATATCTATCCATGGATTGTTACCCAGTTTTCCAAAGCTCCTGAAAAGTAAATACACATAATACTGCAGGGATATAGGAAAGAGGGGAATTATCAAGGTATAACTACATATATTTGCCATTCAGAAGTTTGGGAAAGTTGAGTGACTTTCCCTTTAGAGCTGTACTTCTGCTGGTATTGTTGCTACTGTTGATTATTCGGTTGCCACATCCATTTCATACACACAGTTACTTGAGGGACTCCTTCCAACAAAATGGCCACACTCATTGTATAGAAAAAAGTACGCAGCCTAAACCCGGGCTTCTCCTCATAGTCTTCCTGGTTCATGTGCATTAGCATTAGAGAGTGGCATGGATTTATTTTTTATACTCTGTAATTATGATATAAGACAAATAAAGAGCAAGAAAAATCAGATGATGTCATATTGATAATCATTTGTGGGGGGTTTCTGTGTTTGCATTCTGGTTTTAGTAGCCCTTATATTGTCTAAAGAAATCTAACTCTGGAAGACAAATATGTACTGACTCTCTAAGATGAATACATTGACTGAACAGTGACATCACTGCAATAGTTTTGTCTTTGCTTCTAGGGATTCACAATGCATTGTAAAAGATTTAACATGGATTTGGGTCTGAACTAAATACTACATTTGCAAAGATACATTAATTTTTTTTTCTTCCCATGTAATCAAAATTTCTGTACTGAAAATGTAAAGACTGATCTACCATTTTGGAGTGATGTATGGAATGAAATGATGTAGAAGACAATTACCATTCTGACAAGTTTTATAAAACTTGCTAAGTTCTGTATAAGACAAGCCTTTATAGAGAACTTGGCAAAACGTTTGTGATGTTGGATTGACTGTGGGAGATCTCTGGAGTCTAAATTTAGCTAAAGGAAAACTGTCATGGATTTGCTATAGATAATTGTGATGACCTTTAGCTTTTTGCTGATCTGAAACAAGTATGATGAAGTTATGAGTCTGCGATGAGGACTTTCCTGGAGGGACGATCATGACTGTAAAACTTTGAATCCAGAAAATGTTGAAGGAACCAATTTGCTTTCCTATGTTATGTACATTAAACTGGCATACAAGGCATAAAATGTTCCAACATTCTCCCTCCAGGTGCAGGGCCTTGCAGATGATACACATCATTTATCAGAATCCATCCATCTTGTCATATATTAGGGGTTATGAAGACTGGTGTTAATAACACCACTCTTTATAAATATACCCCAAAGTATTTAGCAGCCGTTCCTTTTTATTTCTTTTGGTGCAATAATAGCCTTTACTTTTTGTGATAGACTTTACCTTTTCATTGTGTATAGGTAGAGGTGAGTGAACACTATTCGTAACAGTCGTTCCGAATAGCACGCTCCCATAGAAATGAATGGAAGCGGCCGGCACACAGACTTTGCCGGCGGACGGTCGCTTAACCCCCCATGTGCCGGCTACGTCCATTCATTTCTATGGGAGCGTGCTATTCTAAACTATTCGACTGTTTCGAATAGTGTTCGCTCATCTCTATGTAGAGGTACTGATTTTGATGAAAAGGGCTACTTATTGCCCCAATTCACCCTTTTTGGTGGTTCAGACTCCTTTGCAGTCTTGTCATTCTGCCAGTAAGTTTTCCATTTCATGTGTTTGTTAGTTATCCATTTCCCTTTGGTCCTCGGAAGTGTCATGTGACCGGCAGTTCAAATCCCGAAGTGACACAGCATCTTATGTGCAGACAAGAAGTCAGCTTTCCTTTAATTTTGGAAGACTTTTGGAAGAATAAATAAAGAAAATGACATCCTGTCCACACATAAGATGTTGTATTATTTGTAGAGCATTATTGTGCTAGTTACATGAGGACCAGAAGGAAGTGGACAGCCACAGGTAAGAAGATTATTTTCAGTAGAATCCTTTGTGTACAGTCTAATGAACCAGTGAATAAATAATATTGCGGAATGCTATCTTAATTTCAGATTCTTAATGTTTCAGAATTCATTTTCACTGGTTTAGAATCCCCAGTCACTCCTTTATGACACTTGGCATTGCACACGGTGATCTCAGGCTTTTATGTATTTATTTTGTTTGCTTAGTTTTAGTTCACATCATTCCGTGAAAAAGGATGACACAGCGATCTTTGGTTGTGGGATAGGACTTGCGGCCAAAGTCGCCATATAGTCCTAGCCTATAAAAAGCTCTGTGTGAACCCAGTTTAACAAGAATAAAAAACTGCACAGATTAGAAAGCTGTAGTTTTCAGCTGGATGCATTTTAGTCAGTGACTTACTTCATCATTCAGAGCACTATCATTATGAGCTTTTGTAGCATGCAACATATGTTTATGGGGAGGACACTCACAGTTAACCAGAGCAGCAATGTTGACTTGTTACAGTAGGTGACATCATGTACCCACAGGGTGAATAGACTGCAGGTTTTCCATCTGGATCTTCAGTCAAATATTTACAGGATATTTTTACACACAGATCTCAAAACTCACATCTCATCTACACGCTGTGGGAAAAACTCTATTCAGAAATTGATAGGCGGTGTGGATATAAAATTTGTCATTTCAACTCTTGCTGCAGATATTCATTGCAGATTTCTGTTTGCATAAAGTGGAATCCACTGCAAAATCTGAATATTATAGAAAGGGGTTTTGCTGCCGGGTTTCTGCAATTCCAAGGAGAAAATTGCTACCAATTTTTTCAGTGTGGATATGTCCTTAGGCTGAGTAATATAAAATAAAAAACTTGATAGTCTTCAGTAGCTGATACCTTTTTAATGGCTAAGGGCTCGTACTGCGTTCTCCTCTCCGTACTGCAGGTTTCCGTTTCCTGCATAAAACAGAGCAGGAGATGGAAACCTGCAGGAGTCTTTCTCACCCATTCATTTGAATGGGTGAGAAAGCTGTCCAGCCGTGAGCGGCGGTGAACGTTTTATGTTCTCCGCCGCAGAACCGGGTTTTATAATCCGGACACAGAGTCGGACATGCAGTACTCTGTGTCCGGATTAAAAAAAACGATTTCGCTCATGGCCGGACCCGGTCTGTGGTTTCCATCTTCTGGCATGCAGAAGACGGAAACCACAGAATGGAGACCCTGAACGCAGGTGTGAACCTAGTGTAACTAATAATGATGACAGATTACAAAGTTTCGGAACTCTAGACTCCTTTCTCAAGTAAATTTACTTGAGAAAGGAAGCGAGAGTTCCAAAACGTTGTAATCTGTCATCATTATTAATTAGCCATTAAAAAGGTACCAGCTACTGAAGACTATCAAATTTTTTATTTTTATTTTTTTTTTTTTTATATATTTCCTACCCCCTGGCTAACGGTACGAGAACAAACATTTTCCTTATACTTAGGCTGAGAATGCATACAGGCTTATTGTAGCAAGGTTTTCCAGTTTTAAGCTGGTTTCTCAAGACTGTGTGATAACTGGCTGCCCTTAATAATCGCGCAGGTGGCGTATGGGTGACACATAGATGTCACCCGTGTGCCGCCCGTGCACTGGCCATGCTGCCACAGCCCCTTTCATTTAATGAATAGGAGCATGGCTGCAAAATTGGACAGGAATAAGACCTGTTTAATAATTTGCGTCCCGGAATGTCCTCCCGCACATATTACCGTGTAATTCACAGTCAATTCTCAGTTTTATTAAGTTTTTACAAATTTTTACATGAAATATTTAAGATGCAATAAATCATTAATTCAATTGTGATTTCACCATTGTCAGTTTTTTTTGCTGTCTTTGTAATGTCTGTTAAATTTTTTTTGCACCATTTTTAAAAAGTTGCACGTTATAAATGCTCCATGTTACTCTAAATATACCTTGCTCACTTTCTCAGTCAAAAAAAACTAAGTTCTAGGCCCATAAGAAAGATAAATTCTGCACACAAAATTTAAAGGGTTTCTATCATTGCAAAAACTAATTTTTAACTAAGCATACACTTGCATAGCCTTTAGAAAGGCTATTCCACACATACCTTTTGTATGTAAATCGCCTCAGTCGTTTTTTGAATGAGCCTGCTTTTATTCATATGCTAATTAGCCAGCAACAAGCACCTGAAGTCTCAGTGAGCACTGTCTGCTATGTGTGAGAGCAGGGAGATGAGTCATCAACAGCAGCAGCCTTCCCCTGTGTACACACAGTAGAGAGTGCTTGCTTAGACTTCCGGTGCTCGTTGCTGGTTAAATAACATATGAATAAAAGTGGGCTCATTCAAAAACGACTGAGGCGATTTACATACAAAAGGTATGTGTGGAATAGCCTTTCTAAAGGCTATGCAAGTATATGCTTAGTTAAAAATTAGTTTTCCCAATGATAGAGCCCCATTAAAGAATTTTAAAAAGCACAGAACACGAAAAACAATGCTAGAGGCTGGATAAGTCCTCCCCTTAAATTACAAGCAACTTGGTGAACTTCAACTGTCCCTTCATGGTTAAAATGAGAAAATCTCACTACAAGATCTCTGGGTGTAGCTGTGGATTAACCCTTATTATTTGACTAACCCAAGTGAAATATGACTGAATCCTAAATATATTTTAGTTCTATAATCTCTAGCAGTGTTATGTAAAAGGTAGCGGTTATATAAGAAAATCAGCTTGTTAAAATAGTTTGTGTCTGTCATCAGAAGACTCTCAGTCATATCCTAACACTTTAACCTGAAAAGAAAGAGATCAAACTTGAAAAGGAAGTGTAGCATCTCATGTTGAAATTCCTCCAAACTGTCTAAATGGCTATAGTTTTGTATAATATTCAAGCAGGTCACTAGTGGACCCAGTTCTCACTTTTTTTTTTTTTAAGGTAGCTTGTGAGCCCCATATAGGGATCACAATATACAGTCATGGCCAAAAGTTTTGAGAATGACACAAATATTATATTTTCACATGATCTGCTGCCCTCTGGTTTTTATGTGTGTTTGTCAGATGTTTTTATCACATACAGAAATATAATTGCAATCATATTATGAGTAACAAAAGCTTATATTGACAGTTAGAATGAGTTAATGCAGCAAGTCAATATTTGCAGTGTTGACCCTTCTTATTGAGGACCTCTGCAATTCTCCCTGGCATGCTCTCAATCAAATTCTGGACCAAATCCTGACTGATAGCAGTCCATTCTTGCACAATCAATGCTTGCATTTTGTCAGAATTTGTAGGTTTTTGTTTGTCCACTCGTCTCTTGATGATTGACCACAAGTTCTCAATGGGATTAAGATCTAGGGAGTTTCCAGGCCATGGACCCAAAATCTCTATGTTTTGTTCCCTGAGCCATTTAGTTATCACCTTTGCTTTATGGCAAGGTGCTCCATCATGCTGGAAAAGGCATTGTTGATCACCAAACTGCTCTTGGACGGTTGGGAGAGGTTGATCTTGGAGGACATTCTGGTACCATTCTTTATTCATGGCTGTGTTTTTAGGCAAGACTATGAGAGAGCCGATTCCCTTGGCTGAGAAGCAACCCCACACATGCTTTGCAGTTGGCATGAGACAAGACTGGTGGTAGCGCTCACCTCGTCTTCTCCGAATAAGCTGTTTTCCAGATGTCCCAAACAATCGAAAAGGGGATTCATTAGAGAAAATGACTTTACCCCAGTCCTCAGCAGTCCACTCCCTGTACCTTTTGCAGAATATCAGTCTGTCCCTGATGTTTTTTTCTGGAGAGAAGTGGCTTCTTTGCTGCCCTCCTTGAGACCAGGCCTTGCTCCAAGAGTCTCTGCCTCACAGTGCGTGCAGATGCACTCACACCTGCCTGCTGCCATTCCTGAGCAAGCTCTTCACTGCTGGCGTCTGCTGGTCTTTCTTGGGCGCCCTGGAGCCGTTTTGCCAACAATGGAACCTCTCTCCTTGAAGTTCTTGATGATGCGATAGATTGTTGACTGAGGTGCAATCTTTGTAGCTGCGATACTCTTCCCTGTTAGGCCATTTTTGTGCAGTGCAATGATGACTGCACGTGTTTCTTTAGAGATAAGCATGGTTAACAGAAGAGAAACAATGATGCCAAGCACCAGCCTCCTTTTAAAGTGTCCAGTGGTGTCATTCTTACTTAATCATGACAGATTGATCTCCAGCCCTGTCCTCATCAACATCCACACCTGTGTTAATGGAGCAATCACTGAAACAATGTTAGCTGGTCCTTTTAAGGCAGGGCTGCAATGATGTTGAAATGTGTTTTGGGGGATAAAGTTCATTTTCTAGGCAAATATTGACTTTGCAAGTAATTGCTGTTAAGCTGATCACTCTTTATAACATTCTGGAGTATATGCAAATTGCCATTAGAAAAACTGAAGCAGTAGACTTTGTAAAAATTAATATTTGTATCATTCTCAAAACTTTTGGCCATGACTGTACATTTTTTTCCTATCAGTATGTCTTTGTAAAATGGGAGGAAATCCACGCAAACACAGGGAGAACATACAAACTTCTTGCAGAGGTTGTTCATGGCAGGTTTTGAACCCAGGACTCCAGAGCTGCAAGGCTACAGTGCTAACCACTGAGCCACCGTGTTGCCCCGAACCAGTTCACACTTTATCTGAGTGGACGTCCCCACATAATTTAATTCCCCCACATAATGGCCAGTCACCATAGATATGTTAACATACAATAAAGAAAAAAATAAACTCACCTAGCCCCATTCTCATTCAGAATCAGTAGGGAGGAGAAAGCCTGCACAGAATATATCAGAATATATCTGATTTGGGGCCAGAATTGTGTTTCTTTGAGATTGCAAACACGTTATAGAAAAGCAGCAAAATAAATTGCTGTGTTTTACAGTACCAGCAAAGTAAATTAGATTTTTCTTAATCTCATACACATATTGCAGAAAATCTGCTTCTTAAAAAATGCACATAGCATGTAGATTTTCCCTGTGTGTTTAGGAAGTGTTTTCCCTATAGATTAGGCTGCATTCACACAGAATTTTTGGTCAGGAAAAATACGCTCAAGAAAATTTTTGAGGCGTTTCCTGAAGCGTTTTTTTAAAGCGTTTTCCACTTGAAAAAAAATCAATGCAAGTCAATGAGAGGTTGGAAATCAGCCTGGCGTTTTTTGAAGCGGTTTTTGTCAAAAACGCCTCAGAAAAAACAGTAGCGGTTTTTCCGCCTCCATTGACTTGCATTGAATTTTTCAAATGGAGAACACCTGAAGAATGGACATGTCGCTTCTTTTTTCCGCTAGCAGAAAATCCACTAGTGGATTTTTCTGCTAGCGGAAAATTTAAAAAAAAAAAAAAAAAAAGCAGGTTACATAGGACTGTATGGTGAGGAGGATTTTGAGGCGGATTCCTGTCCAAATATCTGACCGAAAAATAGAGAAAGAAAACAGTAAAAAAAAATATGAATGATTATCTATATTAGACGTTGTTCACTTCTGCTCCATTAGGATCCTCCATCGCATTAGCACAGCTAGACAGAATAGCACAGCAGGCTCTGTAACTATTGGATGTGGACATAAACAACTGTCAGGCGTCAGTGGAGTTTGTGAGCCACCAGTCATATCAGGTTGTCATGGACAATAAACATTTAGATAAGTTTCATTCATTGCCGGAGTATAAAGGTTACTAGTTTTAAGAGTAATCAAATAATCTGTCATATTAAATCAACTGAACCGTCAGAAAACAAGACATCACAACAGGGCCTTAAATCTACCTGTATCAGATCAGAGGCTGAACTCTGGTCATCCCATACAGACAAGCTTGCTATATTTCAAGCTACATTACATTCATGTATTTTGGTAGGAGAGAACGTATAAGTGGCTCCAGGATGACAGGTGAATATTCTGACTATAAAAGGCAGCAATCTTCACATGATCTCCCTTTATTTGGCAGTGTCTGACAAGTACATTTATCCTAATCTGCAAAACAATAAAAATAAGAGAGCGTTTAGCTGGGCAGCCACTCGCTAAAGTGTTTGGATATTGGTTACATTAGTATTACAACTTGAAAATACAACACCTTTTCATTTGACAAATTTAGTGATTCATCATAGTAGGATGTAGCTGACAGCAGCTGCTGAGATCATGCAGACATGGCAGAAACGTCTTTGAAGGATTTTATATCTCTGACTCTAATCACTTTTTGTCTGAACATATTTAACCCTTTCAGCATCAGGACTTTTAAAATAATTTCACCCATTTGACACACGAAACTCAAACCTGAATTATAAAAATAAGAAAAATCATATTTTGCATTCATATATATTGTTACTGAAAGTAAACCCAGAAATTTGTACTTGTGGTTGCCTTCATGCCATTTTGCATTAAACTGTAACACAAACTGTACTAATCTGATTGGTAAGTGGGGTGATGGCTTGAACAAAAGTTCCTTTATCTCACCCTGGGGTCGCTTTGAAGGTGGAGAGATGGGGACACGCTGTATTCTTCCTCACTGCGTTCGCTTGCATTTTTCCCTCTGCTACATGGACACCAAAGGCAAATTATTTTATTCTGCTGCTCCAATAGCTTTCATATTGGTATCATTTCACACATAGTATTCTGGCCCCTAATATGACATCAAGGTCTAAAATCTTGCCCATATATGTTGGCAATGACTTTTGTTTAAATTCATGGAGTATTTTGTTTGGCATAAAAGAGTTAAATATATTACCGTATTTTCCGGACTATAAGCCGCACATAAAAACCTACGATTTCCTCAGAAATCGTAAGTGCGGCTTATAGTCCGGTGCGGCTTATATATGGATGGAAGCGGCGGCAAAGACTGCGTGCCGCTTCCATACATACATAAAAGGCACCGTAAGGGTGCATTCACACTACCGAACGCCGGCGTGTATCACAGCCGCACACGCCGGCGTTACAGCAGGGCTGCCGGACACTTCCTATTCATTTCTATGGGAGCAGGCATGCGAGCGCTCCCCATAGAAATGAATGGACAGACACTTCCCATTCATTTCTATGGGAGCCGGCATGCGAGCGCTCCCTATAGAAATGAATGGAAAAAAGCAGTCCATTCATTTCTATGGGGAGCGCTCGCATGCCTGCTCCCATAGAAATGAATAGGAAGTGTCCGGCAGCCCTGCTGTCACGCTGAAACAGAACGTGAAACTTACCCAGCGGTGCAGGGCGGGCGGGCGGGCATTCAGGCCTCCTCTGCCTCCGATGTTCCGTCCTTCTCCTCCGGCGCTCGCTGATAATGGCCTGGGCGCATGCGCAATATCATAATGCTTCTACTGCGCATGTGCCCTGGCCATTATCAGCTTGCGAGCGCCGGAGGAGGACGGAACATCGGAGGAAGAGGAGGCCTGAATGCCCGCCCACCCTGCACCGCTCGGTAAGTTTCACAGTCTGTTTCAGGCTTTTATTTTAAAACGGGGTGGGGGGGGGTAGTTTAATCTAACGTTTACGGTTGGGCTCTATCAGCATGATTTTGCTGATAGAGCCCCTCCTCGCCTGCCGAGCGCTTCCAATAGAAGCGGCTGGCACGCGGGGGGTTAAGCGGCCGCTGGCAAAGTCTGCCTGCCGCCGCTTTCAATAAGATATAATGCGCACCGGACTGCGGCTTATAGTCCGGTGCGCCTTATATATGAACCGAGACGGACTATAAGGCGCTCATGGGCAATGCGGCTTATAGTCCAGTGCGCCTTATAGTCCGTAAAATACGGTATGCACTAATTTTCCATTTTTTGATTGAAAATTAAAATATTAAAGCATGAGTAAACTTTTATTTATTTTTATCATAAATCAGTAGTGCAGGTGAAGGGAACAAACTTTGCAAAATTCTTCTTTAAAGAAAAGTGGCTGTGTCTTTAAGTATTTATCCTGTAGGCCAGGGAAGGTGAAAGGAAAAAAAACATACTCACCTGTCTCCTGCTGCTTAGATGTTTTCTTCCGGCGATAGTCCCCGCAATACGTGACCGCTGCGGACTCTGCAAAGGACACGGGATGTCACTACCTGTGATGTCCCGAAGTCCTTTCCTTAGGCCGCTGATTAGCCTCAGCAGTCATGTGAAGCCTAAGGAAAGGGATCGGGATGTCATAGCCAGCAAGAGCTTCCACCACAAGGGACACCAGAGCACCGAGGACAGATCAGATTATTTAAATGTGTCTTTTACTCTGGTAGGATTGTGGTTTTCTTTTTACTTAAAGAGGTTGTGCCACAAATAAGACTTGTCTCCTATCCTAATAAAGAGAACTGGTTCTTGTGTAACCCCGTTTGAATGGAGTGGTGGTCACTGCTTCATTTATCTCTGTGGGCCTGCTATACAGTGCTCAGCTTTCTCAGTCCCATACAGCTCCTGTGACTACCACTCCTCTGAAACGGTACATTGATCCCCCATCTTCATGATCAGTGGGTGTTGCAGCAGTCAGACCACCAGCAATCAGAAATGTATCCTCTGTTTTGTCCAGATGAGAAACCTGTTTACAATGCAAAAATGCCTTCAAAATGTACCTGAATCAATAAAGCCTTATTTCACCAGAGGTTGCCAAATAAGGATATGGCCGCTCTATATTTCAGGACGTTATATCTTAAACAAAATCCCAGTGAATAGTCATTGTGTACTTTTGTTTTTCTTTACATAGGTGCTCTAGTAGCCAACTTCCTGACCTCTGATCTTGATAGCTTTACATATCTGAAGAAGATGTCGGCTGAGGGACACCTTTACAATGCATTTAACTTGCTTGCAGCAGATTTCAAGTAAGTTCAATCCATCATTATGGCAAATAAATATACAAATCCCTATGATCTCAAAGGGATTTTCCAGGTAGAATTGAACACATGGGGGAGAAGGGCTTGCGTATTGTTTTTTGTTTTTTTCTTTTTGGTTAGTCACTGTCCCATAGAAGTTGAATTTAAACTTAGGACTCCATCACTACAAGGCAACTGAGCTATCCTAATGGGCCACATGTCTTCATTGTTTCTGAACAATCACACAGTCATATGTTACTTCATTCCCTCTCCAATTGTGATTATTCTTCATCCGTAGAATAGTCTCCTCTACCAGACATGTGCATATGTGGTAGAATTGGCTGCTCTACATGTATGATACCAGTCACAGTTCATGAGATATAACAGCCATAGTGTGTGTGTGTGTGTGTGTGTGTGTGTGTGTGTGCGCGCGCGCACGTGTCCCTGAGCCCACATACACTTTGAGTATACTCACACACTGCATCCGCCGAATATGGTATAGTATGAATATATTGCAACCATCGGGCAGAGTCTGATTGTAACTTGCTTCTGAGAACATGTAATCTGATATATATGTTTTGGTTTATTACTATATCCATGATGCAAGGGTTTTCTACAGTTTAGAAAAATGTTGCATAACTAACGTAAAGGGAATGGGTACAACATCCTACTGAAAATACTCTGTCCACTGAAGCCTGAAAGCAGTCTTAGGGTCCATTCACACAGAGTTTTTTGGCGAGAATTTTGGCACTGAATCCATGTCAGAATCCACGTGGAAAAAACGCCTCCCCATAGAGTTCTATGGGTTCCGCTAGTTGGTTTTTTTTCCGCTAGCGGAAATAAAAGCTTCCTTCAGGCGGATTCCGCCTGCAAAACCAACGCAGTCAATGGGAGGCAGAAAATCCACATGGAATTGGCAAATTTCCTAGTTCCTGAAGCAGATTTTTTCGTCGCCAAAAAAATCTGTGTGAATGGACCGTGTGAATTAGGAAGTTCACTTCCTAATTCTGTAGAGGTTTTAATTTTGCAGCAGTGACCTAATTTAAATTACAAACAAGACAGACAGCATCACCACAGAAGTTCACAATCGTTATGACCCATCATTGCATCCACTACTGACAATAGATGATGTTACAGTTTATCTACTCTGGTACCTGCACAGAGAGTGTCAAGAAAAATCTCTCATAGACCTCATTGAGTTTTCATGGACTATTGCTGCCTATTAAATTGCATTTTAATAATTGATTCCCTTTAATATTAAAAGGAATGGATTGCCAATTTATTTATGAAAAGCAGTTTTTATTCCATTTTTATTTTCTTATTGATTTTGATTCCATTTTCTGTACATGATTATTGTAGCTGCCATCCTGCCAGTCAAAAGCATATAGTCATGGCCATAGGCAGCAATAGTACCAGAAAACAACGAACAAGGCCAAAAAACAGCAATAACACAGTATTAATAGTGAAAATAATCCAAAGAATTTTTATTAAATAACAATAAAATAACAATAGACCGACTGCGCATGCCTGTGGCAATTTTCCTTTGGCCGCTTACACAGTAAACGGGTGTATGCGGCCATTTTCTTGTGGCTGCTTAGGGTTCGTTCACACGTGGGCAAAGGGGCGGATTTTGACAGCGGATTTCGCTTCAAAATCCGCCCCTTTACAATGGTGGTTTATGTAGACCGCCAAGCTTCTTTTTTCCGCTGGCGGCGGGCTGCTGCTAGCGGAGAAAAGAAGCGACATGTCCTTTCTTCAGGCGCGGCTTTCGCCTAGCGGTAGCACCCTCCTATTTCGGCTCATTCATTTGAGCCGACATAGGAGGGGAAAGCCGCGACCGCGATGGTTGCGGCAGGCGGGTTTTGACCAGAGAGAGACGCGTCTCACCGCGTCAAAACCCGCGCGGATGGTTCACATGTGAACTGACATACCCTTACACAGTAAGCTGGGGTAAGCGGCCACAAGAAAATGACAGTGGGCATGCGCAGTAAGCTCTGCCCGAGGCCTGACGGCAGAGCCGAGTGCGCATGCCTAGAAATTTGAAGCCAGCGCCGGAAGAAGACGCACGGAGAAGCCGTTCCAGGTGAAGATAGAGGCGGCGTTGGAGATTTCTCTTGCAGCATTGGGGATGCTCCCAGTGCTGTTTGAGCGCTGGAGACCGCCCCCAGTGTTGCAGAACTCATTTGCATACTGAAGAAAAGCGGGATTTCTACCAAACGGCAGCGCAGAGAAGACATCTAAAGGTAGGAGAAGATCAGCCTTTCTTAAGGCTATTCCTATGTATTTAGAGACAAAAAATTGCATTTTAATGATAGAATCTCTTTAAAAGGTAGGTAAGATTGTATTCTTTGTATATACAGTAGCTTGGAGAGCCTATATTTCATCTGAACAAATTTTAGTCTGTATTTCTCTTTCTATCTTAGAAGAAATGTGTTGCATATGATTTGAAATGAATATTATAACCTCTCCTTCCCAGAGGGGTGTAAAAGTTTTTGGTTTTTTTTACAATTTAACTTTGAATAAGTACAACAATTGACAAAATTAGAACCCACTACATAACAATACAATAAATAAAACATACTAATTGGTCTCTATGAGAGGACCCTTCATCAATGCAAATCAGATTTCAAGAGTTGTGAAAATGGTTACTGAAAAAGAAGGTTTTTTTGCCTTGGCCTTTTCGTTAAGAACGTATTAACAGCACTGACTAATCACAAATACCTCCAGTTTTAGAGATCATTCAAGAATTTAGCACTTCTTATTATTACAGAATTAATACCTCGAAATCTCAATTTCTAAGTCTCGGCTTAAAAAAATCTGAGATTTCTGAACTCTCTAAAGCATATAATTTCAATTATCAAAATATTTGAAACTAATTATGACCTGCTTCTCGTATCCTTAAGTAGGATATTAAAGGACTGAAACTACAAGGTGTATTATGGCTTGGTAACATTTCTTCCACATTATAAAGGAGGGGTAAATGTACCTTTTGTTGTATATTACAGTAGAGCTACCATATTGGACCAAATGAAATCCTCATGGTCTGAAGATTTATCTAAGCTGTGGGTACAAAGTTCTCTGTGCTAACACTCATTTTAATTTAAAAGATCAAATACTTTTTTTATGTATTTCATCTAAACTTGTTAACTTGCAAATAATCTGACAAATATGGAGTAAAATCTCTAAAGATAGATTTACTGGAAGTACTGATGGTTTATATGTCACTCCCGGCCTATTAGGGGACTTGTCATCATTGGTATATTCTGACAAGGCAATCCATATCCTTTTTAGATCTGTAGCATTGTCCATTCCCCCTACGCCAAACAGCAGCACAAGATGGGGTATTCCTGCCCCTGTGTGCTGTTAGGACAGGTGGAACTTTTAATTAGCTAACAGTTTTTCCCCCTATAAGAGGCCAGAGCGACCTCCTCCCCCCTGTGTTTTTTTCTGTCCTGTGCGACTGGACAGGTGGAGGAGGCTGTGGCCTCCTCTATGGTTTAGAATAAGGTGTCTTAGATCCTTTCTTCTCTTTCCCTTCTTTCTGAGTGAAAGATCTAGGTTTATACTGCAGTCTTTTGTCTTACCTGCCTTGTGCAGGTTACTGACTTTTTCAGCTGCAGTTCATTTACTGCCCTGCAGTAAGGTAAGCCGTGTCCTCTTTCAGCTTTCCCTCTGTGTTCACTGCAGAGACTAAAAGCACTAATTTCTATTTGCTATGGGCACTCTGTCAACTTCACAATATCGAAGTCGATTCACCGCCATTATGGTAAGATCCAACCAAATTTTTGTATTTCTTGCGGTTTTTCAATGTGCATTTAATTCCTAAGCGTGGACTATATGCTGTGAACCTAAAAGAAGGGTTCATATACCTATGTACTATCATTTCTTATTCGGTTCATATTTGCTTATTGCTCACATGATGGTGGATGCTCTAAGGCAATTTGTTGTAAGGTTATGCATGTCTGCACTGCTGTCAGTACGGGGTCCTCCAGCTAGGAGCCCTTCATTTATTGTTGTCATCTCCTGGGTGAAGGAGTACATGCAGATTTCTGGTAAGGTTCCCTCTCCCAGTTTTCATAAGAGGTCTTACTTAGAAATAGAAGCCCTAGTGGCTCAAGCTGTAGGGTTACAGACTTGTATGCCTGAATCCACAGTATCCTGGGTTCAATCCCAGTTGCACTTTGCATTTGTGATATAAAAAAAAAAAAAAAAAGTTAATAAGGTACTTGTGGTTCTCATGGTCCATTCACATGGAGAAAGTCTCTAAACTTCATGCTGGACTCTGTCTGCTTGAAAATCTCCCTCCTCTAGGTGGGAAAAGATCATATCAGCAGTGCATTATTTATAGGTAATACAGCAGGTTTCCATCCTAACTGCCAAAGGTTACTGGATCTTATGTCAGGGTCTGCAGTTGCAGTCCCTTGGGCCATATAGCGCATGCGGCCTGCAGAAGGTAAGTCTGAGGCCTGGAATCACAACCCGTGGGGCCTGGAGGGGCTTCATTTTAAGGGCTGGATGTCCATGTCCAGATAGTCTGGACCCTGTTGACCACAGAGACAGCCCTCTCCGGTAGAGAGCGCATCTACAGGAGATTACCCATACGGGCAATGAGGAATTGGATGGAGGAGGCTGTGTCATCCAGCTGACAAAAAACTCAGCAGTCTGGGTCAAGCCAATTTAGTTATTCCTCAAAATTTGTCTTTCATCCAGGTGGTGTTCCATCTTAAGGACGGGATGTCCATGGTCCAGCTAGCGCTGGACCCTGTTGACTATAAACGCCCCTCTACCCTGTTGACTATAAACGCCCCTCTCTCACTAGTGGGGCGAATCTAGAGAAAAGTTCCATAGGAATAAAGTGGAATTGGATGAAGAGTTCATGGTCCAGTTTACCTGGACCCTGTTGCCCACTGATGCATCCCTCTCTGGTGGAGAGTGTCCATGGTCCAGCTAAGGCTGGAACCTGTTGACTACCTATGTCTCCCTCTCTGGTGGAGAGCACATCCAGATAAGCGTTCCATAGGAGGAACATGAAATTGAATGTAGAGTCCACGGTCCAATTTATCTGGACCCTGTTGACCACTGATGCATCCCTCTCTGGTGGAGAGTGTCCACGGTCCAGCTAAGGCCGGACCCTGTTGACTACCTATGTCTCCCTCTCTGGTGGAGAGAACATCCAGATAAGCGTTCCATAGGAGGAACATGAAATTGAATGTAGAGTCCACGGTCCAATTTATCTAGACCCTGTTGACCACTGATGCATCCCTCTCTGGTGGAGAGTGTCCACGGTCCAGCTAAGGCCGGACCCTGTTGACTACCTATGTCTCCCTCTCTGGTGGAGAGCACATCTAGAGAAGCATTCCATAGGAGGAACATGAAATTAAATGTAGAGTCCACGGTCCAGTTTACCTGGACCCTGTTGACCACTGATGCATCCCTCTCTGGTGGAGAGTGGCCATGGTCCATCTAACGCCAGACCCTGTTGACTACCTATGCCTCCCTCTCTGAGGAGAGCACATCTAGATCGGCTGGGTAGGCTATTTGGTCTCATCATATGTCCGCCTGATCACGGCTTATCCAAGATCCATCGGTCCTTCAACTTGTTCAAGCCAGACAAATACGTAAGGACCCTCCCTCTCCAGGGCATCAAGCAACTTTATCTAGACAGCTCTCCCATTCGGCAAATCCTTGGCCCCCCACACCTTCACAAAGGTAGTGGCCCCGGTCGTAGCCGCCCTGCGCCTCCAAGGGATCTTATTGTCCCATAACTAGACGAATGGCTCCTAAAAGCCCGGTCAAAGGAGGTGCTTGCCACACAGTTGGAATCCACTGTGGCTTTCCTAAATGAGCTGGGCTGGCTAATAAACTGGCAGAAGTCGGTAGTGGTTCCATCTACCCCGATTCAATTTCTGGGTTTATCTTGGATTCTCTCAGCATGATGATCTCCCTGCCTCCTCCTTGGAAGGAGAAGATTGGTCAAGCGGCTCATCACCTATCCACAACCCGGAAGGTTACTATCAGGACCGCCATGAAGGTCCTAGGTCTCATGTCCGCAGCCATCAAGGCAGTTCTGTGGGCCCTATGGCACATGCGCCCCTTACAGTGCGAGATCCTGAGAGTCGGGAACCACAGTCCTTCGGGGCTACAGAAGCCTATCCAGTTATCCATCAGAACCCGTCGATCACTGGCTTGGTGGTCCCAGCTCAGAGACGGGAAATCCACGGTCCAGACATCCTGGACCCTGTTGACCACAGATGCCTCCCTCACAAGATGGGGAGTGCTTCTGGGGGAGACCCCGGTACGTGGGACCTGGAACCAGCTTAGAGAAGGCTCATTTGTCCAACTGGCAAGAGCTCACTGCGGTGCACCGTGTGCTTCTAATGTTTGCACCCCACCTGCAAGGGAAAGCTGTGAGAGTGAAACAGACAACTTAACAGCAGTCCGATATATCAGCAAACAAGGGGGGAACCAGATCCCCCTCGCTTCTGCAGGTGACAAATCTAATATTCTCCTGGTGGAGAGGAATCTTTCACAACTATCAGCGGTTCATATTCAAGGTGGGCTGAACATCCTTGCGGATCAGCTAAGCAGAGGCCTGGTGATGACAGGCGAATGGTCCCTAAATCCGGACATCTTTCATCATCTCACTGAGATGTGGGGTCTCCCCGAGGTGGACCTGATGGCCACCCAGTACAACGCCAAAGTGACAAGGTTTTGCTCCCTCTACCGGGAAGACAATCCTTTGGCGGTAGATGCCCTGTCAATACCTTGGAGGTTCAAACTGGCATACGTTTTTCCTCCTATTCTGATGATTCCGAAGGTATTGGCGAAACTCAGGCAGGACCAGACTTCGGCAATAGTGATCATGCCGTTCTGGCCAAAAAAGGGCATGGTTTACCCACCTCATCCTAATGAGTCAAGGGACCTACTGGAGGCTTCCACAAGTCCAAAACCTGGTAATTCTGAACTGACAGCTCAGCCAGGACCTGGACAGGTTCAACCTCATGGCCTGGAGGTTGACCGCATCGTATACGGAGATAGACGATTATCCCAGGCCGTTCTAAGAACATTGGCCCATTCAAGAGCGGATTCAACTAACAGGAGTTACCAAAGGATCTCGGATAGGCAGCTTAATAACTCTGCTATCGAATCGGTCTTGGAGTTCCTACAGAGTGACCTGGATAAGGGGCTAACTCCAGCTACCCTGAAGGTTCATGTTTCAGCACTTTCCGCTCTTCTAGGGACCTGGTTATAACAAGATCCTCTATTAAAGTAATTCCTTAAAGGGGCCTCTAGGCTCCGCCCTCAGATGCAGCCCCCTGTCCCGCAATGGGACTTGGCTGCGGTTCTTCAGGGGCTTTGTTCTCCCCCGTTTGAACTCTTAACAGAAGTGGACTGGAGATATCTCTCCTACAAGGTAACCTTCTTGTTGGCAATTACCTCTGCCAAAAGGATTGGAGAATTACAAGCTTTGGCTGCCTCGGAGCCATTCATTACCTTTTTCCCTGATAGGGTTCAACTTGGGTTCATCCAGGGATTTTGTCCTAGGGTCGCATATATCTGCGCATATATTTGGATTGTACAGCTTCCTTTCGAAGAACCTGCTCATCAATACCTACGGCCGTAACAAAGGTGTTAAAGCCACCCTGTCAAGATGGATCAGGGAGGCCATCGCTTGCTCTCTTCGCGCTCAAGACCTACCAGTACCGGAATTGGACCAACTTCCCGGTCAGAGAGACGCTCGCTCTCCTTAGAGCAGATATGTTCCGCTGCTTCCTGGAGTTTTCATCTGATGTTCGCCAGACACTGCAGATTGGAATGGCGCAGCTCAGAGGCCACAGCCTTCGGACATTCTGTCTTGGCATCTGCTTGCCAAGATCTCCCACCCTAGTTGGGATTTTACTTGCTAGATCCCCATCTTGTGCTGCTGTTTGGCGTAGGGGGAATGGAAGATTATAAAGATAATCTGTTTTCCCTTAGCCCAAACAGCAGCACAAGGCTCCCTCCCATTGTTTATGGTAATGTTTGTATTGTTATATTGCCTTTTATACTTTTTGACTAACACAGGGGGGAGGAGGTCGCTCTGGCCTCTTATAGGGGGAAAAACTGTTAGCTAATTAAAAGTTCCACCTGTCCTAACAGCACACAGGGGCAGGAATACCCCATCTTGTGCTGCTGTTTGGGCTAAGGGAAAACAGATTATCTTTATAATCTTCCATTGTGTCTTAAAATTCCTGCAGATTAGACACTTATCATTAGGTTTCTCTGCTGCCAACCAAACCTTCCTAACCATTTTTATTAATTGGCTGCCATCATCTATAACTACCAACCGATGAATTTCTAAATGCTACCAACTTTTGAAGTCCAACCAAAGTCATATATTTGACGTTAAAAAGAGATGAGAAGCTGTTTTACCAGCTGCGAATGGGCGTAGGAAACAGGGTGTCCACAGATCACCCTTGACGCACTAGGAACAAAAAAGTTTTTGATCACTTTTCTGTTTTTTGATGGTTGGCAATCTGTGTGTCAAAAATTTGTCATTAGTCTGTCCTCTAGTGAGTTGGAGTCACTTGGTCAGAAGCGTATAATCAAGGAGAAATTCTCTGGTAGAGGCCATGGCACAAAAATGGACATGATAACTATGTGGGGGTCACTGACAGGGAATGGGACTTGTAGGAAGCTTGTGTGCACAGAAATGTTTTGAATAAGTTTTCCATTGTGGTCTGGACAGATAGAGAAGGAAAGGGAAAACTAAATGCTGTATTGGGGCCTGTGAACAAGAAGTAATGTCCCTGCCTCACACATATTTGTATCTCTGAAGATCAATAGTCTTCTTCATACAAAATTATAACTAGGCTACGTTCACATCTGCGCCCGGGTTTCCGTTCAGGGAAGGGGGTGTCCTAATCCACATAAAAAAGCAGTTACTTTAAGAAACCCATGGACCCCATAGACTATAATGGGTTCTATGTGGTTTCCATTCGGTTTCCGCCTGAAAAGGGCGAAAAATGTAGAGAGAAAAGTGCTGCTTTTACCATAGCGCTCTTCTCTTCGCATTCTATTTGTGGAGAGGGGCACGGAATCCCCGTACGGAGACTGGGCGCAGATATGAGCCGAGCCTCAAAGATGAAACCGTAGAAATCAATGGTACTATTCCGTTATCGGGCCAGCAGCAGCGCATTTCAGCACCAGCTTTCGGGACAGCAGTTCAGTTCAGCAGCGGGAATTACAATGACATCCGAGGACTGCTGGCCCGATGCTTGTGCCCAGTAGCCAGTACATCAATGACCCCCCCTCCATCTCCTCCTCCTTCCAGTGCTGCCCCCCAGCTCTCCTTACATCTACCCCGTACCCTCTCCCCGCCACATGACTAAGCCGATGCTGGCCCGATGATAGAGGCCGTGCTTGTGTGTAGTAGGCAGTACATCGATCGATGCCCTCATCCTCCTCTTCCTTCCAGTGCTGCCCCCCAGCTCTTCTTACATCTGCCCCGTACCCTCTCCCTGTAATAGGCCTCACCGTAAATCTTGAGCAATGAATGCTACTAGATAGCCGCCGGACGCTGCAGAAAGTTTGTCCCTCCGGCTCGCTGTAGCTCACCGTTCCTATAGTCGGCGTGTTTCTTGTCAGGGCCTGGATTGAGCCCCGGTGTCTTTCCTTTCGGTCTCGGTACTAGCGCTGAGGTGAGGCCTAGTCGTGTGGCGGGGAGAGGGTACGGGGAAGATGTAAGGAGAGCTGGGGGGCAGCACTGGCAGGAGGAGAAGGATGGGGGAGGGGGGTCATCGATGTACTGGTTACTGGGCACAAGCATCGGGCCAGCAGTCCTCGGATGTCATTGTAATTCCCGCTGCTGAACTGCTGTCCCGAAAGCTGCTGCTGAACTGCGCTGCTGCTGGCCCGATAACGGAATAGTACCAAATCAACCGCTGATTGCTTCAAAAGTTTCATATTACTGGTATTTAAAGGGGTTGGCCACTTTCAGACCAATATTGAGAGACAAATGCTATGGATTGTATAATAAAAAGTTGTGATGAGCACACAGGTGCCGCTCGTTATAGTCGCAGCACAATAATCAGACAACTGCCTGGTAATCAGCTGTGCACCTGTGTGCTCGTCACATGACCATGGACCGTAAATCACATGACCATGGTCAGACTTTTATCCAATAGAAGTAAGAGAATGAATGACAGCAAGAGATCTAGAAAGCTGTGAGGAATTGATACAGGAAGTATATTGGAAAATTATATATCTTTTTATTGTACAAAATACACATAAATACCTAATGGACCGCTAATGGAGCCCACAGGTTCTGCTCACGTCTGTTATTTTTGCGGTCCATTGTTGTCTATTTTTCTGGTCTTCCCACAGACTAGAAGAGTAGGAAACAAAGCAGATTTGAACATAGTGTTAAACTGTCTTCTTTTGAGAAACCATCTCCAATTCCCTGATGGTTCCTGTATGAACTACAAACATGCTTCGATGGAAGGATTTCAGACAGGGGCATCATTATTGGGCACCTTGTGATTGGGCTTTAGGTGATTGATAGCCAAATTCAACAATTCAAACAGCCCTGAGCTGCAAACCTAGCAACTTGAGAAGGCCCTTTATTACTTGTACCACTGCTACAGAAAGCAGTATTGCTAATGTTGTTTTATCTCCTGAAATACTCCAGAAATCTTGTCATATAAACACGTGTCACATAAATTCTTCTAATTCTGTAGAGCATACTGCACTTATTTTTCTATTTTCGTATTAATGTTTCACAGTGCTTATTCCTGATTCTTTGACGTTATGAAAGTTGATTTCATTTCAGTGGTTGCAGCCAGGACTGTCACTTAAATTCACGTTCACAACATGCAGAGATTCCAGACAAGTGACCTGTCTTTCTATGTGCAAAAGAAGCGAGCAAAAGATTCTTGGAAACAGAAAGAGTTAGCTTTCTCATGCAAATACTTTAGGAATGTATCCAGCAAGTTGACTTGATCTCCTGTGACTGTTATAAATTCTTGAGTTGGTCATGCATTTGTACTCGCTGCTTGTACATGTTTTTCTATGTGAAATATGCTAGACTCAGATATTCAAACCACATCTCATTCAGTTGCCACATTTAATACATTTTTTACGTTTCATTTTTAAAGCTACAGTTTTCGGAAGATATTATTTTAAAATCTACTCTGTATATTGATGGTAATTCTTTAATTTGGTTAACTGACTTGGTAGTTGTATTTTTCCTGTTGTTGGTCGCCACTGCTGTCAGAAGTTAGTAGCAGGTTTCCTGGGCTTTCTTGTTGGTCTAGCGTAGTACTAAGAGATCACTAATGGTCACTAACCTTTCAACATCTTTTTTACTTAAAATAATAGCACAAGCAAATATATGTTGTCAAACTAAATTGCCTCCTTTCCTTTTTTAAGCTGAGGTCCCACTTTGTGGAAACGCACTTTTTTTGTTGCAGATTTTGCTGCGGTTTTTGAGCCAAAGCCAAGAATGGCTACAGAGGGAATAGGAAATATATAGGAAGTTCTTATGCGTCTCCATTCTGCTCAATCCAATAATGGATTTGTCTGCAGCAAAATCTGCAACACAAAAAGTTGTGTTTCTGCAACATGGGGCCTCAGCCTTACTCTGAAATATTGCTGAATTCTGTTATGTTAGAGCAAGACTGACAGAAGGTCACAGAAGCATCATATTGCAGCTCACGTTACAAGTCCATGGAGAGGAGAAGGGGCAATGAGCCTATATGTCCTATGTTATCTTGTTTCTTAGTGAGAGTGTTATAGAGCTGATTCTTATTTTTTTCCTGGGTGGATAGGTCATCAATTGGAGGTCCTTGGGAGTCTGACACCTGGGCCACTGTGGACCAGCTGGTTGAAGCAGGAGTTGCGCTCCCTGAGTGTTGCTTCGCTTCAAAGGCCATTGGTCACATGTCCTGTTTGCAGCTTTAGTCCCATTTAAGGATAGATCATCAATTATAAGGTATAGTAAAACTAATATTGTTGAGATATTTGCAATGGCAGTGAATTGGTCCATTCACATGTCTGTTTTGACAGTCCAGTTTTCACAGAGCAAGTCAGTTTTTTACATCTATCTTTGACCATCAAAATAGACACAGGGGCATGTAAATAGACCTTCACTGTCATGTGAATAAGTCCTGTCTGTGGACTTGAACGGACCGCAACGCCATTTGTATTGGACACTAGATTTGTGAAAAACGGCACTGTCATGTGAATATAGCCTTATAGTACAAACTACAGTACAGTAGAGTCCATGTAGTTATTTCACTTTTACCATTTAGTCAGTTTATTGCTTGATTCTTGCTTTAGATAGAATTATAGCTTATGAATTTTAATGCATATAGTTTGATAAAAAAAAAAAAACACAAAGTAAGACTAAATAAATGAAATCTGCACTTTTAAGGACATTTTCTTTTCACTGAAGATATTGTGCATGACATTTGAAATGCAGTCAAATACTCCATAGCGACAGACTACAAACTGTCATTATATCACAGAAGACAGTTTCTATGCAAAAATACAATGATTTGTTCTTTATATTTAAATACAGAAAATCTTAGAGTTTTTCTTTAAAGTCAAGAGAGTTCTAGCTATGTACTCCCACAAAAAGAAATACCGGAAAGGTGGCGGGTCCCCTTTAAATGTTATGCAGTTAGTCTCAGCAGATTAGAAAGAAAGAAAGTATTTTAACTGTATCATTAATAAATGCCAAGCTAGAAAGCTGATGCCTAGTATTTGGTGCAATATAATGTTTTTAATTACCTATATAAGCTGCGTATGTATAACTAAAAGAAAGCAAGAAATATAAAATTTCATCAATCAGATTTGACAAATATATACATTAACTTTATACTATTCATACAGTATTTATTATGATTTTATTATGATATTATGTCATCATTCATTGTATTTACAGACAGAGAAGTGTTTTCACCTGTCCAAATGAACAATGGATGGAAATGTGTACTCTGGAGTCTCCTCAGACCCAAGAGTATTATAAATGGAGAGGAGGTGAGTCCAAATGAGAAACGGCTAGTTCCCACCTCTCCCAGGCATCCATTGGTTCCCTACCGTTTTCTCCTGGTTTCTTCTGGCGCCTGGATGATGTTACGCACATGAGGGTCACTGCTAAGGCCTATGATCAGGCCTCAGTGGTCAGTGACATCACAACACTGGATCAAAACACACCACATGACCCCTGAGGCCTAATCACATTCTTGAGCAGGTATTCAATGGCGCGTGACATCATCCAGGGGCCAGAAGTTGTCAGGGACACCTGGAAGAGATAAGGCAAGGTGTGTATATCTGTTTGTTATTTTCAGTCACCTTTCCTGGGCAGGGGTGCATTTTCCATGGCAGCACCTCATGCAATAAATTGGGATGGCGGCATTTTTTTTTTTAATCATCCACTACTTATTGCAGTAGGTAGCGGCCAATAACTTTTAATCACACATCTACGCTCTTGTCAAGGCTGCTCTCTGCTGCCTCCTTTAGGCGGTAGTACACTGACATCACAAAGCTGAAGAATGCTCTTCAGCATTGGCTACCATGTGCTGTAGAGGTGGCAGCGGTAGGCGGCCTGGACAGGTGAGTAAAAACTATCGTCCAGCACTCTTTGTGGTGAAAAGGGGATCCTAAACTGGGTGGATGGAGTGTAATGAAGGGGGTCATATACTGCATGTGGGCCTTAAAAATGGGTCATAAACTGTGAGGGGGTGGGGCATAAATAGGGGGATCATATGCTGTGTGGAGGAGGTAAAAAAAAGGGGTCATATATTGTGTGGAGGGTCATGAAAAAATCGGTCATATATTGCGTGTGGGGCAATTAAGGGGGTCATATACTGTGGGGGCTATAAAAAGCGTGGTCATATATTGTGGGTGTGGCATAACAAAGGGGTGATATATTGTTGGGGGCCATAAAAAGTGGGGCCATATAAGGTAGGGGAGCCAAAAAAGTGGTCATATACCTTGTGGGGGTAAATTGCATCATGTTTTTATAATTTTGAATTTTCAAAGGAGTGATTGAGGGACACAAATACACAGTAAATTTAGGTATTGTAAGCTCCAACTCTTGCCCTTCCTCCAGCCCACCCACTTCCACTTTAGTCCCGGCCATTTCCATCCATTCCCACTCTGGTTAAAGCAGGGATATACAGATTCCTGGACTGTCCCACTGAATTCAGGATGGTTGGAAGGTGTGTATTTTAGGCATGTTTGATGTGCACATTTGGATGGTACACTTGCATGTGTCTGCCATTGACTTTAGTGGAATCTCAATTAGAGACCTAAAAATACATGCTAAAAAAATAAAAGCAGACACTTTGTTGTTTGTTCGTTTTATGGCTTCTTATAGAACTAGAAAAAGATTCTGTGCACATTTGTCACCAAGGAGAGGTGATTCAAGTGACTTTTCAGGAAAAACTGTCATGTGTGTGTAGATGAAGAGTAACACTATTTCTGGTCATTATATGACCTATATTCTGCATTATTTAGCAGTTTCCTCCTATGCATGCTACATCTGGAATTTTGTTCCTCTGTAGTAGGTGGGGACGAGCTAAGTTACATTGCACATACTAGGTAGAGGAAATTCTGCTCTATAGTTGTCTATTGCTATATAGGACAAGTACTGACTGGATGTAGTGCAAGTGCTTTGGCTAAGATAGATGCTGAATAGAAGCTTTCTTTCTTGCCTAATCCCCTCCATGCTCACTCCTCACTCTTCCCTCTCCATAGACTTCTATAGAGATGAGTCATTTGAGAAGAATAAAGCAGCGTTTTACAAAGTGAAAGTCATTTTAGCAAGGAAACAGTTTGATAAAAGCTGAAACAAGCAATTTTGTTAAGATATATTACGAAGTTTCTTTTTAATCGGATGTACTATTTATTTATGCAAAGTTTATTAAAACAGCCATGCCTATTTAAAAGGGATTTCCAGAAAAAAATATGTAATACCAGGAAATGTTCTGAAAAATAAAAAAAGTAGCATTACTCATCTCTTCTCCCTCCTGCCATTCTAGAGGCATTGATCTGGTGCTGTCTGCTGGTGGTCTCTGTTTTCCAGCAATAAATCAATGAGGTGAAAGACCACTTTCAGCTTTGAAGTAACTGACTAATGCGCATGACGGCTAAGGTGATTGGCTGAAGCACGCATGGACTGGCCATTGACATAATTGACGGAGTGCCACAAATAGAGACTGACAGAGAGCTTTGGAACTGTGTTGCTGGAATGGCAGAGAGAAAAGGAGATGGGTAATGCTTCTTTTTGCCCTAACCAGCAGGGCAAGACTTTTATGAAAACAGATGAGCAGTTTTACCCTATGCTGTTTCTGTAAGGGGGCGTTCACACTTGTGCCTGTGTCTGCCCGCCGCGTCTCTGTCCTATGGGAAACTGCATGGGGGACGGATTTAAAGCAAACAGCCGGTGTCCATATGCAGCCTCTCCGCAGGGAAACCATGGGAGTCAGACATGCAGGACTTTGTGTCCGTGCAAAAATTTAAATGGTTTCCCGGTGGAGAGGCTGCAGACGGACACCAGTGGTTTGCTTTAAAAACCCATTCAAATGAATGGGTTATAAAACTCTCTGCTGGGCAGCCGTCCCCTATTCAGTTTTCCCTGGGAATAGGACAGAGACCTGATAGGCGGACACAGGTGCAAGTGTGAACACCCCCTAACTCCTATAGGGATGAATGGTAGCTATGGAAACAGCGTAGCTCAGCTTTGCAGAGATGGGAATATATCTTTACTTGAACTGAGGATATCATATGTGCTATTAGTTTAGCTTTTCCAAAAAAGATATCAGCTTGTTCTATTTTTGTGTGGTCAGATAAACAGCTTCCCTTCTCCAGTCAACATCTTTAGTTGTCCCTTCTTCTGGGAAAAAAAAGAGTTAAATATAGACAGAAGGAAAAGAACCATTACTGAAAATATTTTTTGCCTCCCTTCCATGTTCCTGTATAATTGACAATCTGTATTGAGGGACATGCATTGTGAATAAGTTCATCTCAAGAGTTCAGTGCTGTTTGATGAACTGATTTAGCAGCTCAGAGCTAGAAGAAGCTGTGATGGGGATCATCTTAAGGCTTTCTTCACAATATATTTTTCCTTGCCTTTTTAATCTTTATAATAAAAAGCCATAAAAAAACAGTTTTGCATAGTGGTTTCTTTCTATGGACTTTTTTTTTTTTTTTTTTTGATCACACAAAATTTTTCCAGGGTTTTTTTTTTATAATGAAATATATTAAAAATTTCTGAAAAAAGGCCAAACCCTAAGCATGCTGCATTTTGGGAAAAAAATGCAAACTTTATTAAAAATGCTCTTTATTTTTTGCATGATTTCTTATATGTTACCATTTACTACCTGTGAATATCTCACCACAGCTTTGTTTTTCACAGTAAAAAAAACACCACTAAAGACACTGAAATGCATGTTTGTGTGAAACTACCCTAATTGTCATATTTCATTCTTTTGCTTATATTAATTTATTGTTACCAGCTCAAGACCAGAATTTAGATAAAGAGAACCTACCTGAGTGTAGCTACGGCCGCATCAAGTCCCTGGTGCTTTTACATCAGTGTATGTGAAATACCAATTTATTTCAGCTGAATTTCATTGCTGGCTGCATGGTAACTGTGTGTCACCACCCTAGGGGTGCACATACACAACTGCAATTTTACTTGTGCTAACACATTTTTGGGAACCTAAGATGTGTTTTGCAATATTTATCAGTGTCAGTCTTCTTCATTGATGTCGAAAAGCATCACATGTGACATTAGGTTAACACTAGAATTGGGTGTTCGTTGTTCTGGGAAATAGAGCAAATAGAGCATCAGGAAAAAGAAGGAAGGGGCAACCAGGGGGAAATAAAGAGAACGTAGCAGATAAACGGATCAATAAAATCTCAGACATGAATGGAGCCTAATGGATCCCATTGAGTATAATAGGATCTGTCAGGTGTCCGTTCTTTTTAATTTAAAACGCTGGAGGAAGAATTTATGTATACAGGAATTATTGTTGTCCGGGCTATTTTAGGCGGCTAATGCAATGAAGTCACACTCTGACTCTCTTATTGGTTTAGGTGGTAATTCAAAAATTTTGGCTTAGACTAAGTTTGCTCTGTGCCAAAAATTTGGTATGATAACAGGGCCATAAATTAAAATGTCAAGCTTCTGATCTGTTTTTTGTTTGATCTGTTTTGTGTGATTTATTTTGGGCTTGACTCTGTCAGTGGAATGTACTGTTTGTCATGAATGACTTTCCAAGTATTGCCAACAACTTCCCATGTCAATGATCAGAGCATTCCGAAACATGAGATTTCTGTCCATGACCAATTGGTGTTTTAAGTAAGTGTTCACAATTTTGTGTTATAAACTAGTGTATAGTCATGATCGTGGGCACCCAGCACCGCGCTCAAAACTGACCAAGGAGCAATTTTGCCAGCACCACACGAGTGTCCAGTTGGCATGACAGCTGGGAGCCTATTGAAGGCTCCCAGTCTTGTCTGTCATTCATTTGTATGGGAGGCTGCTTCATGCAGCCTGTCATACAAATGCCGATATTTTGCAATGCATTAGCATTGGAAGGCATTGCATTAGTGATCAGACCCCCTGGAGTTCTAGATCGGTAGGGGGCTAATAAATGCAATGGCTGGCGGTAAGGGGTTAAAACAAACAAATGCCCTATGTAGCTCTGTACTCAGAAATATAACAAAAAGTTACATGGTACCATTATTAAGTACAATTTGTCCCGCAAGCAATTTAGCCCTGATATGTGAACAGAGAAAGTAATTGAAATTGAAATTGCCCCACATACTGAAGCCTTTTTTGCATTTTTGTTACTGAACAAAAACTTAAAATATCTTATGGCCCAGATAGTAAACTTTGGGGGGGGGGGGGGGGGTTATCATATTTTAATAGTTTTTAGTTTTACACACTACATTGAAAATTTAAAGCGTACCTCCAGTTATAAACAACATGTCATAAATGAATAGTACAGGTTATTTCCTATCCCTCTCCCCTCTTCATAGACTAATACATGGAAAGTAAAAGCGGAGAAAAAAAAATATTTTATTAATAGGTTATATTGCAGTTACTTTTATCATATTATATTAGTAGTCTATAAAGAGGAATAGAACACTAAAATAATTACTTCATTTACACTCTGCTATTCTAAACTATTTTAACATTGCTAGGTTGTAGATAAGAGTATGTGAGCCCACAGAATGAGACAATAAATCAATTAACCAGCTGGCAGGAGAATCACACTCCTTCCTACCCCCTCCATTAGGGATCTATCTGTGAAGCTGAATACAGAGATGAATATAATGTAAACAAGCATTCAGATTGAAGATAAGGAGCAGGAAAAACAGCTTAATAAGCGCTGAAGAAAACAGATATCCTTAATCAGATATAATACAAAGTTTCTTTTTTTTCACCTGTCCTATTCACTTATGAAAAGTTGTTTTAACTGGAGGTTTGTGTTAATCTAAACATTAAATAAAACATTAAGCAATTACCGTATTTTACGGACTATAAGGCGCACTGGACTATAAGCCGCATTGCCCATGAGCGCCTTATAGTCCGTCTCGGTTCATATATAAGGCGCACCGGACTATAAGCCGCAGTCCAGTGCGCATTATATGTTCTTGAAAGCGGCGGCAGGCAGACTTTGCCAGCGGCTGCTTAACCCCCCGCGTGCCAGCCGCTTCTATTGGAAGCGCTCGGCAGGCGAGGAGGGGCTCTATCAGCAAAATCATGCTGATAGAGCCCAACCGTAATGTTGTGAAACTTACCGAGCGGTGCAGGGTGGGCGGGCATTCAGGCCTCCTCTTCCTCCGATGTTCTGTCCTCCTCCTCCGCCGCTCGCTGATAATGGCCTGGGCACATGCGCAGTAGTAGAAGCATTATGATATTGCGCATGCGCCCCGGCCATTATCAGCGAGTGCCGGAGAAGGACGGAACATCGGAGGAAGAGGAGGCCTGAATGCCCGCCCGCCCGCCCTGCACCGCTCGGTAAGTTTCACGTTCTGTTTCAGCGTGACAGCAGGGCTGCCGGACACTTCCTATTCATTTCTATGGGAGCCGGCATGCGAGCGCTCCCCATAGAAATGAATGGACTGCTTTTTTCCATTCATTTCTATGGGGAGCGCTCGCATGCCGGCTCCCATAGAAATGAATGGGAAGTGTCTGTCCATTCATTTCTATGGGGAGCGCTCGCATGCCGGCTCCCATAGAAATGAATAGGAAGTGTCCGGCAGCCCTGCTGTAACGCCGGCGTGTACTGCTGTGATACACGCCGGCGTTCCGTACTGTGAATGCACCCTTATGGTGCCTTTTATGTATGTATGGAAGCGGCACGCAGACTTTGCCACCGCTTCCATCCATATATAAGGCGCACCGGACTATAAGCCGCACTTACGATTTCTGAGGAAATCGTAGGTTTTTATGTGCGCCTTATAGTCCGGAAAATACGGTAATCAATTAATTAATTAAGCAATGATAATAACATAATTTGAAAACCACAGCTTGTTGTTCAGTAGAACTTTTCTGTTTTATATTTAATGTATATGGAAATGTCACCGTAGTTTATGGATGAATGCATCTGAACTCATGTTAATGAGTGTTTGTTTATCTGCAAATGAAATCCCATGCTAGAAATGACAGGCAATGTAACTGAGACATCATACCTGGGGAGTAAGAGGAATTGCAGGTCTATCAGATACAGATGTTAAGAGCTGCTGTCCTGCAGGCTGAAAGCTGTTTGCCTTCCTTGTATTGTGCAGGGACTCCAGGGGATTCTAGAACAGCATCGCTCAGTCAGAGGGATCTTGTAGCAGATGGTAAATATTTCTACTTTTTCACACTGAACAACTTGGCACCAAAGGCCATGGAAATAGAAGGCCCATAGCATTAGTGCTGTTTGTTTGTGGTCGTTTACAGTAATGACTCGATAATTGACACTAATGTTATAAAGGACATCTAAACCAGAAAATAAATCTGTTAAAGTAAATACTTTGTTTCACGCACTGAATTTTATTTATACTTATCAGGAGACACAGAGCTGTTTCTTACTATTGCTTAAAGGGACAATATCACTCTCATTTGGTCGAAAACATTCATCATTTATTTAATTGAATCTTAACAGCTTTATTCTCAAATGAGTTTGCATTTTAGTTATTGAGCCTAGTTCCATATTGAATTCCTGTCTAACAGGAATAAGTGCGCAGCAAAAGCTTTGGCTTGGCAGTGTTTTTCTAATAGTAGACATGGTGACTTGTTCAGTTTATTTGATGTTAATGAGCATTTTCCTAGGCTATATCATGCTACACTTTTTCATGATTTTACTAAAGTCTGAAAGCAATGCTACCCAGATAATAAAAACTAGAAATGTAACTGGATTTATCATACAAAATATGCTACATTCAGCACAGATAAAGATGATTATGTTAACAAGCTTGTTACTATATAGACTTAAGACAGCATTTTGTAACGAAGCATAGGAAAGCCACACCAATCTGAAGAAAATTAAGTAGTTGATTCAACAAATTTAGCATAAACATATTATACAGGCGTATTATAAGAAACCTTGTAATTTATCTTATCAGAGAAAAATGCTTTTTTCTCTTCCTAATTCTCTGCTATATTCATCTTGAGATTAACTGCAGGTCAAATGTATCAGAATACATATGGCCATAGAAGTCTAAAGAGGGGGAGAGAAGTGAGAAGTTGCTGAGGGGGATGGACGAGCAGCGCCGCACCTCTAATGAGGCGACGTGAAGCAATTGCCTCAGGCGGCGCTAAGCTGGGCGGTGGCATTTTTACTGACCTAAGCCAGTCCAGGACAAGCTGCATGCGAACTGTCCTGGACTGGCTTAGCGTCATAGCAGTCCAGCAGGGGAAGCGAGCGGTGGTTTGGGGTGGCTCTGTGGACGCAGCGCTGCTTTAACTCTCACCTATTAGCAGCAGCGCTGCTCCAGCGGTCACCCCTCATTCTTAACAGAGAGCAGGTCGCCTCCCTGCCTGCTCTCTGCATGTTAACGCCGCCCCCTCCTCCTCCCCACACGCCGGTTTACTTGGCCACGTAATCAGTCCCGCACCCGACGTGTGCCTGCGCTCCTACGCTGTCTTCAGTGACAAGACCGCTGCGCAGGCAGAAGAGCAGAAGTAGGTAAGCTTCTGCTGAAAAAAATAAAGTGATTTTTCAAGTATTTACCCCCTATCCTACTGGGGGGGGGGGGTTCCCACCCACTTGTAATTCTTGCACTTGGGGGTTAATAGGAGCACTACAGATTAATGCTCCTATTAACCCCCAAGTGCAACAATTGCAAGTGGGTGGAAATAAAAAAAACAGTGCTCAAGCCCAAGGAAGGGCCAGACAGACATCCAAAAGCCCCCCTCCCTGTTCCCCAGCACCCCAAACCCCCCAGCACTCCAACCCTTCCCCAGCATCCCAACACAATAATGGTGTCTGCTGTTTTAGCATTAACCCCCCAGCTTTGACTGAGGCACCATTTTACCGGCAATTGCAGGGACCCGGAGCAAGCTTCAGGGCCTACGTCCGTTTTTATGGCAGCTGGGAGCTTTGTGAAGGCTCTCCAGCCTGTCATTCTACACTTTCTATTGTATGCTGTTATATGTAGCCTGCAATAGAAATGCCGGATTTTTGCAATGCTTTGTGATGCATTGTATTAGTGATGAGACCCCTGGGGGGTCTAATAAGTACAAAAATAAAATGAAAAAAATTAAAAAATAAAAATATAAAAAAAATAAAAAGTATTAAAAATTCAAATCACTCCTCTGTCCCTAGAACACATATAAAAGTATGTAAATACTGTGAAACACATACATGTTGGGTATCCCTGTGTCCTAAAACACTCACTCTACAAATCTATAACAATATTTTTCCCGTGCGGAAATACCGACTGAATACCGGGGGGGAGGTTGCTAGTGGTAACATTACAGTGAATACAGTGCATAACATTTTGTGGTGACTTACCGTACTGTGAGAGCGGGGAGGAACGCCTCCCCCAGTAGTCGTCTATGGACGAGCACTATCAGGAGGGGAGGGAGGCTCTCACAGTACAGTGCTATAGGCGCTGCTGTGAAGGACGTTCCTGAGTAACTGTCAGGAACGCCCTTCTAACGGTGAAGAGCTACGGTACCGGCACCAATAGCTCTTCACCTGGGCACAGATCATGAAAGCCGACAGTGCGCTGAATTCAGTGTACTGTCAGCTTTCCAGCGATATATAAAACCGCATGTGCCCAAACATGAAAGGTCCTCTTTAAATAGTGCCCCTTATTAATAATACCCTCTTATATTAATAATGCCCCTAATAGCCCATATATAAACCCCCCTTGTATTAATAATGCCTCTAATAGCCCTTATATAAATCCCCCCTTGGATTAATGACGCCCCTAATAGCCCTTATATAAATAGCCCCCCTTGTATTAATGATATGCAGTATTTATATAAGGGCATTATTAATACAAAAAGCAGGGGGTATTTATATATGGGCTATTGGGGCATTATTAATAAAAGGGGGGTTTATATAGAGGCTATTATGGGCATTATTAATATAAGGGGGTATATTAATAAGAGGCACTATATAAAGAGGACCTTTCACGAGTTTGAGGCACATGCGCACTGTCAGCTTTCACGATCTGTGCCCCAGGTGAAGAGCTATCAGTGCCGATACCATAGCTCTTCGCCATTAGAAGGGCGTTCCTGATAGTCACTGAGGAACGTCCTTCTGAGTGACTGTCAGGAACGCTATGAGGTATAATACTGTGTGCAGGGGCCACTGCTGGGCATGATAGTGTGTGCGTAGGGGCTACTATGGGGCATAATAGTGTGTGCAGAAATGTGGTTTGTGCAGGGGGAGGCTGGGGGTGTCCATGTAAAATGTTCACCTTGGGGCCCTGCCATTAGTAGTTATGCCACTGCAGGAGAATGAACGTGTCCAAACCAAAATTAACTCAGAAGTAACATAAAAGCCAAAATCAGGAGACAAGTGGATTTCCAGTAACAAGCCAAAGGTCAATATTCAGCACAAACAATCTGGTTATGGAAGCCACACTAGGTACTATCAAATAGCAGGCACTTGGATTAACAGGAACCAAGTTTAAATATCCTTCCTCAGCTGCTAATTGGATCAGTATTGGAGAGACCTGAAGACTGCAGAAGCTTCAAAGGTTGGCATGCTAACCTTAAAACAACAGCAGATGAGACTTAGTGGGGGTGCCAGGTATCAGACCCCACCAATCAGATATTAGGATAGATTATCAATTTTTCGTAGAACCCCTATAATGCTTAACAATAAGAATAAAAGTAACAGTAAATATAATATTGTGCCTACCTGTATAGTTTTAATAGGAAAGAACTGAAGGCTCAGACATTAACAATAGATAATGTTTGCTGCTGCAACAGCAGTGGTGAACCTAGCCCCTCTGCTGCCTGAGGCGGACAATCAAAAGAGGCCCCCCCTCCCCCCCCATGTATAATAATCGGAGCCCCAGGGGAGATGAGAGATCATAAGATCATAGTAAACACTGTTACTCACCTCTCCGGGATCCGATGTTAATCCTAGCAGGCCTCGGGCCTATATGGTAATGCCTAGACGTCACGTGGTCTGGGATATTACCATATAGGCCCAAAGCCTGTGCTAACAGTACCATACAGGCCCAAAGCCTGTATGGTAGTAGTAACAGCCTGTTGCCATACAGGCCCAAAGCCTGTGCTAGCAGTAACAGGCTATTACTACTAGCACAGGCTTCGGGCCTATATGGTACTGCTAGCACAGGCTTTGGCCATATATGGTAATATCCTAGACCACGTGACGTCTGGGCATTACCATATAGGCCCGAAGCCTGCTAGGAGTAACATCGGATCCCGGAGAGCTTTTCAGACACCCGAGTATAATAATAGCGGCAGTGGGATTGCGGCCTGGCCCGGGCCTACTCACTGCCAGCTTCCATGGCCTATAGTAGAAGGGGAAGCGGGGGTGGAGCAGATCCGGGGAGGTTGGTAAATAGGCCGCTACCTGCTGGAGATACTCCAGCAGGTAGCGTCCTATTATAAAACAAAAAAAAAAGTTGTTATACTTACCGACCTCACTGCTGCTGCTGCTCCCGCTGCCACCTCATCCTCTTCTGCTGGCAGTAAGACATCTGCATATGAGCGTAGGCGGCGTAATGACGCCGCCTACACTCATATGTAGACGTCTGAACCAGCGCAAGGAGAGCGGCAGCTCTCCTTGTGTTAGTTCACCGAAAAAAAAGTAAAAATAAATAAATAAAAAAATCGCCCGGGCTGCCACCTCCCTCTGGAGCGCCGCCCGAGGCGGGCGACTCACCTCGCCTCATTACAGGTGCGGCGCTGGATAATTAGCATATCAATAATAGCAGGCTAATTGAAAAAAACGGCTGAGAGGATTAATAAATAAAAGATATGTCTGGAGTAGCCTTTCTGAACGCTATGCAAATATATGTTTAGTTAAAAATCACTAGAGCCAATGATAGACTCCTTTTAATATACAAACTACCCCGCGTCATTAAAGGGGTAATAGAGAGCATCCGTGATGTGCTTTGTATGCTAGTTATGACAGATCTGGGGATGTTTAGTCTACCACCCCTACTTTCTCTAGACTGCACCTCTGCTTTGGCTGGTCATACTCCTTGGCAGATCTGTCCAGAAGACACTGTAAATATCATACAAAATGTACTTTATCCAGTGGATAAATCTTGAGCATCTTGTAAATGCTTTAAACAAACAGTCAGTAAATTATGTATGTGTTGTTAATCCAATCTTTACCATTTAATTACAGAGAATGAATTTATGATAAATATTTTTCAAATAGTATTTGCAGGTTTAAAGAAAAATAGCACTTCTTAATGAAGGTCGTACTAAGGGCAGAAAAGTGGAATTGACACAGAAATTTAGCAATGTTTATTGTGTTTTCACTGTAGCTTTTGCGCGGTCTTAGAGTCTCAGGATAGTAAATTACACATGCCATGATCATTTATATTTGATAAAAATCCTTTATTTAATTGAAATGAATCATGTCTGCTTTTTTAATCTGCTAGATTAGTGATAAATCCATTCCTGCAACTAATAACTGTATAATTCACCCTAGACACAAAGCAGAGGCTGATTAGTAGCTCTCAGAGCTTTGATCAATGCTTAGCCCGAGCACTCAGATATTAAAATGATAATTTTAGCTTAAAAACAAATCAAAGAATGTGACAAATAAATGTGTCATTCTGAGTTCTGCAGAATTTCAACTATTTGTATTAGATTTTGCAGCACTGTATAAACCAATATAGGCACGAAGTAATAAAAATAATATTACACCTGTACTGCAAATTCAGGTTGTAACTTGCCACATTCATCAAAGTAGGGAATATCTTTATATAATAACTCTATGTTGCCCCTATTGGAAATACCCTGGGTGAGTGAACTCTAGTCCTGTTATTTGGCACATTTGGCTGGAAGAGCTAAATGGATTACAAAAAAAAAATTCTTCCTGTTATCACCCCCATTCCTCATCAGTGAATGTATTTTTCTCTTGCTGTCACATTTTGGGAAGGGCTTTTTCTATACTAAAGATGAGCAGTAGCAGTAAATGATTGGCAGTTGAATTACTGAGATTTTTTGGTCTCCTTTATCTTGGTAAGGTTACATGCACATGACATGTGCATGTAGCTGGTCTGTGATTATATAGTACTGATCGCAGGTGGATGACATCCATGTGCCATCCATGCTTCCACAGCCTCATTCACCGCTTTCAGTGAATCTGGGCGGCAAAACACATACTAGGATATGTGCTGAGTTTTGCCCCAGACTCACTGCCCAATACAAAAACCCATGAACATACACGGCCCTGTGTAAGAAGCCATAGAAATGAATGGGTCAGGGTGCTAGTCGTGAAAAACAGGGTTAGAATACTCACAACATACAGTCGTGTGTATGAGGCCTTTAGTGTGTGAACATTTGTGCCTGTAGGCATATATGAACCCTGTATATCATGTTCTTTTATTTTTAAAGTGTGACTGCCATATAAAACAACAAAACTTCCGACATGTCTACTGTAATGTTTCGATCAGTATAGGGCTGGGTGCTGAAACCCCCACTGATGGTCATAAGGCTGACCTGTTCCTATGGCAGCCTGGAATATTCCAGGGTTGTCATAGGAATATTACTATTGAGGTTGGCCCATGACCAGCCTCAATGGTAATGTAGCGAATCTCCCATAGACTGCAGTACAATTGTATTGCAGTCTATTGGACTTGCAGTCAGACAACTGCAGGTTCTAGCTTCCTGGCAGTGGAAGGGGGTTTATAAATTATTTTTTAAAAAAATTTAAAAAATATATTTTAAAAAAAACCTAAAAGTTCATATTACTCCCCTTTTCCTAGAATCCATATAAACTGAAAAAAAAATTGTGTGAAATACATACACATTAGGTATCCTTGTGTCCAAAAATGCCTGGTCTACAAACTTATAACAAATATTTTTCCCAAATGGTGAATGCTGTAGTGGGAAATTAAATCAAAAGTGCTGAGCCATTTTTTCACTGTTTTGCCTCTGACAAAAATTTTAATAAAAGTGATTAAAGTAATAGTTCCTAAAATGGTATAACTTAAGAAGTAACACCTGGCCCTGCAAAAAAAAACCTATGTATCCCTGTATACAGAAATATAATAAAGATCCAGGTGTCAGAAAATGGCTAAATAAAAAAAATTTTTTGCAAAGTTTTGGATTTTTGTTAAGGGGTTAAAATGTAAATAAAACTATATAAATTTGCATATAAGATATCCCAAGAATTGTACCAGAACATAGAATATAGATCACATGTCATTTTGGCTGCACAGTGAATGTCGTAGAAACTCCGCCCATAAGAATGGCACACAAATTCCACTCCATTTTGAATGTTTTTCCAGCTTCCTAATACATTGTACTGAATAATAAATTGTACTATTATGAAGAACCATATGGCTCTGTGAAAGGAAAAATAAGTTATGGTGTTTGGAAGGCGGGGTGTCAAAATTGAAAAATGCCACCAGTGTCAGAACTGCAGGAATTTTTGAAAACATAAATAATAACATGATATAACATAATTTTTAAAACTCTTAGACTTAGACTCTGTTTGGATCAGACTTTTAGACATAAACTTGATATATTCAGTTTTTTGTTTTATTTTAAATATAACATGTTTTGATTCAAAATTACATGAAGGCAATAGGGCATTTTTTAAAATGTGTGTACTTCGACAAAAAATAAGGGTAAGGGTCCAATCTGTCTGTCCTCTGTAACTGGGGATGTGCAAGCTTGACTTTTACACATCATTTGGGATTTTGCTTTCCCAGTAAGGCTGGGTTCGCATCTGCATCAGAGAGCACCGAAAATCGTCCGGGGAAAAAAGGACTTTTTTCTCTGTTGCTTTCAATTGCAAAATGACGGACACCTGACAAATTTTATTTTAGACTATGGGGTCCACCAGGATCAGTGTATAACTGCTGTTTTAGCACTCCGCCTCGCCGTAGCTAAGATCCCTGACCGATCCAAACAATGTAGAGGCAGTGCTAGTGTGAACCTAGCATAATCTGAATAAAACTCCCCAGTAGTTATTACAACGTCTTCCCCATTTCACTTTTGACTACACCAGTCCTGCTTTCCTTTTTCCTTATCAAGTAGTTACATCAGGACTTAGTATGAGCCTATCGCACTCTACCGCACGACTCCAAATACAGTACTGACCCCCAAATTTCGTACACAAGCACTTGCTTACCACATATTCTCACTATGTGTCCTGTGCTGATAGAAAGCAGTAGCCTATTGCCATCAAGCCAATGCAGAAGCATTGTTAGGACTGAATGGAAGAACATAGTTGTTAAACACATGAAATGCGGTGAGCAAATCTCAATTGCCAGGGCTGATTCTCTAGTTGCCAAGCCAATCTGGTTTCGTCCAGACCTGATTTTAGGCAGTAAGTTTGTCGGCAATAGGTGTTTCTCATTCTTATCATAAGCTGCTTGCACATAACAGAAGTCACAAGGCTGAATTGAGTCCAAACCTTGGACAATGAAAAGGATAGTTATGACCTCCATAAGCCACACTATCTTTGTCTTACTGCCTTGTTATTGGTATTTTTTGCAAATGTAAAAGAAAATTTAGACTGAGAACCCTGGAAAAATTGAAAACCTTGCAGCGCATTGTAAGTATCAATAGAAGTCTCATTGACCAAATGTGCTGATAAAACATCTGACTGTATAGCTAAAATTGGAACAATACAGTAATGGCGAGTTGTTAAACATTTTATAACTCCACTTGGCAGTTATTAAAAACTGTGAATCTTCTAGACCTATAAATATCAATACGGAAATTTGTCACCAACCACTGGCTCCTTTATCTATGCCAAGCAATCTCATTATGTGTATCCGATGTGAACTGTAGCACGGTTTTGTAGTATGTATTTCTGTTTTCAGTAACCTGTGTAAATTGATTTGCAGTTAGTCTGCCAACAGCTCATAAAGCACAAACCAAGATGCAGAATCTTTTGGCAAGAGGGAGCTGTTGTTTAGGCCATTTAAATGCGTGTAATGAATTCTGCCGCTCATTCACTGCAATACTAACCAGGTTACGACTCTCTCATAAAATGCCTTGCACTTGGCAGTAAAATAGTCACAGCACTGAGGAATTTCTCTTTTTTTTTTTTTGGTATATTTATTTTATTTATTTATTTTTTTGCTCCAAATGATTTGTGTTAGGTGTGCTACTACAAGATTTATTAGTGATACACAAGTCTTGTAAACCTCAACTGAGTCAGCACAGAGTGGACTTATAGCCTACAGTGTTTCACATACTGCCATAATTCATATACACTCTAAGTCTTGTATTGCAGAATTGTACAAATAATATATGTTGTATTGTACTGGGTATTATTGATTTATAAGGGCATTGAAAGCCAGTGTTGCTGTATTGAGAATGCGGGCAATATTTGCAATGGAAAGTTGCATTTAGCTAATTTTGAATCGGCATTTAAATCTCAAGAACAGGGAACATATTACATTAATATAGTTTTTAAAAGCTTAAAGTAAGGGGTTGTGTGCTTTGGACTACCCTATCTAAGCTTTCTGGTCCCCCTAAGGATTGACTGATCATGTAAGTGTTGGGTTGATTCCTAACACACAGCTATTATTATCTATACAACTGCTGTATAATTAGATTATATTCCTTGCTACGATATTGCTGGAAAACCAACTATTATGGCAAATTTCAGACAGCCATAATACATGTGAATATTAGCATCTTTATCACAACCTCAGTCTCAGACCTTCCTCAGTTTTACTGAACTGGAATTGGTTATTATATGATGATCTAAGTCCAGTTTAATCAAACCACTGAAGGTCTCTGTAATGTAATAAGGATGCAAAAATGCACTGATATTTCGATCACCTAAGAGGGGCCTTATATTTATTGCCAGTGGTCATGACCAGTAATCCTTGAGAAATGGCGGCTTGACAATAACTAATTCATGGGGGTCTTATAAAAACAACTCTATGAAGAAATGTTATAATGTTGAAAAGTATGCTCTAAAAACACTGAACACTGTAGTACAATAAATGTGTGGAAAATGAAATATTTAGAAGAAATAATGTCATAATAACACATGATTAAGTATAATGCATTAGATACATAGCCTCCTATCATTAATATTGGTATTATTCCCTCCGTTGGCTATGTATTGCCAATGCACTTTCTAACCGTTAGCAGCTTGGCGGTATTACTTTATGATGCATGAAAACAGAGCCCATTAGCTTGCTGAGGCTTAAAATATAATGCTCTTTTGGGAAGAATACTGCTAACCTCTTTTTTTTTTCTTTTGTGTACTGTACCTTGTTTTTATAGAAAACAGCAGGACTTCTGTGGTCCATTATCCATCCTTTAGGGACTTTTTAGGTCATAGGTTTGAAGCCATATATTGCTGAAAAGCTGAGTTTTTTTATTGCAGATTTTGTTGCTTTTTTTTTTTTCTTATAATTCTCCCTTCTGCTATATCCACTGCTGGCATTAACTAAAATCTACAACAAAAAACGCAGCTTTTCTGCAGCGTGTAGCCTCCAGTGAATAAAAGAGGAATCTTAATGGCACATACCAGTGACCCCAAATGTAAATCAAAATAATCCAAAACATCCCAAGAGTTTCAAGTGAAACCACCCTTACTCATGGTAAGGCCACCTTCACATGCATATTTGGAGGAATTTTTTTTTTCATTATTTTTTTTAAGTCCTATAAAGAAATATGACCATGCTTCAAGAATACAGCATTTTGAGAAAACTGTCACACATACCAAACATGCCATCAAAACCCCAATATAATGTGTATGTTCACTGTTAAATAACAGCTGGCCACAGAGCCTGTGAGCAAAAAAATAAATGCTAAAAATAAATGCTGATAGAAAAGGGAGGTAATAGTGCTTCTTTTATTTATTTTTTTAAATGGCTTCTTTGAAATTGGTCTTTGGGCTTCTAATGAAAACCCCTGTATATACTTGTTTTTAAAATTGTATTGATGATTTGTGTGTATATGTGGTGATTAGGGCATACTCAGGAAGAAAATATTAGTCTGGGCCTGACTCCTCCAGTGATAGAAGTGACCTTCCGTTTCTCCATTTATGGAAACGGAACGTCACCAATACCTCCGATTCCTCCCATCATACTTACCTGTCATTCTGTCCAGGTATGAAGCATCACTTCCTTCAGGGGGGCCGGTTCTTCCTCTCCTCTGACGTCTGCTGGCCTCCCACGCCTATGCAATAGAGCTGGGCACTCCGGCTCTATCGTGCAGACGCTGGAAGATATGAAGAGGAGAAGGAGCCAGGCTCTCATGCCTGCACAGTAGAGCCGCAGTGCCAGCAGAAGTAAAGAGAAGGAGGAGTCGGCGTAACAGAAGAAAGTGATCTCCAGGACAGGAAGACGGGTAAGTATGATGGGGTGGGCTGACTTAGTTAGTTAAGTAGAGCTATTAGTCCTCAAGCTAGCTAGGGAAACAGAGAAGGGAGTATGAGTGGTGGATCTGAGTGAATTGCAATGCATCATATTAGTTGTAGGATGAAAGAACATTAAGACCAAGTAAACAAATGGAGAAGATGCCAGGAGCTCCGAGAAACCCAGAAATCACTCAAAACACTACTAAAGGAATTAGGGTGCACTTATTAACTCATTAATAGCACTAAGGCTTTATTTCAAAGATTTTTTGCATGGAAAAACCCTTTCATAAAATGTCTATTTACATGAAAATGGGGCTCCAGAGCAGAATAATAGAGGCATAATTGGAAACTGTAGAATCACCTCTACAAGGTACTGTTTAGAGTGATTATTCACTTTCCGAGAATTAATGGCCTATCCTTAAGGTAGGCCATCAATTTTTAATCAGTTGAGATTCCACAGTCGAATCCTATGTATATACCATCATCAGTTTCATAAAAGTTGGTTACCCCTTTATTTATGTAGCAGCAGCTATGCTATACATGTTATACAATAACCTATCATAGGTATACAGTTGATTACTTTAACAATAAGCTGTGTGCAGCCAAATATTGTACAGCCTCTATCTCATAAACTACACGTTAAAGATTCCATGGATCGAAATAGGAAGAAAATCCTATTATGCACTGCGTAATAAACTGTTGAAGAATTCTTGAGAAGTGTTTGGTTGTGCGCGCCTACACCCCACCCCTCCATTCCTGATTGGTTGCACCCTGAAGGATTTTCTTCCTATTGCTCAGCAATATCACTAGCGAATGGGGAATAAGCTGCTGCCATTGACCAGCTGTATTACTATATGCTTCAGTGGTGTTGTGACATTTCACAACACCAGAAGATAAGAGGCCTACCTACAGTGAATAATTTGTCAAATTGCCCATTAACTTACTACACTATATTGGCGCTTGGTGTTTCTCTCTACTTTTTGCTTCCGTGGATTGAAAGGCATTTACAAATGCTAACATCACTTGTAGGAGAACACAATAATAGTCTACAGTAGATCTGCTGTCCCCATTTGGGATTGTGCACAGTACACTGCCTGGGTTATTAGTTTCATCTATATATGACTGTTTACACTTTAAGTCCTGTAGATGTAAAGATAACATGATTAAGGCTAGGACTACAAGGCAATATGGTAACAGCTGTAACACAGCCAGAAATTGCTGTTACCCTACAACACTGCGACTAATATAAATTAATGAGGTTGACCCTGCTTTTTCGGCCACCACGACTTGCTGTGTAGCCTTCGCTTAATAAAGAGTTCATAGCATATGTTTGCATTATAAATGGTGCAAGGTAATAATAATCATTGCACTTCTATTACCAATATCAAACTACAATATTACCCTTTTAGTTGTCTTTCTTGTGCAACGTGACAATAAGTAATAAGATTCTGGTGCATTATATTTCTCACATGGTTATCAAAAACCTCTTTTCAACAAAATCGTTACATCTGCGACCAGTTTTCCTTCTGTCACCAGTTTTCCTTCTGTCACCAGGCTATTGGTAGAGCTAAACTTTCCCACTTTCTTAGAAGTTGGCCGCCGGTACAATCTTCCCTGCCTCCTCCCTTAGCTACAATTCTGTGTACAGAGATAACGTGAGCTTCTGCAGTGACAGCATTTGTATTGCTCGGATAATCCTTTGTAAAACTGTATCTCTGTATATATTGTCCTTGTATTAGAATATTCTTAATGTAGCTGTTTTATAGTTTTGTGTTTGAGCAGTCGCATGGACATTTTAAAATATCTGTATTAGTTAGGTGACCTCTTTTGCAGGACTAGACTAGATCTTTGTTCCTTAATATATTTCTCAGAAATATCTCATTTTAATCTAATAAGTATTTGTATTTACAATGATAAGTTTTCAGTCTGGCAGCAAAAACAAATTCATTTTGAAGGCTGTAGAGCCTTATAAGGAAACCAGGCGACTGCCAAGTGCCCCTGTACCTGCTGTCATATTACTGCAGACATGGTTTCCATGGTCAAATACACCAATGAATGCTATCTTCCAGACAGATCTGTAAACTAGGAGGTCAGCTATGTCTGGAAGATGTAATCTATGAACAAACACAGTTACAGCCTGCCAGGACCTTTGCATTATACCTCGGTGAAGGCTTTCTCTAGCTAATGTATGGATCCTGTGTCTTGTACCATTTAACCATTACAGTAACTGTTTGGGAATAGTTATGTGTGAGTCACTGAAAATACTTGAAGAACACTTGTCATAAAAATGCTATCTTTGTTTTATATTAAAGGGGTTTTCCAGTTCCAAATGGATTTTTCATACTGATGACTTATCCACAGGATTGATCATCCGTATCTGTTCTGTGGAAATGATATATGTAATATCTTTAACCTGGAAAACCACTAGGCCCCATGTTGCAGCAACACAGCTTTTCTTGCTGCAAATTTTTCTGCAGTGTTTTGAGCCAAAGCCAGGAGTGGATTGAGCAGAAGGTAGAAGTATAAGAACTTCCTATACATTTTCCCATTCCTTTTGTAGCAACTCTTAGCTTTGGCTCATAAAAACGCAGCAAAATCTGCAACAAAAAAAGCTGTGTTTCTGAAACGTTGGGCTTCAGCCTTAAGCAGGCAGGGAAAGAAGGCTCATATATCAGCACACTGAATTCAGCGCACTGCCGGATTTCACGATCTGTACCCTGGGTGAAGAGCTATCTTGACTGTCAGGAACGCCCTTCTGACAGTGAAGAGCTACGGTACCAGCACCGATAGCTCTTCACCCGGAACACAGATCGTGAAAGCCGACAGTGCACTGAATTCAGTGCACTGTTGGCTTTCTAGCGGTATATAAATCCGCATGTGCCCCAAGTCATGAAAGGTCTTCTTTAATTTTACATGTAATACGCTATATTGTTTATCCACTGATCCATCCACCAAATTTTGATTCAGATTTCCTTTTGTACGTTCACTTTGCATTTTAATTGACAAATATAACCTTTGAACACCTTTTTATTTTTTAAAACATTCTTATTTTGCAGCATTTTTCTACACATGCCTGAAACTTTTGCACAGTACTGTAAATGTAAATAATCATGTATACTGCTATTTTCTAATAGTTGTGTGCACTTAGGATACAATGTCCTTTATCCAGTCATATAAATAATCTGCGGCCACTTTGCTGTTCATTGGTATCTGACATGAACAATTCCCTTTGTTTTGCATATTATGTAACATATGACCTTTCTTTAGTGCCAATCGATGAAGAAATAAGTTCCTTTTGAACTGACCTTGAGTCTCTTGCTGTATCTCTTATTTAAGGCACTTACTGTTACTATAGGAGTAGCATAAATAATATGCATTTTACTTTTTCATTCAGCAACACAAAGGGAGATGTAGTTTACTATTATGGATCTAAAGGAGAGCGAGAGCCTATCCAACTGAAACCTGGTGAGTCATAATCTTTTATTACCAAGTATAATATTTGTGAATAACTACAAAGAGAAAATATTGAATATTTGTTTCTTTTCTGTAATATAAAGCAGGTTGCTCTTCTTTACTTGCTCATTTGTATAATGTGCATAATTAGAGCCTGAAGGGTAAATGTCGGTCCGGCTCTGTTCACATCATGTTACGTGAATGAACACATTCATTGTACGCATCTCTGCACCTGGAAAGCTCCTTGCACAAATGGTGAAATTAACCATAGCCCATCACTCGCCTGTCCGCTTGGCTTCTGTCATGGGGGAACTGCATGAGCAGCTAACCTATTTTTTTCCCCCCTCTTTAAGAGCTAGGCCCCATGTTGCGGAAAAGCTGGGTTTTTTGTTGCAGATTTGCAGAAGTTAGAAGTATAAGGGCTTCCTTTATATTTCCATTAGAGATGAGCGAACACTGTTCGGATCAGCCGTTCCGAACAGCACGCTCCCTTAGAAATGAATGGAAGCACCTGGCACACAGACTTTGCCGGCGGCCGGCCGCTTAACCCCCCGCGTGCCGGCCACTTCCATTCATTTCTATGGGAGCGTGCTGTGAGCGTGCTGTTCGCTCATCTCTAACTCTCGGAAGCCGCGACAGTCGTTGCAGGCACATTTTGGCCCTATTCTGATGCAGCTTCCTGCGTCAGAATCAGGACCAAAATCTGCCATTCCACGCCCCGTGGGAACAGGGCCTTAGCATAACATTCTTCAGACAACCATTAAAAGCCTCATTGCTAGCATGCTAAGGTGTGCAATTGTCTGTATTTTTATGGTGTGGCGCTCATATTCGATACTGAGTAAATCAAGATGTTTTGAATATTTTGTATTCATTGTTATCATTTACAAATAATTAGCATGTCTGTTGATCCTGTGATTACCATAATTCCAAGACTTTTTCTTTCGTATACAAATAAAATTTTTACATAGCAGGAAGAGTCAATTTATCCACACACTATAGAATTTTTTTTTTAATAAACATTCAGAAAATACAGTATTCTCCTTGTTTTCAATGCACTTTGTCCATCTGTCACATGTCCATTGTACGTGTGGAAGAGGCCTTAGGCTAGATTCACACAAACGATAAGATATATATCGGTTGCCTTCCTCACTTACTCTAAATTCATAAGGGGGAAGGATGGAGAATCACTCCTGTTCTCAAGATTGTGAGAGTCTCAGCGGTCAGACCTCCACTAATCAGCTATTTATCCTGTATCCTATGGATAGAGGGTAAATACTTTTCGTGGCATAACCTTAAAGGGATTCTACCATTAAAACCCTTTTTTTTTGTGGATAAGACATCGGAATAGCCTTTAGAAAGGCTATTAGTCTCTTACCTTTAGACATGATCTCCGCCGCGCCATTCCTTAGAAATACTGGTTTTTACCGGTATGCAAGTTAGTTCTCTCGCAGCGATGGGGGCGAGCCCCAGCGCTGGAAATGCGATGGGGGCATCTCCACTGCTGCTCGAGAACACGATCCTGCGACGCCTCTATCTTCTGCTGGATCCTCCCTTTCTTTCTTCGGCACCTCCGACGCCTGTGCAGTTGGCTCTGTCAGTGAGACACTAGTAGAGCCGACTGCGCATGCCGGCCGGCGGCCTTAGTTCTGATGCCGCAATTGCGCACATGCGTAGTCGGCTCTACTAGTGTCTCACTGGCAGAGCCAACTGCGCAGGCGTCGGAGGGGCCGAAGAAAGGGAGGATCTAGCAGAAGACCAGTATTTCTAAGGAACGGCGCGACGGCGATCAAATCTAAAGGTAAGAGACGAATAGCCTTTCTAAAGGCTATTCCGACGTCTTATCCACAAAAAAAAGTGTTTTAATGGTAGAATCCCTTTAAAGATCAAGGACAGATTGAGTCTAGTACAAGTTGAAACTAATGCTGATAAACAAAACCTCTCCATTAGATGTGTTTGGCATTTTTAGGATTTTTTTTCAAGCTCCAGATTAGGCTATGTACTACTATATTTTTACGACTTTACCCCTATATAATTCCAATAAATAAACCATAAAAGATGCACTTAAAATCCTTTTCCTGGTTTGATTATAATAATATGTTTGTAGATGTTAAACATTTGCAGGGATGCATCTTCTTGGGGCTCCCAGTGATCAAGCTGTTATAGTCTTCAGAGCTTTGATGAATAAAGATGATTTTGCTAAACTTAAGTAGCAGTTGCTTTTTCTCTACTTTTGAATGTATTTTTTAGGGTGGATGGGATTCTGGCTAATTCCCATCTACACATTGCAGAAAAACATCCGCAGTGAAAATTCTGTGACTTCATAAACCATTGCGTCTTTGTAAATCGCAGCATGTCAATTATACCTACGGAAACGCTGGCATTTCCATATAGCTATAATAGAGGAAATTCTGCAGACTTTCTTTGAAAAACGCTGGGCAAAAAACGTGATGCGTGTCCGCCACAGTCTTTTCTGCAGTGCTTTTTGGCTGCGGCTCGCTACAAGGGGCCTTAGCCTTAATGAGCATTTGTTTCATGTCACAGCAGCAGATTATATGTAGTAACAGAAATGTGGCAGCACAAAAGGCACAAGGCAATTACTGAGGCCATATCCTATATTTTAGCCGGGACTTTAGGAAAGAAGCAAATGACAGCAAATTACTTAACCTTCCAAAACTTGCGTACAATTTTATATATGAGGGCGCATGCTGTAGAAGTTTTTGTAATCAACTTTCAGAAAAACAAACATTTTTTTACCTACAATAATCTCCTTGTTTTCAATATATTTTGTTCATTTGTTAACAAGGTTTCATATTCCCCCCTAAAAATGTTTTAGGATTAGCTACAAAGAGCACAGTTTTCATCTCTTCATCAGACGTGAATCTTCATAGGGCTTCTTTGCCACATGATCTACTGTCAGTCATCTTTCAACAGAAAAAATTCACGTGCACACTCAATGTTGTCATCAGTTGTGAACATACAGTAGATGGACGCTCAGTTCCAATTCCAGAAGTTTTAATATAATCAGAGCGTGCATAAATTATGACTTGTATATGTTCCATGAGGTGAAAAATGTATAAAGTAACTCTCTACTGTATAATCCCCTTACTGGCATCTTTCCTTGCCAATTCAGTTTACAATATATTAGAAGCATAAGAGGGGGCCACACGGTGGCTCAGTGGTTAGCACTGCAGCCTTGCAGCGCTGGAGTCCTGGTGTTCAAATCCCGCCAAGGCCAAAAAACCATCTGCAAGGAGTTTGTATGTTCTCCCCGTGTTTGCGTGGATTTCCATCCCATATTCCAAAGACATACTGATAGGGAAAATGTACATTGTGAGCTCTATGTGGGGCTCACAATCTACATTTAAATAAATAAATAAATATATATATATATATATATATATATATATATATATATATATATATTAGAAGTATAGTTAACATGTTTTGCCTACTTCTACAGTTTATCTTTTGTCTAAATCATGTGTTCATTGTATTTCTTCCCACTCTTCATAAGACAGACAGCTTATTTTTAACAGTTGACACTGGAATGAATTGTAGAGGAAAATATTATATGATTTTACAATTGACCCAGTGTATTACTATTCTATATTTCTCTACATGACTTGAAACAAGCACGTGAGCAATTGTATTATCTCACTTATACACAGATAGACATAATAATATCGATTAATGTATAGTACATTAGATTTGTTTGGAAAGTACTTGATCAAATAAGTCTTTCACTCTTAGGTCAGTTGTCACCCTTATGAAAAATAGAAATAAAACCTGAATGATAAAATAAATCATTTTATATTCCCAAACACTTGACACATTGTGAAAATGCCAGCCAGCAGTTTACAATCATGAGCACCTTTATATATATTTGCATCAATGTGTAATTTTATTGTTATTAATTTTAACAAAAAAATATACACAAACTTATGTTGGTTGCTGAAACTCTAACCTATGCAAAGCCTAAAGTGTGCAACATCTCTTAAAAGTGAAAGTTGTTATAATCACTATGCACATAACCAATCAGCCATAACACACTCAGGAGGCGTTCATACCTATGCCCCGGAGAAACTGGACAGGGGACAGCTTCCCAGTTTTAAAACTCATTCATTTGAATAGTTTTTTTTTGTTTTTTGTTTTTTTTTTTTTAAAGTGACCGCCGGTGTCCACCTGCAGCCTCTCCGCAGGGAAACCGTTTTCTTTGTCTGGACACAGATTCGGATATGCAGGACTTTGTGTCAGGCCCAAAAAAAAATGGTTTCCCCACGGAGAGGCTGCAGGCGGACACTGGTGGTCTCCTTTAAAAAAAAACCATTCAAATGAATGGGGTTTTGAAACCAACCACTGGGAAGCTGTTCCCTATGTAGTTTCTCTGGGGCTTAGGATGGGGACCTGGTGGAATGACACAGAGGTGCAAGTGTGAACGCCCCCCTCAGGCCTTATTCACACAGCAATGATGACCATTTTTTAAGAACGTTCCACATCCATTTTTAAAGTGAGTGTATTCACATAATGGTCACAGTAGACATGTTCTATATTTGTGTTGGACAACCAGACTCAATAGAAATCATCGGGTTAATTTTATTGGACATAGAAACGATGATGTCAAGTTAAATGTATAAAAAATGGATCTGTCAAATGAGTCAAAAAATTAAACAAATGAAGTGCATTAATTTTTTTTTTTTTTTTTTAAACAATCCATTAAAAATGGATGGAAAACAGGTCAGGAATCAGTAAGTTTTTGGCATCCATGACCCTGTTGCCTGCTCATCAGTTGTCAATTCTTAGATAGTTTTGTTGTTGGAAGTATCCACTGTACACCAGGAATATCCCACAAGACTTGTTGTCTTGGAGGTGCCCTGGCTCACTCATCTTGCTAACGCATTTTGACCCCTGCCATTGTCACTGAGATCCTTAGATTTGCCCAATTTTCCAACATAAAAATTGACTGCATTTGTTGCCTAATATATTGCAGCCCGAATAAGATGCCATTATAAGAAAATAATGCTTCACCTTTGAGTGGTTGTAATGTTGTGGCTGAATGGTGTATATCTCCTGTTGGTAAGGGGGTAATAACAGTGGCATAACTAGGAATGGCGGGGCCCCATGGCAAACTTTTGAAATGCCCCCCCAAGACCACAACTGACCCTCCCCCCCTCGTATTCTTGCATACAGTATGATGCCCCATAGTGGCCCCTGCACACAGTATGATGCCCCATAGTGGCCACAGCACATGGTATTGTTCCCCATAGTCACTATGGGGCATCATTCTGTGTGCAGGGGCCACTATGGGGAATAATACTGTGTGCAGCGGCCACTATGGGGCATCATACTGTGTGCAGGGGCCACTATGGGGCATCATTCTGTGTGCAGGGGCCACTATGGGGCATAATACTGTGTGCAGGGGTCACTATGGGGCATAATACTGTGTGCAGGGGCCACTAAGGGACATAATACTGTGTGTAGGGACCACTATGGGGGATAATACTGTGTGCAGGGGCCACTAAGGGACATAATACTGTGTGCAGGGGCCACTATGGGGGATAATACTGTGTGCAGGGGCCACTAAGGGACATAATACTGTGTGCAGGGGACACTACGGGGCATAATACTGTGTGCAGGGACCACTATGGGGCATAATACTGTGTGCAGGGAGCACTATGGGGCATAATACTGTGTGCAGGGGCCACTATGGGGCATAATACTGTGTGCAGGGGCCACTATGGGGCATAATACTGTGTGCAGGGGCCACTATGGGGCATAATACTGTGTGCAGCGGCCACTATGGGGCATCATTCTGTGTGCAGGGGCCACTATGGGGCATCATTCTGTGTGCAGGGGCCACTATGGGGAATAATACTGTGTGCAGCGGCCACTGTGCGCAGGGGCCACTATGAGGAATAATACTGTGTGCAAAAATGCGACAGGGGGGGCGGTCGTGGTCTAATTACACCACTGTTATTACCCCATTACCAACAGGAGATACACAGATATTATGCCAAACAATGATCCCTGCACACAGTTTTATGCCCCATTGTGGACACCCATGAACAATTATTATACTCTTGAGTTCTTTTCAGACCCCAGAGTATAATAATTGGAGACCCAGGGGAGGATACAAACATAAAAAACACTTTTACTTACCTCTCCCTGGGATCCGCTGTAATCCTAATCATAATGATGCTGGCCTGGGCTACATGACGTCTGTGACGTCACCAAGTAGGTCCAAAGCCTAAGGTAAGTAACAGCGTTTTTATGTTTTCTTAACTCTTCAATCATTATACTCGGCGTTATGAAAACACCCTCCGAGTATAATAATAGTGTTTGTGGGGCCCGCGGCCTCACTTACTGAGCCCAGCTCCTGCAGAAGAAGCAGCGCTGGAGGCCGTAAACAAGAGTCAGGACCGTTAAGTAAGTAGAGCCTGTTAAGTAACGGACTGTTAAAAAAAAAAAAAAAAACAAATAAAAAACGCAGCGGTAGAGGCTGCCGTGGGGCCCCCTGATGTCCTGGTCCCTGTGGCAGCCGCTACCACTGTAGTTACGCCCCTGGGTAATAACTTGAAGGTCGTGTACCCCTTCGAAAGGATATCTAGAGGCTGTATAAGAAGAAAGATACATTAACAGGCTGTGCTTTCATCCTGATGTCACCTGCACCTCCTCCTTTACACATACACAGAAATAGGAAGTAATACTTTTCATCCTGCACCCAACTTTTAAAACTAGTGCTATGTATTAAATACTGCGCCTGTAACACAGAGATGTGGTCCTGTGGACTGATCATTAGTATGAAAAAAACTTCGGGGCCTGAACAATCTCTTTTCGCTGCCAATCTTGATGCATGTCTTTGGCAGTGAAACGTTTAAATAGATTTTCCCACCAGATATAGTTATTCACCTGTTTACCAGAGTCTAAATGGTATCCCTTTCTTTGCAGCAACATATGTTTGAGGTTGGCGGTGCTCGGTACTGAGTCCTGTCATTTGAAAAAAAGTTGTACTGTAGTATCGGGCACAATCAGACTCCAATATATGCTGCTGTGCTTGCATGCTGCCTGGAGCCAACCCCTTTGTTGTGCTAATTGTAGGCCATACAGCATAAATCCTGGACAAGGGGGCAAAGACCATATTTATGAAGGAGTTAACAGGAAACGTACCAAAAATAGTCTAATAACCCATAAGATAAATATACCTTGTAAGCACACAACTAATGTTCCTCACAGAAATGGTCACATCACAGAACGTCCCAGCGGTGCTTTAGCTGCACAATAACAATATTGCAAGTGAGAGATTTTAGTGTTTAGCGCTCCCAACAGATTATTCCTATGATTTTAGCTGCACCGTAGTGAAGTGAGGGTGATCGAGCCTCTGCTGAGTATTGTATTTCATAGGATAAGAGAGAATCGCCTTTCTTAAATAGCCACTTATGTTTACATAACTATGCAGTTGATCTTCTGACCTATTTAACTTTCTGGCATTCTCTAATTGGTGCCTTCATTAGACTGTAATGATCTCCCAGTTATCTTCATTAAACTCTTATATAATGGCTTATCCCATTTGCTGCTAGGAAGAGTTCATTAGTACACTTCGGGATCCACAAATGTTAAGGTCTTTGTGTAAGTAAAACTCTGTTTTCAAAAATGAACTTTTCCCCAATCCCATTAGCATCCTCAAGAGTAATTACGTAGAAATCTGTATCATCTCTCCTATAGCTTACGGGGATATTTTATGTCGATGGCACACAAGGCTGATGCTGACATCAGTTACATCGACATCTAACAATCACACATTTAACAATGATCTTTAAGCAGATCAAATATAATCCTCAATCATGTCTATTATTCACATAAATTCACACACACAGTTGATTTTAGCCAAAATGATAATTTATGGTTGTTTTGTCTGGGAAATCCATGCATATAAATATACTGGTATAATAGGGTAGAGTCCCTATTACGTGGGTCAAGTACTGAGACAGTTAACAAAAATGACTATTTTTAACCCCTTAAGGACCCGGCCATTTTTTGGTTTCGCATTTTCGTTTTTCCCTCCTCACATTTCAAGAGCCATAACTTTTTCATTTTTCAGTTCACAGAGTCACATGATGGCTTATTGTTTGCGGGACAAATTGTACTTTGTAATGGCATCATTCAATATGCTGTGCAATGTACTGGGAAGCTGGAAAAAAATTCAGAATGAGGTGCAATTGGAGAAAAAATGCATTTGCGCCATTTTCTTATGGGTTTAATTTTTACAGCGTTCACTGTTTGGTACAAATGACATGTTACCTGTGTTCTACGTGTCAGTACGAACGCGGTGATACCAAATTTATATAGTATTTGAAATGTTTTGATACTTTTAAAAAAATGATAAACTTTGCAAAATAGAAAAAAAATTTTGTGTCATCATGTTCTAACACCTGTAACTTTTTCATATTTCCATGTATGGAGCTGGTTGTGGTGTCTTTTTATGCGGGACAAGATGACATTTCTATTGATACCATTTGGGGAAAGATCTGATGGTTTGATCACTTTTTATTCAATTTTTTATAGGAGGCAAAGTGTTGAAAAAAATGCTTTTTGGCTGTTTTTATTTTTTTTTTGCCGCTACGCCGTTCGCAGTACGGGATAAATGTTTTAATATTCTAATAGTTCAGGCATTTTGGAGCGCAGGGATACCTAATATGTTTATGTTTAATGTTCTTTAATTACTTTTATAGCTAATCTAGGGAAAGGGGGGTGATTTGAACTTTTATATTTTTTTTATTTTTTTAATACTTTTAAAAACTTTTTTTTTTCTTCTGTTACATTTATGATCAGACCCCTTAGGTACCTTGAAACCTAGGGAGTCTGATCGCTCATACTATTCACTGCAATACTACAGTACTGCAGTGAATAGCAGAATCGCAGCACTTCTATTAGACGATGCCTCTGGCATCGTCTAATAGATCTAGTGCAGAGACAAGCCTGGAAGCCTTCAATAGGCTTCCGGCTGTCATAGCAACCGATCACCGCCCTCATGTGACGTTCAGGAGGGCGGCGATCGGGGAAACATGGCGGCGCCCATGCCGCCGGCGCCGTTTACACACTGCGGTCACGTTTGACCGCAGTGTGTAAAGGGTTAACAGCAGCGATCGGCTCGGGCACCGACCGCTGCTGTTATTGGCAGGTCCTGGCTGTATGATACAGCCGGCATCTGCCGTGTATGGAGCGAGCTCAGCGTGTGAGCTCGCTCCATACATCCCCATGCGACCCATGACGTACAGTTACGTCAAGGGTCGCTAAGGGGTTAAGAATAGTTATTACAAATTTTTCTACTCTTCGGCCCATGAAATAGAGCCTTGCATTCTAGTTACTGGATAACGCTTACTTAAAAAACCCAATGACATACATCATCTGAAAGGCCGTCACCCTGAACATTATGGTGTTGTGTTTATTCAAATCTCTTTTTTTTTTTTTTTTTTTTTTAAATGTAGATTGTGAGCCCCACATAGAGCTCACAATGTACATTTTTTTCCCTATCAGTATGTCTTTTTTTTTTGGAATATGGGATGGAAATCCATGCAAACACGGGGAGAACATACAAACTCCTTGCAGATGGTTTTATGTCCTTGGCGGGATTTGAACACCAGGACTCCAGCGCTGCAAGGCTGCAGTGCTAACCACTGAGCCACCGTGTGGCCCCATGTTTATCCAAATCTGTTCAGATATTCCGAAGATAAAAGTCCTGTAAGCATTTATGAAAATTAGTGTATACTAGTCAAGTGAGTGGTAACACTGCACAACACGCAGCTCACAGAGACCCCACCTCCAGAGAGATCACTGCATTACCACCCACTTAGCTAGTATACCCTAATTTGCATCAATGATAAGGGCTTATATCTTTGGAATGGCAGAAACAGTTTGGAACAAAACACCAAAATGATCAGATAATGGACATTTCAGACCTGACGACGAGTCATCTTTAATTACATATATGTTAATTATTCTGATAGGTTTGGGACATGGAGTAGCTATATCATTACATCCTTGGGGCACATTTATAAAGTGCCAATATTTATATATTGAAGAAAAGCCATCGGTAACCTTACTCACATTTTTTGCCAAATATAGATTCAAAGGTTGTCTTTTTTGGCAAATCGAACAGGTGATCAAACTTTTTTGTATACCCCAGATATAAATTCTTAAGCTTTTTTCTCATTTTCTAACTTTGAGCAGGAAATCTAGGAGAGGAGCAGCAGAGAATTTTGTGGGCGGTAGTAAGCTTTCCCTTATGTGACCAGCAGCGATCTCAGCTTGTTTCTTCGTGTGCAGTCCCAATGCTGTCATACAGTAATATTAGCAGCATCTGGGGTTTCAGTGTCCTCTCAAACCGTATTGAAGATGGTTGTACTCTTACCTTTTGTTCCTCTATCTTACATATACAGTACATAGAAGAGTCCCTTAGTCCCTTCTGTTTATTGCCAGTTCATATAGAAAAAAAACACATATGCTGCTTTTTTTCTATAGAATTTGCTTTATTATTCTAAAACTATGGTACATCATGGGCCACCTGAAGGTCCGTGGGGCTTGTCACAGTTTACTAAGAGTCAGAGTGACCCATTCTATTTTCCAGGCTTTGGGATCTTTCTACCAGGTTCCCATGTCCAGGACAGAACCCAGCATACTGTCCTTTCTCCCTTTCCCCGTGTCCAGGCACAGATACCAGGATTTTTACAGAGTTGGCTCCTGTAATAAAACTGGGAGAATGGGAGACAAAGCAGGATGCTACTTGGAGTATATTAAAGCAAATGAAAAAGTTGCCATCGCCTCACTGCTCTGTGCTATTACCTACTCCAGGTTGTCAGCATTGCAGCTGGATACAATAAGGGCCACTTGTGTAGTTGGCAGACATCAGACTCGCGTAGAGTATGGCTGTATCCAGAACTTCTAGTAGATTCCTAAATACATCATTGTTATTCCATGCTTTATAATCATCATACTCAGGCCTATAATACAGGCTCAGTTAGGACTAGATAATAGAGGTCCTTCTTCATAGTATAGTGCGGTCCCATGTCAGTAATGTGACCCAACACCTATTTGCAGTGCAGGAAACCACTGTGCAGGAAACCACTGTGGCAATCCTGATCCTGCCACGACTGTCGCAGCTTACGACAGTCATGGCTTCCCCCTCCAGAGTCGGCTCAAATGAATTTGCCGAATCCGGAGGTTGCTGCCGCCAGGCGGACGCCGCGGCTCAACTAGCTGCGGAATCCACCTGAAGAAAGCGCAGCTCGCTTCTTTTTTCTGTGAGCGGCAACATGACGCTCACAGAAAAAAGAAGCCTGGCGGTCTCCACAGACCACCATTGTGAGGGGGAGGATTATGAGGTAGATTACGCGTCATAATAATCAGCCCCCTCTGTGCTCTTGTGAAGGTGTCCAGGAGCTACTGCTAATTCTTAAAAAGAAGCTCATTCCTGAAACCCAGGCTAGGATTATAGAGAAGAACTCCCAAGAAACTCACAGCTCAGCCACCATGGCAAGAACATAGTGGTGACTCTAAACGTTGGAAAGAGTGCAATAAAACCAAAGGATGTGATGTGAACAGGCAGGAACATTAAAAAAAATAAAAGGTAATTGTAAAAATACCTAACATGGTACCAGGTGCTGTATGAACTGTAGCTACTATATATCCTTCCTTTACATCACAAGCAGGACAGGTAAGCACTAGAGATGAGCGAACACTAAAATGTTCGAGGTTCGAAATTCGATTCGAACAGCCGCTCAATGTTCGTGTGTTCGAACGGGTTTCGAACCCCATTATAGTCTATGGGGAACAGATACTCGTTAAGGGGGAAACCCAAATCCGTGTCTGGAGGGTCACCAAGTCCACTATGACACCCCAGGAAATGATGCCAACACCTCTGGAATGACACTGGGACAGCAGGGGAAGCATGTCTGGGGGCATCTAACACACCAAAGACCCTCTATTACCCCAACATCACTGCCTAACAACTACACACTTTCCACATTCAAAAAAACCTCTATCAAAGTGGGAAAATACCTGGAAACCTTCTTTACTCCCCAAATGGATGGACACAAACCCCAATTTAAGCTCAACAAACAGTAACAACCACCCCTTAAAATCACGTTCCCCATGACAACCACAAATGGAATAGGCAATGGGAATTCCAAAAGCCCTCACCCTTAACTATCATTTTGAGTGTGTGTGTGTGTGTGTGTGAGATGTGGTAAGACCTTCCAAAATTCACTTTTCTAGCCCTTAACATGAGCCCTTCCAAACAAAGTTACAGGACCTTAAGCTGAGCTACCAGCAGAGATTGAGGCCCTTGGCATGAGTAGAGCCTTGCACCAGCAGTGTTTTTGGCACTTAGGGTGAGTTGAGCCTTGTACCAGCGTGTGTCCCTTAACATCAGGCGGGCCCTAAGTTCTGCGCTTTGCACAAAAGTTCCACATTAACTAGGCTGAATGGTACAAAGATTAGTAGGCCCGAGAACCAGGAACAGGTCTTGCAATGGCTGTCGGATAACGCTTAAAGCACATTGTCCACCAGCCAGGCAGCCTCTACCTCCTCTTACCCAACAGTCTTGTCCTCCTTCCACCCAAAATTCCCAATCTTCCCAGAACAATAACCCCAACTGTCCCTGCTCCCCAGAGCTGTTCTCCCTTCCTTTGACTGTACCGCAACCTGCCCCTCCATTTCGCGATTCCACGGACCTAACAGACGAGTATCTGTGTCCAGATGCTCAAACAGTAGAGTCTCCTCCATTCCATCTCCGGTCGATTTGGTGGCGGATGACCAGCAACCCACCCTCATCGACGACGATGAGACGCAGTTGCTGTCAGGGCAGCCAGTTGACATGCGCATTGTGCAGGAGGAGGAGGCGAGACAGGAGTTGGAAGAGGAGGTGGTGGACGACGAGGACACCGACCCCACCTGGACAAGGCAGATGTCAAGCTGGGAAAGTAGTGTGGATGTTGAGGCAGGTGCAGCACCAAAAAGGGTAGCTAGAGGCAGAGACATGTCCAGAGGCAGAGGTCAGCTGCTTTGCCGAAGCCAGGCCAGACCCGGAATGTCCGAAGATGTTCCCTTTTGTACCCAGCCCAGAAAAACTCCCCCATCGAGGGCACGTTTCTTGAAGGTGTAGAGTTTTTTCAAGGAATGCGCCGAGGACAGATATAGTGTCGTCTACACAATTTGCCTCTCGAAATCGAGTAGGGGCCCTGAGAAGAGCAACCTGTCCACCACTTCAATGCACCGTCATTTGGAATCCAAGCATGGGAATCAGTGGCAGGCAGCAACGGCAGGACAAACGTCGCCCGCCGTTCATGCCACTGCCTCTGCTCACAGTGCTGGCGATGCACTCCAGAGGACGAGCCAGGACATCACTTCATCTGCCTCCGCCACTTTGTTGACTTCTCCCTCATCCTCCCCTGTTTCTGTCTTCTCTCCTTCTCCTGCACCATCAAAGGCACCATCAGGCGCTTCTTTACAACAACCCACCATCTCTCAGACATTGGAGCTCCGGCAGAAATACACCGCTAACCACCCACCCACGCAAGCCTAGAACGCCAACATCGCTAAACTGCTGGCCCAGGAGAGGTTGGCGTTCTGGCTTGTTGAAACTCCCGCCTTCCCGGACCTGATGGCAACTGTGGCACCTCACTATGCCGTCCCTAGCCGTCTCAACTTCTCCCGGTGTGGCGTCCCCACCTTGCACCAGCACGTGTCACTCAACATCAGGTGGGCCCTTAGTTCCGCGCTTTGCTGCAAGGTCCACTTGACCACCGACACTTGGACAAGCGCCTGTGGTCAGGGATGCTGCAGTGCTTATCTTTAATGACAGGCAGGGTGAATGTGGTGGAGTCTGTTCCCCGGGTGCAAACTGGGGTGGCCTATCTCCTCTCCCAGGCCAAAATTCATGGCAGGAGTAGACTGAAACCCTACGACGCTGCAACCTCCACCACAGCTACTAGCGGCAAACGCTAAAACACTGGTGTGGGGAGACGTCAGCAGGCGGTGCTGAAGCTCATCAGCTTGGGGGACAGACAGCACAGTGCCTCCGAGGTCAGGGATGCCATCCTGGCTGAGATGGCATTTTTTTTTCCCTGCTACACCTGGGGCCTGGCATTTTTACGCCTGTGATAATGGCTGGAACCTGGTAGCGGCTCTGGAGCTTGCCAGCCTCCAACACGTTCCATGTTTGGCCCACGTCTAACCTAGTGGTGCAAAGTTTTTTAAAAACATACCCAAATGTACCGAAGCTACTGTTGAAAATGCGGCGCTTGTGCGCCCACTTTTGCAAGTGCACAGGAGTCGCTGCTAGCCTAAAAACACTCTAGCAAGGCCTACATCTGTCCAAACACAGGCTGTTGTCCATCATTCACACACGCTGAAACCCTACAATACCATATCTTGAGCAGGGTGTGTGAGCTGCACAGACCTTTGATGGAGTTCCATCTACAAAACCCAAGGGTTCCTCAAAGTCAGCAACCAAAGTTTCTGCACCATGAGTTTCCAGGGGTGGCAGAGTTATGGCTAGGGGCAGAGGCATGGATAGGGATGATGTCTAGGGGCAAAAGCAGTGTGGATGTGGAGGCAAGCTAAGCAGGAAAAACTGGGGGTACAAGCTAAGGCATGGACTGGGGTGATGTCTAGGGGCAAAAGCAGTGTGGATGTGGAGGCAAGCTAAGCAGGAAAAACTGGGGGTACAAGCTAAGGCATGGACTGGGGTGATGTCTAGGGGCAAAAGCAGTGTGGATGTGGAGGCAAGCTAAGCAGGAAAAACTGGGGGTACAAGCTAAGGCATGGACTGGGGTGATGTCTAGGGGCAAAAGCAGTGTGGATGTGGAGGCAAGCTAAGCAGGAAAAACTGGGGGTACAAGCTAAGGCATGGACTGGGGTGATGTCTAGGGGCAAAAGCAGTGTGGATGTGGAGGCAAGCAAAGCAGGGAAAATGGTGGCTAGAGGCAAAGGGATGTCCATAGGCAGCAAGGGCAAAGATGCAAAACTCTCCCGTTTCAAGAATTTTCCTGACTTGTCTCCCCACAAAACATTCCTGGGAGGAGGGCTGAAACACCACCCTCCTCCTCCTCCGCTGTTAGATTGACCCCAGCTACGAGCTGAAAACGCTGCAACACTGGTGTGGGGAGACGTCAGCAGGCTGGGCTGAAGCTCATCAGCTTGGGAGACGGACAGCACACTGCCTCTGAGGTCAGGGATGCCATCCTGGATGAGATGGCAATTTGTTTATCCCCGCTGCCCCTGGGGCCAGGCTTTTTTGTCTTGTTGGAGGGCTCTGGAGCTTGCCAGCCTCCAACACGTTCCATGCCTGGCCCACGTGTTCAATGTAGTGGTGCAATGATTTTTAAAAACATACCCCAAATTAGCTGAGCTAAGGGTGAAAGTGCGGCACTTGGACACCCACTTTCCCAAGTCTACAGTACCTGGAGCTAGCCGCAATACACTCCAGCAAGGCCTACATCTGCCTGAAGCACCTACTGTTGTGCGAGGTCACCACACGCTCTAACCCTAGATACCGTATGTTCAGCAGGGTGTGTGAGCAGCAGAGACCTTTGATGGAGTACCAGCTACAAAACCCAAGGGTTCCTCAGAGTCAGCTCCCTCACTTTCTGCACCATGAGTTTCCATGGGTGGCAGACTTATGGCTAGAGGCACAGGCATGGATAGGGGTGATGTGTAGGGGCAAAAGCAGTGTGGATGTGGAGGCAAGCTAAGCAGCAAAAACTGGGGGTACAAGCAGCCGGTGGCATCATCACTGACAAGCACAGCTGTCTGTCAGCTGACAGGCTGACTTTCACCAAAATGAACAGACAATGGATAGACTCATCATATACATGTCAGTTACATGACAAATTTAGTGCAATTTGCAAGTCCAAGATGGTTTGGAGATCTGCGGAGAGGAATCTCACCACCTCTTGCGGGTGCCATCATTTGGAAGGCAAGCCCTGGGCTCAGTGGGTGAGAGCAAGCGCAGGATAATCGTCGTTTGGCCTGGCGGCCACTGCCTCTCCCACTGTTGACAGGGCTGGCGCTGCAGTCCAGACCAGCAGCCAGGACACCTCCACATCTGCCTCTGACACTTTGGGGAGTTCACCCTTATCCTCACCTTTTCCTGCCATTTCTCCTTTTGCCCGCGCCATCATGCGCCTCTTCCCAGCAACTCCCCATCTCCCAAGCCTTTCATTTCATGCTAAAGTACAGCGCAACCCACCCACATGCCCAAGGCTTCAACGGCCTCATCTCAAGAAATCTGGCCCAGGAGATGTTGGAATCCCGGCTGGGGGACACTCTGCCCTTTTTGGGCAGAGTGTCTACTGCGCCACCGCACTGTGCCGTCCACACCAGCACTTTCCCCCAAACATGAGGCGGTCCCTAAATTCAGCGCTTAGCCCTAAAGTTCCATGTGACCAGTTACGAATGGACAAGTGCATGTGGACAGGGACGCTACCTTTCAATTTGGGCACAGTGGTTGAATGTAGTTGAGGCGTGGACCGGGTCGCAAAATGTGGTGGCCTGACTTGTCTCCCCACACAACATTCCTGGGAGGAGGGCTGAAACACCACCCTCCTCCGCTGTTAAATTGACCCCAGCTACGAGCTGGAAACGCTGCAACACTGGTGTGGGGAGACGTCAGCGGGCCGTGCTGAAGCTCATCAGCTTGGGGGCCAGACAGCACACTGCCTACAAAGTGAGTCATGCCATCCTCGATGAGACGGCAATGTGGTTTTTGCCACTGCACCTGGGCCCAGGCATGTTGTCATGTGTGATAATGGCCGTAACCTGGGATCGGCTCTGTAGCTTGGCAGCCTGCAACATATTCCATGCCTGGGCCACGTTTTTAACTCATTGCTGCTAATCTTTTGAAAAAGGTACCCCAATGTTCCTGAGCTACTGGTGAAAGTGTGGCGCTTGTGCGGATAGTTTTTAAAGTCTATAGTTGCCGCTGCTAGCCTCTATGCACTCCTACAACGCCTGTACCTGCTGGAACAACGGCTGTTGTGCGACGTCTCCACACTGCTGGCACTAAACATATCATGTGTTGAGCAGAGTGTGTGAGCAGCACAGACCTTTGATGTAGTTCCAACTCCAAAACCCTCGGGTTCGTCAAAGTCAACTCCCTCAGTTGCTCAACCATGAGTGGCCATGGGTGGCAGACTTATGTGAAATCCCATCCATTGCACTGGACACGAAACATTAGCATGCGCTCAGCACAACTTCGGATATGGCAGCTGCGTTAAGCAGGGTGCAGGGTACAACACAGACCAGGCCCGAGCACCAGGAACAGGTGTTAGAAATACTGCAGCATCTGCCATTTCCTTCCAATTTTGGGGTTTTGGACCCGCCACCGACTTGTCTGGACCTAAGTGGGGATCATGAGACACAGTTGCCATCAAGGCAAGCTGTGGTCATGTGCGGTTTGCAGTAAGGGGGCAGTGCGCAATTGGAAGAGGAGTTGGTGGATGACGTGGCCACCGACCCCACATGGACAGGGGTGATGTCTAGGGGCTAAAGCAGTGTAGATGTAGAGGGAAGCTAAATCAACAAAAAACCTGGGTAGAAGCAAAGGCATAAACTGGGGTGATGTTTAGGGGCTAAAGCAGTGTAGATGTGGAGGGAAGCTAAGCAGCAAAAACAGTGGGTAGAAGCAAAGGCATGCAAAACTCTACCCTGTTGGAAGACTTATTCCTAGGTCTGGAACACGTTAATGGCCCCCCTGGACAAATTACTGCCACTCAGGGGCCTAGTGTCACCAGGAGGGACAAGTATAGGCGCATGTTGTGGGAATACCTGGCCGACACCAGCTCTGTCCTCTCCGATCCCTCTGTGCTCTACAGCCTACACTTATTTTCTCATCTTTTTTTCTGAACTGCACATCTCTTGCCTGCTTCCTTTGGGATCTTAGAAATGGTGGTCCACTTCCACAGATGGTAACTTCAATAGACAGTGTAACGGGAGTAGCTGAGGGATCGCTGTCTTAACCACTTTTTGGCACAAAATTAACTTCCAAAGCCAAATATGGTGCAAGTATATGATGCAAGGACACCTACACACCTATCTCTGACACATTGGGGAGTTCACCCTCATGCGCCCTTTTGGCCTGCACCATCATGCGCCTCTTCCCAGCCACTCCACATTTCCCAAGCTTTTCATTGCTCATTCATTCACCCCCATGCCCAAGCCTTTAACAGCCTCATCGATAAACTGCTGGCCCTGGAGATGTTGGTGTTTGTTTATGCTTCTGGAGACCCAGGCCTTCCGTCAGCAGATGGCAGCTGGGGCACCTCCCTATGCTGGGCCTAGCCGTTACTACTTCTCTTGGTGTGCTGTCTCTGCCTTGCGCCTGCATGTGTCCCATAACATCAGTCGGGCCCAGAGCTCTGCGCTTTGCTGCAAGGTCCACTTGACCACCGACACATGGACAAGCGCCTGTGGTCAGGGATGCTGCAGTGCTTATCTTTAATGACAGGCAGGGTGAATGTGGTGGAGTCTGTTCCCCGGGTGCAAACTGGGGTGGCCTATCTCCTCTCCCAGGCCAAAATTCATGGCAGGAATAGACTGAAACCCTACGAAGCTGCAACCTCCACCCCAGCTACTAGCAGAAAACACTGTAACACTGGCATGGGGAGATGTCAGCAGGCCGTGCTGAAACTGATCAGCTTGGGGGACAGACAGCACAGTGCCTCCGAGGTCAGGGATGCCATCCTGGCTGAGATGGCATTTTTTTTTCCCTGCTACACCTGGGGCCTGGCATTTTTGCACCTGTGATAATGGCTGGAACCTGGTAGCAGATCTGGAGCTTGCCAGACTCAAACACGGTCCACGCATGGCCCACGTTTTCCAACTTGTTGGTGCCATGTTTCTTTGAAACCTACACCATTGTGCCTGATATACAGGTCAAAGTGGGGCCATTTTCGTAAGTGAGAACTAGCCTCTGCTAGGCAGAAAACATTCAGAGCACACTCCTCTCATCTTCGCACCGTTGGCTGGCGGAGGAAGACGAGGGGGTTGGAGTGGCATCTGATGTCCCTATCCCACACGAGGCTAGAGGGTGCACTTCAGTGCATCCCATTGCTTCACCACAAATGGTGTGAAGGGGAGTGGAAAATGGAGGAAATGGAGAGTGACCCTTACAGTTGGGGCCAGCAAAGGCATGCCAAGTAACACACTGGCACACATGGCTGACTTCATCTTGGGTTGCTTTTCAACACATATTTCACATCATGAAGAACAAATAATACTGGATTTTTACAAGCCTCGAACCCCGGTCTAGGTCTAATGTCTGTTCCTTTCTTATATTAGGGGAGAGGGAAAAAAAATTACTTCAGTGATACGTTTAGCGTACATAGACTGACTATTAATGTGTATCCCACTTAGTGTTGTTAGGGTTACACACCGTCACAACCTGGCTAAAGCTTCTATAGCTGTTAATAAAGTCAACATAACTTTACGGTATCCAAAAAGACAGCTGGTACCGACAGAGAGCAAGACAAATGTCAACCAAAGCTGTGAGCTCTGAACACCCACAGTGACTTTGGCGTCATCATCATTATAAGGGAGCGGGTGGTAATAAATAACTTGGCAGTGCCTAAAACCCAAAAAGCTTATACAACTATATTTACATTAAGATACACAAATGACACTTTTCAGTAGCATGTCATGAGACAAGCTGATAAGCTCTTCCTTTGTGCAGTGCTATTTGAAAGTTAAACGCTGCCTTTATTTTAATTCTGGAGAAGGTGCAGACATTAGATTTAGAACATGTTGTCTTCATTGTCCAAATCCTATAGGTAACGTGTTTTTCGGGCCGAGTTGTCTGGGAACGAGCTGGTGCAGCACTGACAACCTGGGTGAATATGGCAAGAGCCTGAGATGTAGGGTGAATGAATCCCCAAATTATTTGTGGAATTCCCAGTGAGACAATGGCACTATCTACCAGTAGCAAAAATTGTGGGTGCACGTAACCCCAATATATTCTTTGAATTACCAGTCAGAAACTGGCACTATATGGCAGTAGCAAGAAATGAGGGTATTTGTAACCCCAATATATTCTTTGAATTCCCAGTGAGACAATGGCACTGTATACCAGTAGTAAAAATTGTGGGTGCACATAACCCCAATATATTCTTTGAATTCCCAGTGAGACAATGGCACTGTATAGCAGTAGCAAAAATTGTGGGTGCACGTAACCCCCATATATTCTTTGAATTCCCAGTCAGACAATGGCACTATATACCAGTAGCAAAAATTGTGGGTGCACGTAACCCCAATATATTCTTTGAATTACCAGTCAGAAACTGGCACTATATAGCAGTAGCAAAAATTGTGGGTGCACATAACCCCAATATAATCTTTGAATTCCCAGTGAGACAATGGCACTGTATAGCAGTAGCAAAAATTGTGGGTGCACGTAACCCCCATATATTCTTTGAATTCCCAGTCAGACAATGGCACTGTATACCAGTAGTAAAAATTGTGGGTGCACATAACCCCAATATATTCTTTGAATTCCCAGTGAGACAATGGCACTGTATAGCAGTAGCAAAAATTGTGGGTGCACGTAACCCCCATATATTCTTTGAATTCCCAGTCAGACAATGGCACTATATACCAGTAGTAAAAATTGTGGGTGCACATAACCCCAATATATTCTTTGAATTCCCAGTGAGACAATGGCACTGTATAGCAGTAGCAAAAATTGTGGGTGCACGTAACCCCCATATATTCTTTGAATTCCCAGTCAGACAATGGCACTGTATACCAGTAGTAAAAATTGTGGGTGCACATAACCCCAATATATTCTTTGAATTCCCAGTGAGACAATGGCACTGTATAGCAGTAGCAAAAATTGTGGGTGCACGTAACCCCCATATATTCTTTGAATTCCCAGTCAGACAATGGCACTGTATACCAGTAGTAAAAATTGTGGGTGCACATAACCCCAATATATTCTTTGAATTCCCAGTGAGACAATGGCACTGTATAGTAGTAGCAAAAATTGTGGGTGCACGTAACCCCCATATATTCTTTGAATTCCCAGTCAGACAATGGCACTGTATACCAGTAGTAAAAATTGTGGGTGCACATAACCCCAATATATTCTTTGAATTCCTAGTGAGACAATGGCACTGTATAGCAGTAGCAAAAATTGTGGGTGCACGTAACCCCCATATATTCTTTGAATTCCCAGTCAGACAATGGCACTATATACCAGTAGCAAAAATTGTGGGTGCACGTAACCCCAATATATTCTTTGAATTACCAGTCAGAAACTGGCACTATATAGCAGTAGCAAAAATTGTGGGTGCACATAACCCCAATATAATCTTTGAATTCCCAGTGAGACAATGGCACTGTATAGCAGTAGCAAAAATTGTGGGTGCACGTAACCCCCATATATTCTTTGAATTCCCAGTCAGACAATGGCACTGTATACCAGTAGTAAAAATTGTGGGTGCACATAACCCCAATATATTCTTTGAATTCCCAGTGAGACAATGGCACTGTATAGCAGTAGCAAAAATTGTGGGTACACGTAACCCCCATATATTCTTTGAATTCCCAGTCAGACAATGGCACTGTATACCAGTAGTAAAAATTGTGGGTGCACATAACCCCAATATATTCTTTGAATTCCCAGTGAGACAATGGCACTGTATAGTAGTAGCAAAAATTGTGGGTGCACGTAACCCCCATATATTCTTTGAATTCCCAGTCAGACAATGGCACTGTATACCAGTAGTAAAAATTGTGGGTGCACATAACCCCAATATATTCTTTGAATTCCTAGTGAGACAATGGCACTGTATAGCAGTAGCAAAAATTGTGGGTGCACGTAACCCCCATATATTCTTTGAATTCCCAGTCAGACAATGGCACTATATACCAGTAGCAAAAATTGTGGGTGCACGTAACCCCAATATATTCTTTGAATTACCAGTCAGAAACTGGCACTATATAGCAGTAGCAAAAATTGTGGGTGCACATAACCCCAATATAATCTTTGAATTCCCAGTGAGACAATGGCACTGTATAGCAGTAGCAAAAATTGTGGGTGCACGTAACCCCCATATATTCTTTGAATTCCCAGTCAGACAATGGCACTGTATACCAGTAGTAAAAATTGTGGGTGCACATAACCCCAATATATTCTTTGAATTCCCAGTGAGACAATGGCACTGTATAGCAGTAGCAAAAATTGTGGGTGCACGTAACCCCCATATATTCTTTGAATTCCCAGTCAGACAATGGCACTGTATACCAGTAGTAAAAATTGTGGGTGCACATAACCCCAATATATTCTTTGAATTCCCAGTCAGACAATGGCACTATATACCAGTAGCAAAAATTGTGGGTGCACGTAACCCCAATATATTCTTTGAATTACCAGTCAGAAACTGGCACTATATAGCAGTAGCAAAAATTGTGGGTGCACATAACCCCAATATAATCTTTGAATTCCCAGTGAGACAATGGCACTGTATAGCAGTAGCAAAAATTGTGGGTGCACGTAACCCCCATATATTCTTTGAATTCCCAGTCAGACAATGGCACTGTATACCAGTAGTAAAAATTGTGGGTGCACATAACCCCAATATATTCTTTGAATTCCCAGTGAGACAATGGCACTGTATAGCAGTAGCAAAAATTGTGGGTGCACGTAACCCCCATATATTCTTTGAATTCCCAGTCAGACAATGGCACTATATACCAGTAGTAAAAATTGTGGGTGCACATAACCCCAATATATTCTTTGAATTCCCAGTGAGACAATGGCACTGTATAGCAGTAGCAAAAATTGTGGGTGCACGTAACCCCCATATATTCTTTGAATTCCCAGTCAGACAATGGCACTGTATACCAGTAGCAAAAATTGTGGGTGCACATAACCCCAATATATTCTTTGAATTCCCAGTGAGACAATGGCACTGTATAGCAGTAGCAAAAATTGTGGGTGCACATAACCCTAATATATTCTTTGAATTCCTAGTGAGACAATGGCACTGTATAGCAGTAGCAAAAATTGTGGGTGCACATAACCCCCATATATTCTTTGAATTCCCAGTCAGACAATGGCACTGTATACCAGTAGTAAAAATTGTGGGTGCACATAACCCTAATATATTCTTTGAATTCCTAGTGAAACAATGGCACTGTATAGCAGTAGCAAAAATTGTGGGTGCACGTAACCCCCATATATTCTTTGAATTCCCAGTGAGACAATGGCACTATATACCAGTAGCAAAAATTGTGGGTGTATATAGCCCCAATTCTATTGCTAGGGGACTTGCAGGGTATTTCTGGGGTGAAGGTGGGGGGGCACACCGTTGGAACGGGTATCGGGGGTATATATCGGGTATACGGGAATACACTGACAGTGTATTCCATTCAGGATCCTGGGAAAGCTGGGTTGCGGCGATTGAGCCCGTCAGTGCCACGTTACACTGACAAGCTTCTCCCTGGAATTTAGCTCTTATAAGAGCTGTTGGTTGTCTTCTCCTTCCTATCCTAGCCTGTCCCTGCCTACCCAGAATCTAAGCCCTAGCTAACTGGACGGAAACCTCCGTCCCCGGTGAATTGCAAGCTCAGAATGACGCGAAGCTGGGCATCGCTGTTCTTTTAAATTAGAGGTCACATGTTTTCGGCAGCCAATGGGTTTTGCCTACTTTTTTCAACGTCACCGGTGTCGTAGTTCCTGTCCCACCTACCCTGCGCTGTTATTGGAGCAAAAAAGGCGCCAGGGAAGGTGGGAGGGGAATCGAGTAATGGCGCACTTTACCACGCGGTGTTCGATTCGATTCGAACATGCCGAACAGCCTAATATCCGATCGAACATGAGTTCGATAGAACACTGTTCGCTCATCTCTAGTAAGCACCACATCCTTCATAATACTATGTAGCCAAAGCTTAAAGGGATATTGCCATCACTCTGACTATAGTTAACATGGGACCAGATATGCCTGTTAGACCACTCCAAACCACCTTCAGTTGTTTATACTTCATGTCTAAGGATTAGTGCTAGCCCCTGTGGTCTTGGCATATCATACTTTTATTATTGAACCTACTGAACTGGTATACAGTACATACATATTAGAATTTATTCTTTTCATTCCACTTTCACAGACACTGCCCATAAACAAGAGTAGAGCACTTTCTTGAGTGAAAAAATAAACTTTTTTTCCTAATCCATGCAAGCCCTTTGGGAGCCTTCACACGGAGTAAACGCACGTGTATTTTTGCAAAATACAAGTGTAAAAATACACGTGTAAAAATAAGACTCACATTGACTTCAATGACATTTTACAGGTGTATATTTACAGGCGTATTTTTACACGTGTAAAAAATATCATTGCAGTCAATGGGAGTCTTATTTTTACACATGTATTTTGAAAAATATACGTGTGTTTACTCCGTGTGAAGGCTCCCTTTAAGAATATTACATTTAGATATACTGTAAATTAAGTTAGATTATAGTTGTTTGTTGGCCTGTGTGAAGGGTTAATGTACATACAAGGGTAGACTGTCACCTGGCAAATCCCTTGTTACAATGTAGTCTGCCTCTCTCTAAAGCCAGTATGTTTATAGCATACCTAATGATACAAGATTAGCTGGAGAGCCATCGAAAAGACATTCAATTCAAGTGCAAAATGTTATCTGACTCCAATAGATGAGGAAAAGAAGGCTCAAGACCAATATGGATTTTCTGGTGATTGCTTCACATTCCATCACGGGGGTCCCTTGATGTTGCAATTCATGACCAAATCAGGATTATTATTTTTTTTACTAGCTGCCTTTTGAGATATATCCCATGTGGATCCATTACACGTTGTCATTCCTTTCTGTTACACTCGAAAGCACTGACTGACATTTAATGGTTAACTGTGGTTCTCCAAAGACAGTCAAGTGCATTGTGTATGCAGCTCTAGTTCTGTTATATTTGAGGTGACAGGCTTGAGTTCAGAGTGCTACAACATGACGCAGGGAAATGTCTGATAGCATTTATAGTACTCATGAAGGTAATGGAAATTGCAATGCAGAAATACAAGCACAGGTGAGGAGTGAGCAAATAAAATGGATTACAGATTTATTTTTCACTGCTGTACAATATAACCAATTGTTTCCAGTAGTCTGTAGAGTAAAGAAAATAGGTATATTATGTGTTTATTTACTACTTCTTATTTTTATATTATTGACATAACCGTACATGTACATTGAATATACTCTAGACACTTCCCTATTAATAACAGCATTTATTTTTTTTAACAAACATATATATATTGTAAGCCGATGGCTGGTCAGGTAATGGAGGGGGTGTACATCTCACCCAGACTACTATGGTGAGAAAACTCCAGAAGGAATGTTTGTTCTCTGCAGACAACTTTCGTCTGCTGAACATTTTGGTAAATGCTCAGTATTGGGGTGGATTTTTAGGAATGGCAGGTAGGTTGGTAGTGGGACCTGTCATTCCACCCCCCTCCAGTCCACACTTTGGGGATGTTCCAGCAGTGACTCAGCTGCAGAGAGTCTGCTCATCAAGGGAGCTTAAAAAGCCAGGTCCAGCAGCAACACTTTGGCAGAATTTGGCTGGAGAGCCAAAGAGAGAGGTCATATTTTTGGAGCTGTGTCCTGAGTGATTCAACTGGCTTTTGATTTCTGTTATTCTAGGTGAGGTAACCTATTCTATGTTTAGTTAGAGCCTAGCCGGGCAGGGATTTATTTTTGTATTGTTTCCTTTTGTTGCTGCACTATATTTTTTAGTAAAAATAAAACTCTACCTTTGTTTTGGACTAAGGAAACTGGACTTGTGTGTCTGTGCCACCCCACCTAGCAACCCCAGACCCTGACTATATATATTTATATAGTGGTAAAGTGTATGTTAAAATGATGGACGAGGTGTGTATCTCACCTGGTCTCCTCTGCCAGGTGAGATAAAGGAAACCCAGAGTAATAATTTCTGCGCTAGCAGAACATAGTCTGCTAGAGCTCTTTTGGTTTCCATATCTTGGGCTGGTTTTTCTGGACTGGAGGGCAGGTTTTACCGTTTGGGCAGGTATGTACCATTTGGGTCCCTGCATGGGATGTTATGTTTGACCTGCTATAACATAGACAGGCATGCTGATGTTTAGTTAGAGCCGGAAAGGCTTAGGTTTTTGTTTTGTTGTTTGCTGACAGTGTTTTATGCTAAAGCTACAAATAAAACACTCCGGATTGTTAGCCCTACTGCCTGTTGGAATCGAGTCATTGCCTTACAATATATATATATATATATATATATATATAGAGAGAGAGAGAGAGAGAGAGAGAGAGAGAGAGAGAGAGAGAGAGAGAGAGAGAGAGAGAGAGAGAGAGAGAGAGAGAGAGAGAGAGAGAGAGAGAGAGAGAGAGAGAGAGAGAGAGAGAGAGAGAGAGAGAGAGAGAGAGAGAGAGAGAGAGAGAGAGAGATCTGCTGCCTGCAACATCATTCAGCATGACCAGTTTGGCAGTGGGTCAGTAATGGTGTGGGGTGGCATTTCTTTGGAGGGTCACACAGCCCTCCATGTGCTTGCCAGAGGTAGCCTGACTGCCATTAGTTACAGAGATGAGATCCTCAGACCCCTTGTGAGACCATATGCTGGTGCGGTTGGCCCTGGTTTCCTCCCAAATGTAGGACAATACCAGACCTAATGTGGCTGGAGTGTCTCATCAGTTCCTGCAAGATGAAGGCATTGTAGCTATGGACTGACCCACCCATTCCCCAGACCTAAATCCGATTGAGCACATCTGGGACATCATGTCCCGCTCCATCCACCAACATCACGTTGCACTACAGATTGTCCAGGAGTTGGCAGATGCTTTAGTCAAGGTCTGGGAGGAGATCCCTCAGGAGACCATCTGCAATCTCATCAGGAGCATGCCCAGGCGTTGTAGGGAGGTCATACAGGCACGTGGAGGCCACACACACTACTGAGCCTCATTTTGACATGTTTTAACGACATTACATCAAAGTTGGATCAGCCTGTAGTGTGTTTTTCCACTTTAATTTTGGGGGTGACTCCAAATCCAGGCCTCCATTGGTTAATAAATTTGATTTCCATTGATGATTTTTGTGTGATTTTGTTGTCATCATATGCAACTTTGTACAGAACAAAGTATTCAATGAGAATATTTCATTAATTCAGATCTAGGATGTGTTATTTGAGTGTTCCCTTTATTTTTTAGGGCCCCTTCACACAGAGTAAACGTACATGCATTTTGGCAAAATACACGTGTAAAAATACACATGTAAAAATAAGACTCCCATTGACTTCAATGACATTTTACATGTGTATTTTGACGTGTATTTTGATGTGCTTTTTTACACGTGTAAAAAAAATGCCATTGAAGTCAATGGGAGTCTGATTTTTACACGTGTATTTTTACATGTGTATTTTACCAAAATACACGCGCATGTACTCCGTGTGAAGGGGCCCTTAGAGTAGTGTATATATGTTCAAGGAGGTCAGACAAGTTTCCTCTTCACCTCAATGACTTGATACAAGCTGTAAGACAAAAGTCTAGTCAGTGCTCTGTCTGCAGTATAACAGAAAGATTAAACCCCACTCACTTTCTAAGCTCTATCAGCTGTAAACATCTGTCTGTGGATGGGAACCTCTTCCTTTTGGAGGACTTATTCTGGTTTGGCTATTATTCCCACATTATGCCCTCAGGTTTCTTTGAAAACCAGGTATTAATCTATAGAGATCTACCTCCCAATAGGTGGTGCTAGGAGCAAGCTCCTCTTTGTTACTAATGAGGTCTTATTTGCATATTCTTTACCCAGAATTCTAAGCAGACCATGCTTGGTCGATTAAGTCCCTGTACCACCTCTCCCTAACGAGAGACTTTACCCTTTCTAAACCTTACACATTCAATCCATCTTCACACAATGAAGCAGATCAGTAAGAGATTAACCCCCTTGCTTTAAGCAAGACTGTTTCAAGATCATGCAGAAAATACTGCAGAGTGACAACCCAATATGGGGACGATTACTTTCTTATACTTTTATTGTTTATTTTTAGGTTTAGGGTTCCTTAGAGAACAACTAAATTTGGAGCATAACCTAAATGTCTCCTCTCTCTACTTCTCCCATTCCCGATACCATGTGACTTTTCAGTTGTTTTTTTATTAACCTCTAAAGCTTTACTTAGGATACCAGTGTAGTTTGTAATGTATAGTCAATTGTTAATGCTTGAACTTTTTTGATACAAAGTATGTAAGTGAAATTTATTGTACTATGATGCATCCAGTGCACAAAACTATAAGTAAATCTTACATTAAAATACACAATGTGAATAGAGTTAGATTGTGTTATTGAGATTGTTGTTGGCAGAGAAAAGCTTGCTTTTTCACTATTGTTTATCTATTTGTTGGTATTGTATTTTTATGTTACTTTTGATATCTCCCATAGGACTGTATGGCTTGAGCTGCAGCCTTCTGGATACCCCTTGGAAGAAACTCCAGCATGGGAAGAATCTTTTTGCTGACATCATCAAAACAAGCCAGGACATTGCCAGAGAAGACCTAGTACAGGAGCTCATTAAAGTGATGAATAATGAAGAACCGTAAGAACAAAACGACCTACATTTTCCTATGAAAGTGCCACAGCAGCAGTTCTTTCCCTTGGTCCCAAGAAGGCCAACCTTTTCTAAAAGTAGCTGTGTTATACTAGATCAAACCAAGCAGAAAAGTAATGTGCAGCTATTACTTCTATTTTCACGTTTCGTTCATAGTTGCCCTGCAAGATGAAACAAGAGCAGTTTAGATTTTTAGTAGCTCTTAAAAGGAATGCATCACCATTTTTTTATATCCTAAAAACCAGATAAAATCCACTTATTGACAGACAAAATAAGTTTTTGGACTCTAATGAAACTTTATATGTGTGAATGTAATTATGATATATGTAAGTGATTATGGTATTAAAAGGATAAGTTTATTGGGAAAAACTGTACAATTGAAAGGAGCTCTAATACCCTGATGGGCCACCCCTAGCCTGGATACAAGATAAGATATGGTTGGGCATGGAGGCATACAGGTTTCCTATGGTATTTGCCCACATTTGCTGCTGGACCTGTAGATCCTCCACTCCTGAATCTGGCTTACCGGCTAGTCCCATAAATGCCCAATTGGCAACAAATCTGATGTTTGGGCAGGCCAAGGAGCGTTGGCTGAGACACTCTGGGATAAACCCAGTGGCGTAACTACCACGGTAGCAGTGGTAGCAACTGCCACAGGGCCTGAAACCTTAGGGGGCCCGGGCCCCCTCACTAGTTAATATGACAAAAAAATAAATAAACAATAAATTTTACTTTTTGAGGCCCGAGGCCACCTGAGGTGTCGGGTTCCGGGCAGTGGAGAGCCTCAGCAGCGTGTGTCTGACAGTGGGGGAGGGGCGGAGACATTGTGCAGGAAGAAGATAGTGCTGGGATCTAGTGAGCAGCACTGAGGACTTTTGGAGAGTGACTGCAGACTGGTGAGTTTAACCCATGTGTGCAGGGCAGGCTGTCAGCAAGAGGTACACTACCCAAAAGAACTTCAGAGAGGCACTTTTATGCCCTACTGTGGCAAGACCAAGTGTATAATCAGACTCCATCCAGGACAATTTACATATCTCTTTAAGGCATAACTGTATGCTCAGGTTTGCAGTAACCTAACATTTCTATCTATTTACATTTTTGGGTTTTTTGGCCAATGAGTGGATATCACTTTTTCTAATCTGGTTTTATTTTCAGAGTAAATGTTTTCATTCGGTTTTTTTGTATATGAGTATGGAGCCTGTGTTCTTACTTCAGTTCTCGTCTGCACTGTTTACGGTATTTAGTGATATGCTTTACAGCAAAGTCATCACCATAGGCAGCAGTAGTTTGGAGCTAACTCATTGGGGTCTATGCTCTATGGAGGGAGGGGAGTAGAGAAGCTGGGATGTCATCTGTTCTCAGTAGTGGATGCATGTTATGTGTTGTTATGTATAAAGGTGTTTAACTTCCATTGTAACAAGGTCTGTCTTGTGTGTGATGTAAATTACTACAGCTAAGAAAACCCCCTACAGAATTAGCAAGTGTCAGTCTATTATTAGGCTTAGCGTCCAGAATGAAAAAAATTTAAAATAAACAATTCTTGAAAAATATGTTTAATGATAAAAACTGCATTTAAAAATATGTCATTCTTTTTGGTGACACATTTGCTGTAAGGTGCTAACTATAAGCAAAGGAGATTTTCTTTGAGGTCACTCTTGAATAACATTATTCTTACTCCATTTTTCTTTGTCGATTGCATTCAACAAATTCTTTTTACAAGCAGCAATAATTAACCCCTTGAGGGCACAACCATTTTTTTTTTTTTTTTTTTTACTTCCCCCATCTTTTAAGAGCCATTACTTTACTTTTACTATTTTTCTGTCACCATGATCATATGATTGTTGTATTTTCTATTATGAAAGTATTACTTTCATATCATGAATCCTGAACAATAATAATTGGCTGACACTTCCTATTATGAAAAGTTATAGGTCACATTTTAGCACAGGTTTTTCCCACTGTCTGCCATAGCAAAATAAAGACACAAAATAAAAGTGACATCTGTTTTTAGTTACAAATAAACACTTACTTTATAGACCCTTTACAAATGTGTTTTGGAATGGCAGCAGATTTGTGGCATAAAAAAACAATATGCCATGTCTGGACCAGAAGAAAAAGAACCCTATTTTTCTGTCTTCTTTTTTTCTGTCCTCTTCATGTTTTTACATTACAGTTTGATTAAAAACAAACAAAAGCAGTGTCTCTCAACAGGATGCAAATACGTGGTGTGAACACAGGCTGGTTTTGCTAACAGCCACTGACTGATTTCTCATACATTACATTATGTATATTATCTATCAGCAAGAGACAACATTGCCTCCGGATCTCAATCTCCTGCACTTGCACCATTACACACAAGGGGCCCCTTCTGACTTGGAAAGATTTAAAATGAAAGTTTTCATTCAGCCCCATACTAAGCATTTTGTTGTGGGTCTGACTGGCTCATAAGAAACATTTAAATGTTTTCATTTTTGCTCATACGCCTTGTGTTTCCTTTCCTTGGTGCAGGCAGTGAGCTTGCTTAGTGTCATCCCTATGTGCTCTGAGCTCCCTCTAGTGCTGTTCGCTAAGAAGAAGTCAGCATTTCCTTTTAGTTTCATGTATGTCATGCTGTTGGTGCCAGAACTCCATAGTGTCAGGTCAATAGCATTGCATTTCAGTACTGCTTTAAGAGCATTTTTTTTTCTCTCAAGAATCTGAATTTGTCTTCCAGGCAGTTACCAGACCCAGCTATAGAAGAACAGGGAAAGGACTTTGTTCGGCCAATCCTAAGCAGCTATTCAGCAGTTTGTGTTCGGTGCCCAGGCTATGGAACCAGGTATGTTTAGTGTATTGCCAATGACATAAAATTAGCCACTTAGGGTCCATTTACACAGACCAATAATAGGACACTGTTCCCAACCATTGCTGATAGTAAACAGGGAGCGAGCAGCCAACAAACTAGCAATGCTTATGTATTGGCTGCTGCATCTTTTCTGTTTTCCAGCTGCACATTTCCCTGTGTAAGCATCTGCTGCTGATGATGAAAATTAATGGTTGGAAATTATGAATGATCATTCTTGTGGCTTTTTACCCCCAACAGTTGCCTAGAGGAAATCTTCTTTTAACCCCTTAATCCTTTAAGTATGCAGGGTAGTTGGGACTTTAATGGTTGGCGACTTTTTTTTTTTTACGGTTTTCACTCTCCCTTAAAAATGACTTGGCGATTTTGTCCAATGCATCATTTGGATTTCAGTGATGCGATATTTACATTGGTTTTATTATTATTTTTGAAAATTAATGATTTGTCTGGGGACAACATATTTTGACCATAAAACAAGATTAGCCAAGCATCAACAGCGAATACAGTGCGCTTCATTTGGGGGGGAAGGTGGTGTTGTAATATTCCCATCATAGGCAAATCCACGGCCACTTTTCGGACAAAAGCCTTACACTGTTAAAGGGGCAAATTGAATACAGACAATAAGTGAAACACAAAAAAGTATTGCTCCATTTGCTTAAAAATAACCTTATTTGCTGACCTTCATGTCAAATTGCAGTACACTGTCGCATTGTGAAAAGTCCTCCAGTCTGTGAACTGCATATACATGTCTTTTTCAGCTGGATGGCAGACAAAAATATACAGCTTCATAGTGTGAGCTTAATGCTTGTTTAACATTTTTTTTAAAAAGCTCTGGCCTCTCAATAATTTGGGTGCAAATTTGTGCACCAAAATGGAAATTTGCACCATTGAGGAACTGCAAAGAGGTCCTATATAACTCCCACCAGCTTTCTGGAGGAGTGACCAGGAATTGCAGGATATAATAGAAAAATAGAAGGTGTCTGTCACATTAAAGCACTTTATTGACATTAGTACAATTCAGTACTTCTGTACATATGTCCTGCATGGTTCTGTATTGTTTTTGAGTGACAGAGAAAGCGTTATAGAGCTGCGTCACTGTGCGCAGATAATGCAGCTAGTTTCCACCCAGCAGCTCAGAGAATAATGCAAATTAGAGATATTATATAATTACTAGAATAAGATAAGATAATCCTTTAATAGTCCCACCAGGGGGAAATTCAGTGTGTTACAGCCAGCAGCATGGTAATACAAATACAAAAGCTCTAAGGTAGAAGCATTACAGTGACAGTAGGTACAGATAAAAAGGTAGAAGAGTAGAAGAAGGGATATCACAACTTAAAGATATTTCAGTTCTCTGTATGGAATGATTTCTGCTTAGCTCGGTGTTGGTTGTACAGCCTAACCGCAGTAGGAGTATTACTACTCATGTACACACATAACAGGAAAGGTTAAATGAAATGAGAGAGGATCTTTAACCCTTTCCCGACATCCGCCGTAATAGTACGGCGCATGTTGGGTGTGTAACTATGGCGGCTGCCCGGAGCTTTACGCAGTAGACACCCGGCGCTAATGTCTCTGATCGGAGAAAATTATGCAAATTGTGGCACCTTGGAATATAACAAATTATAGCTCTCAGAATTAGGTACAACTAAAACTAATTATTTTTGACACGTGATTTTATTGAGTTTACAGAATAAAAGTGGCATGTTACATTTAGAACATATAGAAAAATAGCAAAAAAATAGTTAATAAAATCTGATCAACAAGGCTAGATTCACACGTGCAATGAGCTTTCCATTGTTCGTGTCTGCCATAGACGTTCACCAGTTATCCTTTTTTATACTGAAACCAGAAGATAAAAGTCCTCTGTGAAATATTTTTCTCTCTGACGATTTTTTGTGGATTCTGCAGCAGAGATTTTGACACAGATGTGAACAATGTTTTCCAAAATGGTGCAATAAAAAAAATTACAACCATTTGCACAAAAAAACAAGCCCTCATATGGCAATGTGAACATTAAAGGGGTTGTCCCATCACAAGGATCCTATCTATACTGCTTGTTAATGTGGATGTAAGACTTTTCCTACATACACTGCTTCAGCAAAACTGCTTTGTTTGTCCACTATCTTACTTTATTCAATTCTTTGTGGCCACAGCCCTGACTTAGCTGCTCATGAGTCAAGTGATGTATCTGCTGCTCTCAGGGGGGAGGGAGGAGGGGCTATGTGCAGGGAGCCAGCCTGTGTATCTAGCTATTCCTGTGTCTACACCACGTGACCTAGGTCCTGTTAGCAGATAGGGGAGAGGAGCTGCTTTCATTTCTTCTGTTCTCCCAGTTATCAGGTTAGCTAATTCAATTGTGTTCATTATGGCAGAGACAGGCAGTCTCTGTATGTAATACAGAATGGAGTTGCTGCTGCCTGTACTTCATAGTCCAATATGGGTGGGCGGAGCTACACTCGAATTTGGGGTGGAGCTAAACGGCAGGTTGCATGTGAAACCCCGCCCACCAAATGATGCAAGAAACCAGGAAGAAAGAAGATTTTACAGCAGTAAAGAATGATGAGTATGTGAGGTGAGAATACCCCTTTAAAATGAAAAAGCAATGGCTTGAATGTGACAACAGAAACATCAACAAAAGAGAAAGAACCATTGTCCTTAAGTATGAAACTAGATCACGTCCTTATTGGATTAATTTGCCGCAATTTTTTATTTCTTTTTTTTAAGACTTGCATATGAAACACCAATGTTTTATACATTTTTATTGTATGTCATTTCATGAATTTGATGTGAAAATGCTGGAAAAGTAGGATTGGAGTTTTCTTGTAATGTTTTAACTTGCATGTTCATTCTTTTATTTGTAGGACCAACACCATAGTTCTCATTGATGGAGAAGGACATGTCACCTTCACAGAACGCACAATGCTAAACTGCGATATCACTCAGTGGAAAACAAGCACCTACCAGTTTAACCTCCAACACTAGCACCTCATCATAAAGAAAAGTCTCTGTTATCCAAGGATACATATACATATCACACATGCTGAACTTCTGGTGCCTGAAATATTCTAAAATATATTAAATAATTGCGATAACTTTTAACCAGCACAAAAGCCAGAGAACCAAAATTATTTCAGCAGTGCAAAGGGAAGCACAACCACTACAGTGGGAAATATCTTTTGTCTCGAAATCCTTTTTAACGTTGTCTTATTTATGCAGCAAGCACATCAATAATGCATCAAATGCTGTAAAAAACAAATGGCTAGGAAAAACGTGAAAATGATGTTAAGTATTTCAATATTGTATGTGTAAACTGAAAGGCGGTGATCCATGATTTGTAGCCTCTAGTTTTGCTTTAAGAAGTTGCATCAATAAATGATATGGCTAATAATGTAAGCATATCATTATGCCGAGATTTGTAATGTGACAAGATGGCATTAATGTCCTCTCCATGAGTCATCTTGCTTTATTTTCTTCCCAGGGCCTAGGGTTTGATTTTAATGACTGATCTTCAGGCAAGATATTAACTAATATTAGCACTGGCTGTTAGGGAGCACTGCTTCCTTTCTAAATAGCTTTTAATAAAAATGTCAAGCTTTTACAATATCCACTTTTATCTTCAGTGAATGGGGAATACTATTATAATTTACTAAAGTATAATTTCTGATACTCTTGCATTTTTTTGGAACTATGAAGGAGCTGGAAAATTGGAATTTCCAAACAATTGGAAGCATCAACGTACAGGACAAGATTAGCTATTTGCTGCAGCATAGGATGTTATACATTTTATACATCTGCTGGTGCCAGACTTTCAGGTCTTTTTTTACTTCAGGAAACAAACCAGTTTGTTATTGTGTTGTTGGGCGTCACATTAACAAACTATCTGCAAAAAAAATTAATTTTAGGTCTTAACCCATTGGACCTCAAGCATACTAAAAGTAAAAATCTTTTAGACAGAATTAGGTTGTGAAGCAGTTGTTGGTTTGGGGAACTCTGACAACCTTCCTACCATTTTGTTATTTATTATTCAGTTTATTATTCTTGCATGAAACTAGGGTAAGGAAGTGTAGGATTCATTCACATGAGGGCACCAGACTAGAATGGAAGTTTTCTTAAGTGCAATATGCAATATTTTGAGAAATAATTGTCAGTGCATAATGATAACTTCCTGGTAGGAGACCTTAGTGGATCCAGACAACATAATAAGCAGATTGAGTCCTCAGCTTCCCGAAGCAAAAGACCAAATTGGATTGGAGAGAACAGTAGAAGGTGGACATATGGTGTATTTGTGCTATATAACGTTTGGAAAGTGTCTGCAAAACACATGGTAAAATTTTCCTGAATTAAAGAAAAAAGACATAAATTCATAATTATTTTTTTTTTACAATCCAGAAAGTAAAAATAAATGTGTGATGAAGGCTCGATGGATCCGAACTTTGTATATCTGGTAACATTTGCCAGTTTAAAAGTTAGGATTGCTCAAAATGGTAGTGGAAGGATATATAGGGACAGAAGCTTAGTACGTTATGTCTGTGGGGTGTATATTGCAATGTCTATAATCCAGTCCTGCAAAAAGGGAACAATCAGTTTGGGTTTCCTTCTTTACCATAGAAATGAATCAATAAGCACATAGGAACATTGCCTAGAATATGGATTTTCAGCCTTTGATGCAAACAAGATTGTTCTTATTCACTGACAGCATTTTTTTGGAAGATTGTGAGGAATTGAAACAAAGTATATTAAAACATTGTAGAACATATATACAGCGAGTAAGTTCTATACATATAAAACAGAAAACCCCTATAAAATTCCATGTAGATCAGTTCACCTATTTAGAATATTATTTACCCAACACTTGCTAGCAATTGCAAATAACAGATAAGGACTTCGTAACATATTAAACTGGTATTTGTTACCTGTCATTCATAGATGAAGAGGAATCAGTGTGTTTACTGGGTTTCTGTAGAAAAACAGATGTTTTTATACCTTATGTACACATATGCTGAAGGTAGACACTGAAGTGTATAAAGCATATGTTCACCCGGGAACATTTACACGTGGAGTAAAGCTGGAATTGGAATAAAGAGAACTGGGCTTAACTGAAGTTAAAAGATTTTCCGCCACTCATCAGATAGTTGTGAAAGGAGATACAAAGACAAGAGGTCTTAAAAGAGGTCGTCCCATAATCAATATCTTGTCACCTATCTGGAGGATAGGTAACAGTTATCTGATCGCTAGGGGACCCTCGCTGAGCATGGGTATTACTTGGTCCTCAGTTTGAATGGAGTGGTGGTCATGCTCGCACACTGCCTTTGCATTCAATCTCTAGAGCACTAACTATAGTCCCATTCTGTAGTTGGCTGTCATCGTCAGTCTCATAGATATTGGAGTGCCAGCATACTGCCAGTCCATTTAAATAAGGAACATCTGTGGGACCCCCGGCCATCAGACTCATCGCATATCCTGAGGCCCCACATTGCAGATTTTGCTGCAGTTCTTTGAGCCAAAGCCAGAAGTGGATTGAGCAGAAGATAGAAGTATAAGTACTTCCACTATATATTTCTCATTCTTTTGCTACAAGAAAACAGAAGAGAGAGCACCGCGCGGCACCTTGTGCATTACCCTTTTAAAGTGATTCCACAAAGTATTATTCAACATATAATCACCTTTAAGCGCTGTGAAGTGATCACAGCACTCAAATATCACTTCATAGACAAAATGGCTAGTAGCTGGCAGATCTTAACCGTGAAAACACGTATGCATGGTACTATACAGAAAAGGACCTATCCAACCAACTTCTACAGAAGTATCAAATGGATAAAAGGATCCGCGCTTACCAACCGTAGTTCTTGTTGCATTCGTTTATTAAAGCCTCACACACAAAGCGTTTCGAAACTGGAAGCTGGTTTCTTCTTCAGGTGCACAAAGGACATGTCCTTTGTGCACCTGAAGAAGAAACCAGCTTCCGGTTTCGAAACGCGTTGTGTGTGAGGCTTTAATAAACGAATGCAACAAGAACTACGGTTGGTAAGCGCGGATCCTTTTATCCATTTGATACTTCTGTAGAAGTTGGTTGGATAGGTCCTTTTCTGTATAGTATCATTCTTTTGCTAGACAATCTTGTCTTTGGCTCAAAAAAACGCAGCAAAATCTGTAACAATAAAAATCTGCGTTTCTGCAATGTGGGGTCTTAGCCTAGAGGGGTTTTCCAGTACTTTCAATGGAGTCTGTCAATAGGTTGAAGCATAATAAACCAGCAACACCATTAGATAGACCAGGCTCACCTGAATATAACTCTTTCCCTATGAAAATTCATGCCTCCGTTGAGATATTAATTGACTTCACAATATGCAAAAGAGCAATCTGGAGCACTGGGGTGGCTTCATTGCTCCAAACTTATACACTCCACACTGCTCTAATACAGCTCTCTTCCCACCTCCCCTCTTTGAGTTACAGTGCCAAGGTACTGTGCTGATAGCTCACCTAGCCCCATAGCAATTTAAAGCAATGGAGCCGAACTCGATATTCCAGACTGGTTATTTGTATATTGTGAAATATGCATCAAATAAAGGTATTACATTAAAGTGAGACCAGCTTTCAATACAGGAGCAAGGGAAAGAAGATGCAGGATTTCACAGAAAGGAGACAAAATGTGTTAAAGTATTACAATATTGATACAAATACTGCCAGAAAATCAAGTTGCCTGAAAGATTAGTTAAGGCGAGCTTGACCTATTTAGATTTGCTGTCAGATTACGGTGCGTCACCCTGAGTAAAAGACTCCCTTTAATATTGATGACCTATCCGTAGGCAAAACTTACTGTGTACGGCTGTTTTAGACAGTTGGAGAGTCTGTCAAGAGTCAGACCCTCACCAATCTGATATGGATGCTGTACCAAGGATTGATCATCGGTATTAAAACTTTTTGAGCCCTTTAGAACATGTTAGATTAGATTTATTGTTATATTTTCTATGTTTAAGTGGCTAAAATAAGATGGTTTGCTACAGGCAACAAGCAATGCCACTATTCATTTTATTGCACTCATTATATTGAAATGTGTATACTCTGTGAGTTGAGCTTGCATTGGATTATCTAGTATATTCATCTTGGTGATTATGAAGCACTGATGTTTATTTTTTGTATTATTTATTCACATTTGTTACTGAAATGTAAAAACCACCTTTAACATTAAAATATCAAATGTGAGGTTCAGTCTTTGTCATTTATATGATATATACATGTTATACTGGCAGTCATTCACACAGATACATGTAGTCCATTTGGCTCTAAGATACAGAATTGTAGTATGCCATGTGCCAATATATATATTATATGTATATAATTTATATATTTATTTAGTATGGCATGATGGCAGTGTTCTCCAATAGAAGAAATGCTCAGGTGGGAAATACAATTTTGTAATACTGCGTCTAATGCCACTGTATGTATTTATACAGAATACAACAATAATACTGTGGGCTGTAAAATTGTAGAAAAGAGTAAGGACATACAGATCTAGTTCTGTCTTATTATGACTTCATACAGGTTGGAGTTTTGCATGACATATTATCTTTCAACTTGTTTTCTTTGCAAAATAGCTGGTGTGGAGTATTTAGCCTCCTTTCTACTGTTCATGTAGAAAACCCCACCTGTTTCACATGTAAAATATTTTAACCCCCACCCCCATTTTTTTTTTTACTTATTCCTCATTGAAGTACATAAACTAAAACAGCAACACATTATAGGATAGATTCACCAGTCTTGGTATACCCCCACCCCCTCAATGTTTTTTTGCCTTCCTTTGGGTCATCCTGGGTTCATAGTTATTAAATGGATGAACTACAGTAGGTCTTTTTAGGCCTCTCTGTAGATAAGGTATGGTTTGATTAAAAAATAAAAAATTTTACCCTGGCTGGGCCAGGATCGGTAAGTGACACCGCAGGCCCACAAAGACTATTATTATACTCGGAGGTTTTTTCAGACCCCCGAGTATAATGATTGGAGGCCCGGGAGAGGTAAGAAACATAAAAAACACTGTTACTTACCTTTCCACGATCCGGGCAGGCCTCAGGCCTAGTTGTCTGATATCTCTGACGTCACATGAACCCGGCCTGCGTCCCGGGTCAGGTAAGCAACAGTGGTTTTTTTATATTTTTATTCCCCCAGGTCTCTGATTATTATACTATGGTCAGGGGATATTCATACACATTAGGGAGAGTGTGTGCTTACATAGGCGTACGGAGACTTACAAGTCATTCCTGCTCCGCTAGGGATTCTGGGTAAAAAAAATATGCAAATCTATTCTCCAGGATGTAATTAGGAAAACAGTGCCTCTGTATGCTGCCCTCTAGGGACAGCCCCCTTAACATCATGAAAGACTCAGTTAAAAAGCCTACTGACATGATGCGGAGTTTATTGCCTAATTAGTATTTCTATTCCAAAAGGAACAGATTCCCAGCTATGGACAGTGCTGTTTCGGTATTTTGGACCTCCTCAGCATAGCGCAGGGATACTGATTTGGCAGAATGAGAGACTATAGACCAGGGTCAGGGGATAATCGTACACATTAGGGAGAGTACGGAGTAGGCGTACAGAGATTTACAAGTCATTCCTACTCCACTAGGGATTCTGGGTATTCTAGACCCCAGAGTATAATAATTGTTTATGGGTATCTACAGTGGAGAATAATACTGTGTGCAAGGGCCACTGAGGGACATAATACTGTGTGCAGGGGCCACTAAGGGACATAATAGTGTGTGCAGGGGCCACTATGGGGCATAATACTGTGTGCAAGGGCCACTATGGGGTATAATACTGTGTGCAGGGGCCACTAAGGGACATAAAACTATGTGCAGGGGCCACTAAGGGACATAATAGAGCGCGCAGGAATGTGGAGGAGGGGGTCGGTCGAGGTCTTCGGGGGGGGCCATGTTGAAAGTTCGCCACGGGACCCCGCCATTCCTAGTTACGCCACTGGCTGAGGCATTATGAGTTGGCAAAGTATAGAGAAAGAGAAATCTAAAACCAAGATGGTCATCTAATTGGAAGCAGAGGAGAATCTGGACTACACTTATTTATGTGTAGTATATATAATATAAATGCTGAAAGACAATCAGGTGAGGCATAGAGGAGTGGAAATAAGTGTTTTGCTTGACTGCTCCTTTAACCCCTTTCCTGCCAGTTGCATAACTTGTTTTTAATTTTTAGTTCACAGAGCTATATTTATTATTCTGTACAATGTACTGGGAAGCTGGAAAAAATCAGAATGGGATGGAATTGTAGAAAAAGTGCATTTGTGTGCCTTGTTTAGAAAATGTAGATCTGTGCCGCTGGTGAAGAGCTATCGGTGCCGATACTGTAGCTCTTCACAGTCAGAAGGGCGTTCCTGAAAGACTGTCAGGAACATCGTTTTTCCCAGCAGTGCCTATCGCGCTGTACAGTGTGAGTGGGGAGAAACGCCCCCTCCCTCTGCTCACAGTGCTCGTCCATAGACGAGTATTATCAGGAGGGGAGGGGGCATTCCTCCCTGCTCACACAGTACAGCGCTATAGGCGCTGCTGGGAAGAAGGACGTTCCTGACAGACTGTCAGGAACGCCCTTCTGACTGTGAAGAGCTACTGTACCGGCACCGATAGCTCTTCGCCCGGGGCACAGATCAGGAAAACTGACAGTGCGCTGAATTGAGTGCACTCTCGGCTTTCCAGAGGTATATAAAACTGCCTTTGCCCAAACCCATCAATGGTCCTCTTTAATCCTAGCAGACTTCGGGCTTATATGGTAATATACCAGACCATGTGACATCTGGGCATTACCATATAGGCCCGAAGCCTGCTAGGATTAACATTGGATCCAGGAGAGGTAAGTAACATTGTTTATTATGTTCCCTCACCTCCCCTGGGGCTCCGATTGTTATACTTGGGGGTCTGAAAAGACCCCGGAGTGTAATAATAGCGGAAATGGGATTGCGGCCTGGCCTGGGCCTATTCACTGCCGGCCTCCGCGGTCTATAGTACAAGGGGAAGCAGGGGCAGCAGTGAGCAGGTCTGGGGAGGTTGGTAAATAGGCCTCTATGCTGGAGATACTACAGCAGGTAGCGACCTATTAAAAAACAAAAAAAATGTTATTATACTTACCGATCGCGCTGCTGCTGCTCCCGCCGCCTCCGCGATCCTCTTCTCTCGGCAGACGTCTACGTATCAGCGTAGACGGCGTGATGACGCAGCCTACGCTGATACGTAGACGTCGGAACCAGCGCAAGGAAAAAGCGGCAGCTCTCTTTGCGCTGGTTCAAAGAAAAAAAAATTAAAAATTGCCCGGCTGTCGCCCCCCTCCCATGCGCCGCCCGAGTCGAGCGCCTCACCTCACCTCACCTGTTTCAGCGACCAAACGCTGATACAAAAGAAAGTAGAAGTAACACAAGGGCAGATACTACTTCTAAACTAGCTGCAGAAAAGCCTAGGAAACATACCTCAACACAGGTGGTTACCATACAGGACCAAAACTTTCAGCTCTCTTTCCGGGTTCTAAAAATTCTGCAGGTCTAAGTCAGCCCAGAATAAAAGAAGGGAACGGCAAGGAGCAAGAGAAAAAAAGGGATGAACAAATATTATGTTTACAGAGAGCATTGTTCCCAATGATGGCACAAGCAGCTCATTCCCAAGTGCACCACTCAAAGACAGCCATGTGTGACCTGGTGAGCAAACAATGGGCAGCTGCAGGATTTAGCAACACTGCAGCCAGATATGTGCAAGCCTGCATAACGTGCCAAACACAATCTAGGCCAACAAGTAAAAGGTTCCTAGGAAACACACCCCAAAACCCTTGTACTTGTTCCGGAGAATGTAGGTTGACATGTAGGTTGACTATATACAGTTACCAGAGGTGGGAAGGTATGAATACGTGCTTGTGTGCATTGATCTCTTTTCAGGATGGCCTGAGGCATTTCTGGCACACACAGCCATCGCAAAAGGAATTGCAGATGAAACATGTAGTGTGCAGGTATGTGATCCCTGACACCATCGAAAGTGATAATGGAACGCACTTTACTGGAAAGGTATTGAGAGAAATAATGGAGGTTTCGAGATACAACAAGCGTTCCTTACCCCATACTGTCCCCAAAGTACTGCAAAAGTGGAGAGGCTAAATAAACTGAAAATGCAAAAAGCTATGGGGGAGACAGGGAAGCCATGGACAGAGTGCCTTTCTCTGGCCCTGTTCTCAATAGGGTACACACCACATAGGAACACACACTTGTCACCTTATGAGGTGCTTTATGGTAGTGTTCTAAGACTAGAACTGTATTTTCCTCAGCAAATGCGATTCCAATAAAACATTCTGACAGAGTATGTTGTAGCATTGCATAATGAATTGAGAGAAATGTATGATAATGTCTATAGTTCTTTTCCAGTCCCTGATCAAGTAACATGATCACATTCGCTGGAACCAGGAGACTGGTGGTAAAAAAAACAAAAAAAAAAACACGTGAGGAAGAGTCTTAGGTTTGATGGGCCCTTCCAAGTGTTGTAACAACACCCACTTTAGTCCAATTGGAAGAAAAAAGTATCTGGACTAGAGATGAGCGAACACTAAAATGTTCGAGGTTCGAAATTCGATTCGAACAGCCGCTCACTGTTCGAGTGTTCGAATGGGTTTCGAACCCCATTATAGTCTATAGGGAACATAAACTCGTTAAGGGGGAAACCCAAATTCGTGTCTGGAGGGTCACCAAGTCCACTATGACACCCCAGGAAATGATACCAACACCCTGGAATGACACTGGGACAGCAGGGGAAGCATGTCTGGGGGCATAAAAGTCACTTTATTTCATGGAAATCCCTGTCAGTTTGCGATTTTCGCAAGCTAACTTTTCCCCATAGAAATGCATTGGCCAGTGCTGATTGGCCAGAGTACGGAACTCGACCAATCAGCGCTGGCTCTGCTGGAGGAGGCGGAGTCTAAGATCGCTCCACACCAGTCTCCATTCAGGTCCAACCTTAGACTCCGCCTCCTCCGGCAGAGCCAGCGCTGATTGGCCGAAGGCTGGCCAATGCATTCCTATGCGAATGCAGAGACTTAGCAGTGCTGAGTTAGTTTTGCTCAACTACACATCTGATGCACACTCGGCACTGCTACACTCAGCGCTGGCTCTGCTGGGGGAGGCGGAGTCTAAGGTCGGACCTGAATGGAGACTGATGTGGAGCGATCTTAGACTCCGCCTCCTCCACTCCGTCACTCACATTTTTTTATCTCAGCATTCATACGTGATGCAGAGCTTTTGGCAAGACAGCAATGGAACAATTAGAGAAAGCACTTAGGGGGCGTTCACACTTGTGCTGCTGTCTGCCCGCCGCAATTCTGCTGAAATGGCAGGAAAAACAGTCTGGAGACGACTTGCCAACAGTCAGTTTAAAAACCTATTTATTTAAGGGCGGGTTCACACCTACGCCCGGTCTCCACTTTGCAGGTTTCCAGCTTCTGCCCAAAAACTGGACAGGAGACGGAAACCAGCTGTCAGTTTTCAAACCCATTCATTTGAATGGATTTGCAAAGTGTCCGCCCGTGAGCGTCTTCTGCCTCTCCACAGTGAAACAGTTTTTTTTTTTAACCGGACACAAAGTCGGACACGCAGGTTTTTGTGTCCGGTTAAAAAAAAATGGTTTCGCCGTGGAGACCAGAAGATGCTCACAGGCAGACACTGACTGCCGGGTTTCCGTCTCCTGTCCAGTTTCTCGGGCAGAAGACGGAAACACACAAAGCAGAGATAGGACACAGGTGTGAACCCGCCTTCAATAGGTTTTTAAAGCACGCCACCAGTGTCTGTATGCAGACTCTCTGCTGTGAAACTGTTTTGTTTTTTTTTGTTTTTTTTTACATGGACACAAACTCCTGCATGCCGTCCCCAAGCTGTTTTCCTGCCATTTTGGCAGAATCACAGCAGGTGGACATCGGCGCAAGTGTGAACGCCCCCTTACTGAAATACAACAGTTTCACTCTTTTTTGTTTGAATTTCAGTAATCTTGCGTAAACTTTCAGGACTTTTCTCTCCACATTTTTTAAATGGATTTGGGGACAGAAACCCTGAATGTAGATCAGACGCAGGTGTGAACCTTATTTTACCTATGTGTGTGGGGGCACTATTACCTATGGAGGGACTGTTCCCTGTAGGGGGGAGATAATTAAGACACTATTACCTATGTGAATTAATAATACATTTTATTTATATAGCGCCAACATATTCCGCAGCACTGTACAATTTGTAGGGTTCAGATACAGACTGATACATAACAAAGAACTTAATTTCACACAATGGGACTGAGGGCCCTGCTCAAGAGAGCTTACAATCTATGAGGTAGAGGGGGTGACACAAGAGGTAGCAGGGGTGGCATTGCTTATACAGTGGTCAGACAATTCTGTAATAGAGGTGACTGTCATTACACAAATAATACTGTATGAGCCGTCACTAGTGGTGACCTTTAACATGTGGATGGAGATTGAACAAATAAGTTAGGCTGGAAAGGCATTATATCAAGTGGGGTAATGTGGGAGCGGGGACAGAGGAGGGTTAAAATGTAGGGATTCTAATCAGGGCCGCCGATAGGCCAGTATTACTGGTACTGGCGTCAGGGGCCCGGCCAAATTGAAAACTGGTGGGGGCCCGGCTTTGGCCCGCCACCGTGTGCCGGCCCCCTGGCGCCTGTACCAGTCATTCAGGGCCGGCGTCAGCGCAGGGCATAGTCGGGCAAGTGCCGGGGCCCACAGAGCCTCTTGGGGCCCCCGGCACTTGCCCACCCCAGCACTTGCCGGTCCCGATTTCAGCTGATCGGCGTCCGACGGACGCCGATGAGCTGAATACTTACGCGATTAAAGCAGGAGCTGTGACAGTTCAGCTCCTGGTTTAAACGCTGCTGTCCGGCTTCGGCGTCTGTAGGCGCGATGTGATGACGTCATCACATCGCGCCTAAATTATTTCAGTGGCGTGAGAGCGGAGCGGCGGGTGACACGAAGCGATGGAAGAGGTAAGTGAAGGGGCCCATGAAACAGGGGGGCAAATGGAGGGGAGGGGGGGAACGGCATGGCACGGCACTGTGGAAGATGAAGGGGGTGGGGAGAGCATGGCATGATACTGGGGCATATGAAGGGGGGGAGAATGGCATGATACTGGGGCAGATGAAGGGGGTGGGGAGAGAATGGCATGACACTGGGATGAAGGGGGGGGAATGGCATGACACTGGGGCAGATGAAGGGGGTGGGGAGAGAATGGCATGACACTGGGGCAGATGTAGGGGGGAGAATGGCATGACACTGGGATGAAGGGGGGGAATGGCATGACACTGGGACAGATGAAGGGGGTGGGGAGAGAATGGCATGACACTGGGATGAAGGGGGGGAATGGCATGACACTGGAGCAGATGAAGGGGGGGGAATGGCATGACACTGGGGCAGATGAAGGGGGGGGAGAATGGCATGACACTGGGGCAGATGAAGGGGGAGAATGGCATGACACTGGGGCAGATGAAGGGGGAGAGAATGGCATGACACTGGGGCAGATGAAGGGGGTGGGGAGAGAATGGCATGACACTGGGGCAGATGAAGGGGGTGGGGAGAGAATGGCATGACACTGGGGCAGATGAAGGGGGTGGGGAGAGAATGGCATGACACTGGTGCAGATGAAGGGGGTGGGGAGAGAATGGCATAACACTGGTGCAGATGAAGGGGGTGGGGAGAGAATGGCATAACACTGGTGCAGATGAAGGGGGTGGGTAGAGAACGGCATGACACTGGGGCAGATGAAGTGGGGGGGGAGAACGGCATGACAATGGGGCAGATGAAGTGGGGGGAGAATGGCATGACACTGGGGCAGATGAAGGGGGGGGGAGAATGGCATGACACGGGCAGATGAGGGAGGAACGGCATGACAATGGGGCAGACGGGGGGACATGAAACTGTGGGCAGTTGAAAGGGGGAGAACAGCATGAAACTGGGGACAGAGATGGAGGGGGGACATGAAACTGGGGGCAGAGGAAGGGTGTATATGAAACTGGGGGAGAGATGGAGGGGGGTATATAATTTACAGGTGACTGTAGGAGGATTATACTGTGTGGGAGCACATGAAAAAATGAATGGGCGGAGTCAGCAGAAAAGTGGGTGGGGCTAAATTTGTCACGGGGGGGGGGGCAGACACGTAGGCTGTATGGGGCCCCAAAATTCCTGATGGCGGCCCTGATTCTAATTGTAGTACAGAGGGGTTGACATTAGGAATTGTGATAGGCTTGTCTGAAGAGATGTGTCTTTAGTTTGCGCTTGAAGCTGTAGAAATTGGGAGTTAATCTGATTGTCCGGGGTAGAGTATTCCAGAGAAGTGGTGCAACTCGGGAGAAGTCTTGTATACGAGTGTGGGAGGTTCTGATGATAGAGGATGTAAGTGTTAGGTCATTGAGTGAGCAGAGAACACGGGTTGGGCGGTAGACAGAGATGAGGGAGGAGATGTAGGGAGGTGCAGCATTATGGAGAGCCTTGTGGATGAGAGTGATAACTTTATATTTTATTCTATAATGAATAGGCAGCCAATGTAATGACTGGCATAGACCGGAGGCATCGCTGTAGCGTCTAGCCTGATAGATGAGCCTGGCCGCTGCATTCAGAATAGATTGTAGAGGGGAGAGTTTAGTGAGGGGAAGACCGATTAGTAAGGAATTACAGTAGTCAAGGCGAGAATGAATCAGAGAGACAATAAGTGTCTTTAGTGTATCTCTGGTAAGGAAAGGGCGTATTCTGGAGATGTTTTTGAGGTGGAGGTGACATGAACGTGCAAGTGATTCAATATGAGGGGTGAAGGAAAGGTCTGCATCAAACATGACCCCGAGGCAGCGGGCCTGCTGCCTAGGAGTTATAGTAAGGCCTGAGACTGCAATGGATATATCAGGGACAGATCTATTAGTTGGTGGAAACAGTAGTAGTTCAGTCTTAGAGAGATTTAGTTTCAGATAGAGCGAGGACATGATATTAGAGACAGCAGAGAGACAGTCACTAGTGTTCTGTATGAGTGCAGGGGTGATGTCACGGGAAGATGTGTATAATTGGGTGTCATCAGCATAGAGATGGTACCTGAAGCCAAATCTGGCGATGGTTTGTCCAATGGGGGCTGTGTAGAGAGAAAAAAGCAGGGGGCCGAGGACCGAGCCCTGAGGAACCCCAACAGCAAGGGAAAGCGGGGAGGAAACAGAGCCCGCAAATGATACACTGAAGGTGCGGTCTGAGAGATAAGAGGAGAACCAGGAGAGCGCAATGTCATTGAGGCCAACTGAGCGGAGCATAGTGAGGAGAAGTTGATGGTCAACAGTGTCAAAAGCTGCAGAGAGGTCCAGAAGAATAAGAAGAGAGAAGTCACCATTGGATTTAGCTGTCAGGAGATCATTGGAGACTTTTGTGAGAGCCGTTTCGGTAGAGTGCAGAGCGCGGAAACCAGATTGTAAGGAGTCAAGCAGAGAGTTAGCAGAGAGATAGCGGATTAAACGAGAATAAACCAGGCGTTCCAAAAGTTTAGAGATGAAGGGGAGGTGAATTAACAATATGTTAACATCAGCCCTTGTAGTTGTCTTCAATATGCTATAAATGTAACTATAATGTAACAACCCTGCTCTGGATTATCATCTGATGTGTCCTTGGGGACAGCTACAAATACAACTATAAATCAGAATACAACTACAAATGTACCATCTTTGTGTGTTATGGCCTTTCCTTTTTTTTGGGCCACCAGGGTGCCCATGAAGGAGAAACATGAATGAGAGTCATGACAGAATTGAGTAATGAAATAAATAATCTACGGGAGGTCAACTTGTCATCAGATAAATGTACATAAATACAATTGGAACTTCTAAAAGGTTTTTCCCTTACCTCTATCTTTAATCATTTCAATTGGGCTAAAGATATTGCTTAAATTTGTAATGATATAAAAATATCCTATCAACAGAAGTCTAACATTTTTATGGAGGTTGGCATTTATACTGCTCGGAGTCCATTGATTTGCTGTAATAACGGGAAATATTTCTAATTTACTGCTAACATAGTAGATTTCTCCAAGCAGAGATTTCATAACAACTGCAAATCCTCTAGAATTTACATTCTGATCATCGCACAAGTAAACAAATCCTAATTGCATGATAAATACTATGGAGATATATGGATCATTTAGAAACCATTAACTATTTCCCAAAAATAGTATGGTTCACACTAAGGCCTAATTCAGACAGCCATTATACGTCCATGTTGTATGGAAATGTCACTCATATCTCTCACCTGTATGTGTTTATATCGGTGATAGTAAACTAAACAGTACAATTTCAAGAATTTTAAGTCACTACCTGCAATCAGACACCCAATTACGAAAAAGAAATAGGAATCCGGCCATGTAAGAGCCATTAAATACCAAGCAACATATCTGAAACAATCATGCAAGGATTTACGATTAGTGAGACCATGCACCAATTACGCCCCAGGACTGAGAAAATTGTTTAGTTAGCATGTCTGTATGTAGGGTCTTCAAAATATATGTTAGAAGGATATTTTTTTGATTTTCACTAGCCCATCTCAAAAGTATATATTCTTCAGACTTCGAGAAACAACTTTTTCACCATCTATTAGAATAATAAAAATTTCCCACTCACGTCAGATCAAAGCAAATTCTAAAGTTTTGAATGAGGTGTTCTCGATTTCTCACCAGCTGCTGGATAGGACAATATGTGATTTTTTTTTTTTTATTTAATTTTAAATAAATTGGTTACCACATAGCTTTTAATTTACAGGAAAGATTCCAAACCCTTCAAGGAGTTATTAGAAATTGAAGCCTGTCAACACTAACCATTTTACATCTCAGTATTTCCATATATAGAGAGAGCATCCTGGAACAGTCATTACATTTTAAGTTTTATATCCAGTATTCAGACACTAATACTAAAATATTATATAGTGAAAGGAACTACATTATCAATAGTACATTAATATATTAAATATAGATTTACTGCTCTTTCAAAAACAGAAACTTGGAAGCAGAGGCATAACAAGGGGTTCAGGGTGGGGTGCAGTAACGTGTCTATGTGAGCCCCCAACTCAGGTATACTGATATCATCACTATATGGTGACCATAAAGTGGTGGATACTGGCTCTACACAGGGCTCTGCAGACCATTTAGATAAGTATAGAACAGGAAAAATATTTTGACTTAAAAGTGACATCTCTGTCATTAGTGGTTAGCACTGCAGTCTTGCAGCGCTGGGATCCTGGGTTCGAATCCTGCCAAGGACAACATCTGCAAGTTTGTATGTTCTCCTCGTGTTTGCGTGAGTTTCCTCCGGGCACTCTGGTTTCTTCCCACATGCTATGACTTGTCTCTATATAGTCTGCAACACAGACATCTTGGACTTCTCACATTTCCAGGCACCTACATTTCCCTCATATGCATAAAGTCGCCATTGTGCTGCTTCACCAATTATAAATAACAAATTACAAATATATAATATAAAAATCCCCTGGAAATGAGTGATACCTTGTACCTTATTAATGTAGTAATTTAATATGTGTCCCCTTTTAATAATACTGCCCCTCAATGAATAATGCCCACCAATTAATAATGCCCTTGTGTGCCACCTAAAATGAATACTGCCCAATTTCCTTATTAACTATGCCCTTCTATGTCTCCTTGTATTCATTATGCTACTGATGTCCTTTTACATAAATATTGCACCCTAATGCCTCCTCGTATTAACAATTTCTCTTAACTCTTTTCTATTAAAGGGATTATCTGGAGAATATTAAAGCTTACAAGTAAACTCCCTGCACTGGCTAAGCTTCCCATCAAACACTTGACTCAATGGACCAGAGTAGAGAGGAGTTGATAACATTAGGGACAGGCAGAGAGGCTGCAAGAGAGACAGAGGAACGAAAATGTTTTGCATTTTTGTTAAGGGTTTAAAACGTAAAGAAAGCTATAAAAATTTGGTATCCACAGAACGCTAATGACACATAGAATACAGGTGACATGTTATTTTGGTTGCACAGTCAACGGCGTAAATTTGAAGCCCGTAAGCAAGGCCCACAAATGCACTTTTTCTCCAATCCCCCCCATTTTGAATTTTTTTCCAGCCTCCCAGTATATTGTGAATAATAAATGGTACCATTATGAAGAACAATTTGTCCCACAAACATTAAGTCCTGATATAGCTCTGTGCATGCAAAAAAGTTATGGGGTTTGGAAGGTGTGAAGTCAAAAATGAATATCGAAGAAATGCCACATGTGGGAAGATTTAGCAAGATCTTTCTATGCTAGTCTCTTTCTCAGTTTCAACAATCTAAGACTACATGGCTGAATCCTTCTTGCTTGTTATCAACTACTACTAGCATTATCAACTACATCACTATTGTCCATGTATGACTCCATCCTAAGGTTGAGCTTTTTTTGACATGGTTACTATCTTTATTGAGGCAATACATTGCTGTGACATTTCTTCTCATGGTACTCCAGCAGTACAGAGTGGGATACAGTTAGAGAAGGGAGATTTTGCTTTATGCTATTCCAAGCATGCTGCAGCTTTTATCTCTAGATAGCTTCCTTCAGCCATGAATAACATTTTTTATTTTTTTATTTCAATCATCTTAGTATCTAGATTGTTTGTTACATTTTTTATATGTGCTTAAAGAGTTGTTTTAGCTATTAGTGTTAATGAGCCATGAATAACCACATATCTAGGGAAGTGCAATCTTCTCCAAGCAGTTTTCAGTGAGACATGCATGAGATGAACACTAGCAAAGCACAAAATTCTGTATTGCTAGGTAACAAAATCCCAGCACCTGCCTAGTCAGGCGGATCTGTTGATTATTACCTGATCTCTGCAGACATTTCTTAATTTAATCACGGCAGGGATGAAACCAAACAGAATGTTCACAAATATTTCCAACAGATAGTTAAAATGTCCATTAAATGCTGCAGCACAGATGACTTGTTGGCAGCTGTAATGTCACCAACCAGATATTCTAACTCTTGAGCACAGTGCTAGTGCACCAGAATAGATTACATGGTAGATGATGTGACTCAATAAGTGCTGCACAAAAAAGCAGTGTTAGTTGTTCATTAATGTGCATGAGATGGAAGCTTAAAAAAGCCATAGCAACTGATCAAACATATGAAAAAGGTATACAGCATGCATCTGTGTGTAAGACACAGGGGCACATAGTCTAGCATTGCGAAAAAGAATCATAAAGGCCTTATTCCTCTTATTCCTGATTTCATCATACTGCACACCCCTCATGAAGGTTGCATGAACATATGTGATGTCATTCAATTGTATAGATTGACATTGCATGTGGTATAGTAATGCTTAGTGTGCATCTCCCTCACTCTCCCCTCACTCTTGACATCAACAGAGATATGTCAGTCACAGCCAGGTGGCGTGACTAGAAAGGAGACAGCGTGAATACACTGAAGCTGCTCTCTCCTCCACCTTTACTACTTAAAGGGGTTCTCCCATGTCAGCCTTTCAGCCAGGCTGTATGCTGTGTCTGCTTCTCACTTCCTGTATTTGTCTCCCTCCTGCTGAACCAGACAAACAACACTTCTGCAGGTCAGATAATCTGTAGATTCTTGTACAGAACAGACTCCATGTTATCTGTGTGTTTACTAGGAAAGATAAAAGACTTGGCTTTATCAGCAAAGTGCAATTACCTGAACGGATTGTCCTGCAGACATTAAGTAAGTGATGTCACTTGTCCTATCTCCAAGGTCCGGGGTTATAGCAATGCAGTGTAAACAATAGGAGGAATAAATTTACATACCAAGCAAACAAAACAGAATTTCTAAAGCAATATATTTAGAAAAAGGCTTCAATTTACCAGTATAGATAGGATCCTTGAGATGGGACAACCCCTTTAAATTCATTTACATATCACTTTTTATGCTTTATGCTAGCGGAAAAAGGAACCCATGGAAGTCAATGGGAGGCTTTTTTTCCACACGGATTTTCAGCACTAAAGTCCTTGCCAAAAAACTCAGTGTGAATGGACCCTTAAAGTGTCAGTGGATTCCCCTGCCTATATGACCACTGTGCAAGTGTATCAGTTGCACATAAATGTCTGACCCTGATATCAGAAACATTTCATTCTTGGTTCCCAGTGTTTGTCTCTTATTCTGGTTTTCACGTATGTCTGCTACCAGTGGATTAACTAATAAACAATCTTTAGACTAAGGCCCCACGTAGAGGCCGCATCAAAAAAGCCCACTATGTGGGGCCTTAGCCTAAAGGTTACCTCTACAGACTTTCTGCTTCCATGATGCCTATAGGGAAACCGCCAGCATTTCCGAAGGTATATTCGACATGCTGCGATTCCCAAAACGTGACAGTTTTGGAAATCGCAGTGTGTTCGTTTTTGCAACAAAAAAAAAAGGCCAAACAAAGCATTAGTTCTCTATTGTAACTGCACATTTCTCTGATTTCATACAGAGGCATACATAGATACAGTCCTATGAAAAAGTTTGGGCACCCCTATTAATCTTAATCATTTTTAGTTCTAAATATTTTGGTGTTTGCAACAGCCATTTCAGTTTGATATATCTAATAACTGATGGACACAGTAATATTTCAGGATTGAAATGAGGTTTATTGTACTAACAGAAAATGTGCAATATGCATTAAACCAAAATTTGACCTGTGCAAAAGTATGGGCACCTCAACAGAAAAGTGACATTAATATTTAGTAGATCCTCCTTTTGCAAAGATAACAGCCTCTAGTCGCTTCCTGTAGCTTTTAATCAGTTCCTGGATCCTGGATGAAGGTATTTTGGACCATTCCTCTTTACAAAACAATTCAAGTTCAGTTAAGTTTGATGGTCGCCGAGCATGGACAGCCCACTTCACATCACCCCACAGATGTTCAATGATATTCAGGTCTGGGGACTGGGATGGCCATTCCAGAACATTGTAATTGTTCCTCTGCATGAATGCCTGAGTCGATTTGGAGCGGTGTTTTGGATCATTGTCTTGCTAAAATATCCATCCCCGATGTAACTTCAACTTCGTCACTGATTCTTGAACATTATTCTCAAGAATATGCTGATACTGAGTGGGATCCATGCGACCCTCAACTTTAACAAGATTCCTAGTGCTGGCATTGGCCACACAGCCACAAAGCATGATGGAACCTCCACCAAATTTTACAGTGGGTATCAAGTGTTTTTTTTGGAATGCTGTTTTCTTTGGACGCCATGCATAACGCCTTTTTGTATGACCAAACAACTCAATCTTTGTTTCATCAGTCACAGGATCTTCTTCCAAAATGAAGCTGGCTTGTCCAAATGTGCTTTTGCATACCTCAGGCGACTATCTTTGTGGCGTGCTTGCAGAAACGGCTTCTTTCTCATCACTCTCCCATACAGCTTCTCCTTGTACATAGTGCACTGTATTGTTGACCGATGCACAGTGACTCCATCTGCAGCAAGATGATGCTGCAGCTCTTTGGAGGTGGTCTGTGGATTGCCATTGACTGTTCTCACTATTCTTCTTCTCTGCCTTTGTGATATTTTTCTTGGCCTGCCACTTCTGGGCTTAACAAGAACTGTCCCTGTGATCTTCCATTTCCTTACCATATTCCTCACAGTGGAAATTGACAGGTTAAATCTCTGAGACAACTTTTTGTATCCTTCCCCTGAACAACTATGTTGAACAATCTTTGTTTTCAGATCATTTGAGAGCGGGCTGTTCATGCTCGGCGACCATCAAACTTAACTGAACTTGAATTGTTTTGTAAAGAGGAATGGTCCAAAATACCTTCATCCAGGATCCAGGAACTGATTAAAAGCTACAGGAAGTGACTAGAGGCTGTTATCTTTGCAAAAGGAGGATCTACTAAATATTAATGTCACTTTTCTGTTGAGGTGCCCATACTTTTGCACAGGTCAAATTTTGGTTTAATGCATATTGCACATTTTCTGTTAGTACAATAAACCTCATTTCAATCCTGAAATATTACTGTGTCCATCAGTTATTAGATATATCAAACTGAAATGGCTGCTGCAAACACCAAAATATTTAGAACTAAAAATGATTAAGATTAATAGGGGTGCCCAAACTTTTTCATAGGACTGTATGTCTATTGCATTCCATTGCTAACTCTAAGTATTTCATAAAACATAGCTTGTAGGGGAGAATAACTCCATTAATACAGTATACAGTTGTACATGGAGTAGGAGTATTAGATTCATTTAGTTAAAAGAAAACATTGTTTTATTCTTTCTTTCTTTCTTTCTTTCTTTCTTTCTTTCTTTCTTTCTTTCTTTCTTTCTTTCTTTCTTTCTTTCTTTCTTTCTTTCTTTCTTTCTTTCTTTCTTTCTTTCTTTCTTTCCTTCACATAACTGTCACTGTCACTTGAGAAAAGTCCCATGTACATAGCTACTTAGTTATTTCATAGCTCAGCATACATAGCTGTTAAGCAGATGGGAGCTGTCAGTGACTGTCTATGTATTATTCAATGTTTTCTTTTAATTCTACTGCTTACATAAATTATTTAAATGCTTTTTATATACTTAAAGGGGTTTTCCCAACATACAACCTTTTTTAAACTTAAACATCTATGCGGATAAACTATAGACATGTACCTGTGGCTTCAACCACCTCTTATGTGCCCTCTCTTTGAAGATCTGCACCCCAATAGCACCATTACATAGCTTTCAACAGCCAGAGTGAGTGGTACTTATTATGTGACTGGATGCTTACTAGTGCAAATGACTTTTCCCAAGAACACCTTGGTGTGTGTGCTTCCTTAGGGTGCTTTCACCCGGAGTAAAGCTGTGCTCATTCTGACACGTAAACATGTGTCAGAGTGACCACTGTAAAACAGAATCCCATTTACTTCAATGAGTGCCGTCTTACGCGCGTTACACATTGAAATCAATGGGAGGATTTTTAACCCATTGATTTCAATGTGTAGCCCGCGTAAGACGGCACCCATTGAAGTCAATGGGATTCTGTTTTACAACAATCACTCTGACACGTATTTACGTGTCAGAATGAGCGGAGCATTACTCTGTGTGAAAGCACCCTTAGGGTGCATTCACACAGAGGTATATGGTGAGGAATTTGGTGTGGAATTTCAGCGCTGAAAAAAACCCCTCCCATTGACTTTAATGGGTTGCTAGCAGAAAAAGGAACCCATTGAAGTCACCATTTTCCTCTGTGTGAATGGGGTGTGATGAAAAAACTCCATTTATACAGGATATATCTTTAGTGAATTATATTTTTGTTGTATCATCAGTGTATTATAATATGTATTGTCAGGATCTGGGGTTGCTAGGTGGGGTGGCATAGACACACAAGTCCAGTTTCTTTAGTCCAAAAACAAAGGTAGGGTTTATTTTCATTCAAAAATATAGTGCAGCAACAAAAGGAAACAATACAAAAATAAATACCTGCCCGGCTAGGCTCTAACTAAACATAGAATAGGTTACCTCACCTAGAATAACAGAAATACAAAAGCAAGTAGAATCATTCAGGACACAGCTCCAAAAATATGACCTCTCTGTCAGCTCTCCAGCCAAACTCTGCCAAAGTTTTGCTGCTGGAGCAACTTCTTAAGCCTCCTTGACGAGGAAAGTCTCTACAGCTGAGTCGCTGCCGGAACATTCCCAAAGTGTGGACTGGAGGGGGTGTGAAATGACAGGTCCCACTACCAATCCTACCTGTCATTCCTAAAAATCCAGCCCAGTAACTGGAACTTTGAAATAACCCTCAGCAGACAATAGTTATCTGCTGAGAAATGTTCTTCCTAGAGTTTTCTCAACTCACCCACCTGAGTAGTCTTGGTGAGATGTACACCCCCTCCATTACCTGACCAGCCATCGGCTTACAGTATGTTTATATATATTGTAAGCTGATGGCTGGTCTGGTAATGGAGGGGGTGTACATCTCACCCAGACTACTCAGGTGGGTGAGATGAGAAAACTCTAGGAATGTTTGTTCTCAGCAGACAACTTTCGTCTGCTGAGCATTTTGGGCAGGAGTTTTAGGAATGACAGGTAGGTTGGTAGTGGGACCTGTCATTCCACCCCCCCTCCAGTCCACACTTTGGGGATGTTCCGGCAGTGACTCAGCTGCAGAGAGTCTCCTCTTCAAGGAGGCTTAAGAAGTTGCTCCAGCAGCAACACTTTGGCAGAGCTTTGCTGGAGAGTGAAAGAGAGAGGTCATATTTTTGGAGCTGTGTCCTGAATGACTCAACTGGCTTTTGGATTTTTGTTATTCTAGGTGAGGTAACCTATTCTTATGTTTAGTTAGAGCCTAGCCGGGCAGGTATTTATATTTGTATTGTTTCGTTTTGTTGCTGCACTACCTTGAGTGAAAATAAACTCTACCTTTGTTTGGGACTAAAGAATGTGGACTTTTGTGTCTATGCCACCCCACCTAGCAACCCCAGATCCTCACAATATGTAATGTTTGGGACTGGTCAGGAGTGGGGTATTTCCTTTCTGGGATAGGCCAATTATTGATTAACAATACTTTGTCATGATCAGAAATCAGCTATGCATAAAAGAACAGAAGTTGTGACCAGAATTGACCTCAGAGGCCCGCAGGTATTCAGTTTACCAGGTAGAGAGCAACAATTCATTCCAAAGTTTTCCCAGATGAGGATGAGAGAATTCATCCTCAACCTCAGGGAGGTAGTTGGAAGGGGGCACCTTGGCATAGGGTGTGGCTGAGTAGCCAAGTTCCAAGGAAACAAAAAGACTCTAATTCACAAAGTTTTTCTATCTTTTCTACTTTTTATTTTACAAACTGTTTTGCTTGATTTGTCACCTTTATTTGTCTATTTTATATCTATCACTGAACCCTTGGGTATTAGGCCATTCATTTTAATGGTGATTCAGGTATGATCTATGAACCTATTACCTTTTTAAAGTGTGTTTGTGGCTGTCTAAAAGATGTGTGGATTTCTACTGATCCCATTAAAAGTCAATAGTGTTGGCAGCATGTATCTGGGGTGTATGGACTGTGTTTAGTTCAGTGAAGTGTGAGTGCAAGATTGAGTTAGTGCAGTAAATTAACCCCTGACAGCGGCACCCACATCAGCCTGTTTACATCTGTACTTGTTGCCCACTTGGTCATTCTTTTTTTTTTTTTTTTGTAGATTGTGACCCCCACATAGAGCTCACAATGTACATTTTTCCCTATCAGTATGTCTTTGGAATATGGGATGGAAATCCATGCAAACACGGGGAGAACATACAAACTCCTTGCAGATGGTTTTCTGCCCTTGGCGGGATTTGAACACCAGGACTCCAGCGCTGCAAGGCTGCAGTGCTAACCACTGAGCCACCGTGTGGTCCCGAACCCACTTGGTCATTCTGTCCCCCATTCCACTTGAGTGGAAGCGGACCCGAAGAACGTAAACCCAAGCACTAGTGTGAACCTAGTGTCACATATTAGAATGGTTTGTACGTGACATGAGGTAAAAATCTTGATCTAGTGTGTACATCAGTGTGCTCATGTCTATGAGCTTTGATTGCTACATGGAGGTTAAAACTGTATCTTTTTGACCCCCGTCTGTCCACCCGATGTCTGTTTGCTGCAAAATAAAAAAGGATGGTTTGGACCCTAGGGGGTCTGTACGTCCATACAATATACTTCACATCTATAGTGTCCAATATAACTATACTAATAACTGCCCTTCAGTAGGCTTCTATCAGAATAATGGATCACCTGATGACACTTCCTGGGTAGCGATCACATCAGGAGCTGAGCTGTCGCCATAGCAGCCGAGTCAAAGCCATATTATGCAGCGCAGACGTGGCTTCAATGTCTACAGTGATCATTTTAACCAAGGCACCATTTTTCTGGCAGCGTGCCATCATTTTGAGGTGTATCGTTTGCCCTCAGAATGAGATCCAGGGGCGGCTATCAATTGCCATTACCAGTGGCAGCATATTGGAGGCTCACAGACTTGTCTGACATGCATTTAAATTACAGGCTGTTCTAAGCAATCTGTAATAGAAGTGCCTTGATTTTACAATGTATTGCAATGGATTGTATTAGTGATCAAACCCCCCTAGGGTTCTAAAACCTTAGAGGGCCTAAAAATTTCCCACTTCAGGGTGCATGCCCAGGATAGATCTGAGCAGCAGTTACCAGCAGCAGATAGTAAAACCCACTAATTATTAATTATTATTATTATTTTTTATTTATATAGCACCATTAATTCCATGGTGCTTTACATTTGGGGGTTACATACAATACACAAAATATACAGGTCGATATAATACTAACAGTGACCGACTGTCACAGTGGGGTAGAGGGCCCTGCCTGCGAGGGCTTACAATCTATGGGGGAAGGGGGTAGAGACAGAAGGAGAGGGGGAAACTGTACAGATGGCAGTGTGGTGATAGTGTTATTGGAGGTTGTAGGCCTTCCTGAATAGGTGAGTCTTCAGGGCCTTCTTGAAGCCTGTGATTGTGGGGATCAGTCTTATGTGTCTTGGTAGGGAGTTCCAGAGTATGGGAGATGTACGGGAGAAATCTTGGAGGCGGTTGTGTGAGGAGTGGATGAGAGAAGAGCAGAGTAGGAGGTCATTGGAGGATCTGAGGTTACGTGTGGGCAGGTAGCGGGAGATTAGTTCAGAGATATATGGAGGGGACAGGTTGTGGATGGCTTTGTATGTTAGCGTTAGTAGCTTGAACTCAATTCGCTGGGCTATAGGTAGCCAGTGGAGGGACTGGCAGAGGGGAGCAGTCGATGAAGTTCAGGGAGAGGTGAATTAAACGAGCAGCACAGTTTAAGGTGGACTGGAGGGGGGCGAGGGTGTTTGCTGGGAGTCCATGGAGAAGGGTGTTGCAGTAGTCTAAGCGGGAGATTATGAGGGCTTGGACAAGCATCTTGGTAGTTTCAGGGGAGAGGAAGGAGTGGATTCGATGGATGTTCTTGAGCTGGAGGCAGATTCGATGGATGTTCTTGAGCTGGAGGCAGCAGGAGGTGTTGAGGGTTTGGACGTGTGACTTGAAGGATAGGTCAGAGTCCAGGGTTACCCCAAGACATCGGGCCTGTGAGACAGGGGTAATTGTGGTTCTGTTAACTTTGATAGATGGGTCAGGTGGGGGGGCCACATTGGGTGGGGTGAAAATGATGAACTCCGTTTTCTCCATGTTCAGTTTGAGAAAGCGGGAGGAGAGGAAGGAGGCTACGGCCGCTAAGCAATCTGGAATTCTGGCCAGCAGGGAGGTAATGTCTGGTCCAGAGATGTATATTTGGGTGTCATCGGCATAGCAATGGTATTGAAAACCATGAGATTCTATGAGTTGGCCTAGGCCAAGAGTGTAGAAAGCAATGACCCTAAAACCCTTTTTTCTGTTCATTTGCATATGGACAAAAGGACGATTTTTAGAAGAACAGAGCAGTGGTCCAGAATAAGAAATACATAAAAATTTAAATAAAAAGTGACCAAGGCAATAGACATTCCCCAAATGTCTAGGTATAAATAAAAATTGCATCTGGTCCCACTAAAAATAAATAAATATACATGACATGGAAATATAAAAAAGTCACGGATGTCACAATATTGTGTCTTCAAAAATTTATCTATTTTTTGTTTTGCAAAGTTTAGGATTTTTATAGAGTTAAAAATGTAAAAAACAAACAAACAAAAAACAAAAGTGATGCTCCAAATTGACGCAACACTGAATTTTTCCTTTTCAAAAATTTTTCCTGTTTTTTTTGCACCGGTCAGGAGTGAATTAAGCAGAAGGTAGAAGTATAAGAGCTTCCTATATATTTCCCATTCCTTTGGTAGCCAATCTTGGCTTAGACTCAAAAAAATGCAGCAAAATCTGCAACAAAAAAAGCTGTGTTTCTGCAACATGGGGCCTCAGCTTAAATTTAGTATTGTAGTTATTGTAGCGACCCATGAACTTTGGTTGCATAGTGAATGCCGTAAAAACAAAATCACACAAACACACAGTTTTTCTCCAATTCCATCACATTCTGACAGAACACCAAATATTAAATCATACCACTATGAAGTACAATTTGTCCCGCAAAAATTAAGCCCTCATATGGCTCTGTGAACAGAAAAACATATAGCCTTTTGAAGGTGGTGATTCAAAAACATAAATCGAGAAATGCCTGCAGCAGGAAGGTGTTAAATAGACTTCTTCATAACTCATACACCATATTTGCACTTACTGAGGAACCACCACTATCAGTAAGTATATGACACTCATACATAACTGAAGAACCCCTCACACTACTCATATACATGGGGAAGGTAGCTTGGTAGCAGCAATGATGTGGACCCAACAGGTGTCTTGGGTAGTGGTACAGGTTCAAGGATTGAGAAGGCTGTGTCGGGTAGTCAGCAGGTGGGAACAGAGTCAAAGTATAGTCGTACGGTCAGGATCATCAACAAGAGGGCAACGCAGCATCATCAGCCTTCCCCTTCTCACCGCCCTCTGGAAGCAGTTTAGAACTGTAGGAGGAGGGATCCTGTGTAAAGAAGGAGGTGGTGAGAAGGAAGGCTGATGATGCTGCGGTGCTCAAGGAATAGTTAGAAGGCTCCGGTGCTCCGTGCTGGATAATTAGCATATCACTAAAACTGGGCTAATTCAAAAATGCCAGTGCCGATGAAAGAAAACAAAGTATGCCTGGAATAGCAGTTCTAAAGGCTATGCAAAGATATGTTTAGTTAAAAATGACTATTTCCAATGATAGACTCCTTTTAATCAGTCTAGGAAGTAGGAAGGAGACCATATACACAAGATTTGCTGTGCCTCGGAAATGAGAAATTGTTGGGATGCAACACAAAAATCCAGCATCAAATTGTCGTGCCGACATTGGAGCATTAGATCACAATGATCTACAGCTCCATCCCTGTGAGTACTATGGCCAATCAAGTGTAAGGGGCTTGTTCCCATCTGCGCCCGGGGTCTCCGAAACTGGGCAGGAGACAGAGACCGGCAGACATTTTTCAAACCCATTCAAATGAATGGGTTTGAAAAGTGTCCGGCCGTGAGCGCCGGTGAGAGTTTTATGCTCTCCGCGGAGAAACCGTTTTTTTTTTAACCAGACACTAAGTCGGAGATGCAGGACTTTGTGTCCGGTTTAAAAAAAAACTTTCAGCCCCAGGAATCTTGTTAAAGTTGAGGGTCGCATGGATTCCACTCAGTATCAGCAGATTTTTGAGAATAATGTTCAAGAATCAGTGACGAAGTTGAAGTTACGTCGGGGATGGATATTTCAGCAAGACAATGATCCAAAACACTGCTCCAAATCGACTCAGGCATTCATGCAGAGGAACAATTACAATGTTCTGGAATGGCCATCCCAGTCCCCAGACCTGAATATCATTGAACATCTGTGGGATGATTTGAAGCGGGCTGTCCATGCTTGGGGACCATCAAACCTAACTGAACTTGAATTGTTTTGTAAAGAGGAATCCAGGAACTGATTAAAAGCTACAGGAAGCGACTAGAGGCTGTTATCTTTGCAAAAGGATGATCTACTAAATATTAATGTCACTTTTCTGTTGAGGTGCCCATACTTTTGCACCGGTCAAATTTTGGTTTAATGCATATTGCACATTTTCTGTTAGTACAATAAACCTCATTTCAATCCTGAAATATTACTGTGTCCTTCAGTTATTAGATATATCAAACTGAAATGGCTGCTGCAAACACCAAAATATTTAGATCTAAAAATGATTAAGATTAATAGGGGTGCCCAAACTTTTTCATAGGACTGTATGTGTGCCACATTTTTAGGTACATGCAGTGGTGGAACTACAGTTGTAGCTGCTGGTAGAGGACCCACAGCCTAAGGGCTCGTTCACATCTGCGCCAGCACTCCGTACTTCAGGTTTCCGTTTCCTGCCTGAAACAGAGGCAGGAGACGGAAACCTGCAGGAGTCTTTCTCACCCATTCATTTGAATGGGTGAGAAAGCTGTCCGGCCGTGAGCGGCGGTGAGCGTTTTAGCCTCTCCGCCGCGAAACCGGGTTTTATAATCCGGACAACGATTCGGACATGCAGTACTCTGTGTCCAGATTAAAAAAAAACGGTTTCGCGGCGGAGATCCTAAAACACTCACCGCCGCTCACGGCCGGACCCGGTCTATGGTTTTCGTCTTCTGGCATGCAGAAGACGGAAACCATAGAACGGAGACCCTGAACGCAGGTGTGAACCTAGCGTAAGAGTGCCCTGTGGGCCCGTGCTTTTCTGCTTTTACATTCTCAGTTGTGACCCACGTAATTGAGCCTCAGTAGGCTGTGACGTCATTGAAGAGATCCAAACCTGGCTGGAGTCCAGGGAAGTGCATAACCTTGTTTTTTCATATTTAATCACCTCCCCTGGATCTCCACTTATTATACAGAGGTCTGAAGAGAACCAAGAGTGTAAAAATAGTTCCTGGGTGGTGAACCCCAACTTTCAGATTATGTCAAACCTGAAATGTTTGCAATATTTGCAACAAACACCGTAGGGGTCACTATGAGACATTATAATGTGTGGAGGGGCCACTGTGGAACATCACACCATTTGGAGGGACCATTGGGGGACATTATACTGTATAGAGGAACCACTGTGAGACTTTATATTGTGTGGAAGCCACTATGGGACTTTATACAGCATAGAGGGGCCACTGTGAGACATTATACTGTGTGAAGGGCCCGCTATGCAGTGCCGGATTTACCAATAGGCTAACTAGGCTTCAGCCTAGGGCCTCAAGATCAAGAGGGGCCTACATTCAAATTGTTAGCAAAATTAAAATTACACTATTCTAAAAACAGTGAACACTAAAACACAGCCGAAAATAATAAACTAATGACTAATAAAAAAAATGTATTGGTTAAGATTGTGGCAGAGCTACCACCAAAGGACAGTAACAACTTGCCCGCGACATACAAAAACCGGAAGCTGACGTAAGTCACTCTCTTTTCTACTTTGTATTTGTGTATGGTGAGCAGCAACGAAGGATCGCGCTCTCGATAATAAAGTATTTGTTCAGCTAATCTAAGAATGAGTAAAAGATTTGAAAGTGGCGCTTGCAAACGCAAGAAAAAGAAGCTACAAGAGTATGAGGCAAAGAAGCGAACGCCGACTACTGCTTACATGCATGTGCCAACTAGTACTGCTCAATTGGAAGCCATGCAGTACGTTGTATGTGAGGACACGGCTGTTCACCAACTCATAGGGAAAATATGGAACTAATTCAAGAGCAACTTACTGAACACGAATATACAAACGAGCCACAAGAAAATAATACGAATATTCAGAATTTTTTTCTGACAACTAATGAGAAACACCATGTTCAAGATGTTGCAAATTTTTTTTTATTATCCGTGTCACATTTTTTTTATAAAGGTTAGTACCAATGAAAACATGGTTCATTTAACATATTGGTATATATCACAGTAATGATGGATTTTATTATCTCTCATGTAATTTACAAACTTAAAAATGGGAGGTGAAAGGGCCTCATAAGCGAAATAGCCTAGGGCCTCTTCATCTGAATCCAGCACTGCCACTATGGGACATTATACTGTATGGTGGGGCCACTATGGGACATTATATTGTGTGGTGGGGCCACTATGGGACATTATACTGTGTGGAGGCCACTATGGGACATTATATTGTGTGGTGGGGCCACTGTGGGACATTATATTGTGTGGAAGCCACTATGGGACATTATACTGTATGGTGGGGCCACTATGGGACATTATATTGTGTGGTGGGGCCTCTGTGGGACAATATATTGTGTGGTGGGGCCACTGTGGGACATTATACTGTGTGGTGGGGCCACTGTGGGACATTATATTGTGTGGTGGGGCCACTGTGGGACATTATATTGTGTGGTGGGGCCACTGTGGGACATTATATTGTGTGGTGGGGCCACTATGGGACATTATACTGTGTAGTGGGGCCACTGTGGGACATTATATTGTGTGGAAGCCACTATGGGACATTATATTGTGTGGTGGGGCCACTGTGGGACATTATACTGTGTGGTGGGGCCACTGTGGGACATTATATTGTGTGGAAGCCACTATGGGACTTTATATTGTGTGGTGGGGCCACTATGGGACATTATACTGTATGGTGGGGCCACTGTGGGACATTATAGTGTGTGGTGGGGCCACTATGGGACATTATACTGTATGGTGGGGCCACAGTGGGACATTATATTGTGTGTAAATGGGGCGTTTTGCCGTGTGTGGGGGGGAGGGGCGGGAACAAGAAAGGGGGTATATGTCATGCTGTGTTTGGATGCCCAAAGCCAAAAGTTTGCTAGTGTTCTACACTCCTGGGTACATGTCCCAGTTCAGAAAGTGAAGCATGCCCTGTTGCTATAGCTTCTGCCATACTACACGTAATCATCCTATAAATATTGTAGTGTGCGCCAGGGACCAGTCCCCTGGTAATTCCCAGCAAGTAATCCTGCGCAGCACCATTTGCGGAGGTAAGCGGTGAGCATCCCAATCTCCACTTCACATCGATATAGCGCCCTAGTTTGCTCTCCAATTGGCTGTTCGCATCCAGACGTCCGGCCTCAGCAGCCACACGATTGGGTGAACAGTCCTAGGCACAAATGACGTAACCGGTAGCTATTGGCTGATGGGCTGCGCCAGCCGCCATTCCGCTTGCCTGATTGGAGAACGAATCGATGCGGTCGTCTGGAGCCGGCTGGTCTATGCAAGATGGCGACGTGTTTCTTTCTGGTTAAGGGATGGTGATAAGGGACCTAAATCCTCGTTCAGGTGGTGAGTACTGGGTGCGGGTGACGTCATTAACGGTTGGAGCAACGCATTTAGGCTTATAAATTGTGTAGGAGTATAGTGAGAGGAGACCGCAGTCGGTGACGGCCTCCCCTTCACCTGTTCTACTCAGGCGACCCTGCTGTGTAGTCCTGGTGGACGTGGCTATCGCTGCTGGCTGCACCTTATACCATTCCATGGCTGTGACTGGTGAGCCTATGGCTTGGAGTGGAGACATTGCTGTACCTCCCGTGATCACTGGCCACTCTGTTCCCTATCATGCCGCCATGTCCATTATAATGTGGAGCTCTTGTCCACGCTGCACGTTTTCTGGTTTTCTAATTACACCCCTGTGTTATCACTTTATGCTTAGATACAGATTAGTATCGCTAGTGAGTGCTTGCATCGCATGCTACTACTATACATAAGCTCTGACATGATCTATAAGCCAGCATGTAACTGTGAATGTAATGTACAGAGCCCTCATTCCTTCTAATAGGATCATCATCAGGTTCCAGTGGTTTGTGAACCCTTAAGATTTTCTAGACGTGTATAAATTTCACCCAACACTACATCAGATTTTCATCCAAGTCCTAAAATTAGATTAGAGAACTAAAGCAATTTAATTTTATACAAGAAAATGATGATCCAATATCATATGTTTGTAGGTGGCAAAAGTATGTGAACCTTTGCTTGCAGTATGTGATATGTGCCATCTGTTGGTAGAATGACTATGTGCTTAGGAATATTGTCTTGTTGTATGACCCGCTTTCTATTGAGATTCATCATTTTTCCTTTAGAAGTTGCTGGTATAATTTAGAATTCATTGATCCCTCAAAGTCCTCCTTGTCCAGATATGCACCAAACAATAATATTACCACTGTATTTCACTGATAAAAGAAGAACCTCATAGACGTGCAGTATTTTATACCGCTAGAGAGATGACTGTACGCTGAATTCTTTCCAATACTGGTATTGGCACCATTAGTTTAGTCACAGATATTTCCCCACCGTTAGAAAGGCGTGGGAAGGGGGGGGGATATCAATGGAAAGATATCGGTGCCACAATTAACAGCACCAATATCTCCAGCACCAGGACGCATGCTGGGAAAGCTGACAGTGCGCTATATACCATAAATCAAGTGTTTTTTGCACCATAAAGTGGCCTCCTCATGTGAAGGATCAAGTAACTCCCTTTCCATTGCTGACATCTGTAAACTTTCTTTTGGAGAAAAATGAAGTTATTAATGCATGAAATATCATATGTAAATTATCCTAAGTAGTTACACTGCCCCTTGCTAATGATACTTGGACATGACTGACAGCTCCCTGATGTCCGAGTGAGATGTCAATGTTGCAGAGACTTATGACTAAGCTGAAGCTGCCCCTGTGACTGCTTAATATGACTTTATGCTTTCATACATATATTACTTCACTTAAGAAATGTTTGTCATTATCCATCAACAAAACATTGTTGCAAAGATGGGCATCAATGTTCTATTTGGGGAGCGGCTTTCTCCTTGCAATTCTGCCCCTCAAAGCATTATGGTCAGTGTCTTTGTGACTCATGAACATTAGATAATGTGAGAGGTCTATTATACACCTTGCCTTTGGTGTGACCTCTGTTGGCCGACTACTCCTCAGAAGGGCAATAATGGTATTCAATTTCCTCCATTTGCACAAAATTGTCCAAATTTCCTATTGTGGTTACAGGTAGACACTGTAGTAAATGTGGTGCATCTTTGGTGCAATGTGTCTCATGTAGCTTGGGCTAACATTTTTGACTTGCTAGGTGAGAAAAAATGGGGGTGTAGATTAAATGCACCACATTGCACCTAAAAAATGTGCCAAATTTGTGTTGCAAAATTCTGGCTCAAAGTAAGCCAACAAAAAGGTGGTATAAACTTAAAGAGGTTGTCTAGGCAAATTGTTAATATTTATTATATTCGGGTGGAGGGTGGATATCATACCTGTCCTGGTGTTCTCGCAGCACAATCTGGTCCTGCTGCTCCAGCCTCTTCTTGAAGTTAAACTGGATCCCTCACTCTGATTGGCCTCAGCAGTCACCTGACCAGTGAGGCCAATCAGCGGCCTCAGCAGACCTCAAGAAGAGACCTGTGATGTTACAAGTAGTGACATCTCATGCTCTTCACTCAGACAGCTGATTGGACTCAGCGGTCGTGTGTGGCTGGGACTTCTGCCACACGTCATCACTGGACTCAGAAAATCCGACTACTCTGGGAGGCATTGTTGAAAGGTGAGTATGATTTATTTAAATTTTTTTCACTGCCCCCGGCCTATTTAAAGAATAAAATTTATGTCCATCTTTTGCCTGGACAACCCTTTTAAACTAGACAATCTAAAGATTCACCAGACTTATCATCCAGCATTAGCCATTGTGATAAAGCTGAGGAATTTTCAGACTGTGTTAAATTTACCAACTAACTGTTGGTAAAGCCGGTTGCAGATGACCTGTGCTTTTTTGCGGCCGTGAATTAAAGGCACAGGCGGCGCACGGGGACATGCGAATGTCACCTGTGTGCCGTCCGTGCACTGGCCGTGCTTCCACCACTGCTTTCATTAAATGAATAGGAGCCATAGAAGCAAGGGCCGCAAAATAGGACAGGAATAGGACCTGTTCTATATTTTACAGCCCAGACTGTTGGCCCACACGTGACCATGTAATTCTCGGTCGTGTGTATGGGCCCATAGAAATGAATGGGTCAGTGTGCTATCCGTGAAATACATGAATGGCACACTGATCATGACCACGGTCGTCTGCAAGGGACTTAAATCTAAGCTGACCTGTTGAATTGGAGATTGGTAGAATCCAGACATTTTTTCCAGTTTGATGAAGATTAACAACTCTTCTGCTGAGGTCCTCCGATATTTCCTCCAAGCCATGATACACTGCTGTGAATATGGGATGTGAACATCAGACTTTGATAGATCCCTCTTCTTTCTATAAACCATTCACCCACTCACATCCCATTGATATACAGCATCTGACGGATTTCATCTTAAAATGATTTGCTAAACCTAAAGGTTCACATACCACATTTGACTGTCAAAAGTGTTAGTGATAATTTTCATATTTAATTAAATGACCAGGTCTAATATTTTTGACTCTTTTGTTTGATTTTTGTAGTGTTTTTCTAGATTTAGGACTTGAGTCAAAATCTGATGTAGGTCAAATGCATGTAAAAATAAAGAAATTTCTCAAGGGTTTAAAAACTTTCAAGCAGTGCTGTATATATCACCATCATGTTATGCTGCGCTGCACACAATTCTTATTACTAACTTTAACTCTTTGGGATGACAGAAGAACTTGTAAGGTATAGACCAGGGTTTCTCAAACTTTTCTGACTTGGGCCTCACCAGGTAATATGTAATGCGAGGGCCTCACCAGCAACAACAAAAATACTACCACAGAGCGAGAAACCAACGCCACTCTGTTGTCCACATAATACCCTCACTAGTGGCAATCAAATACCACAGTACAGCACAAAATAGTTATTTGAATGTGCCAGACAGCACAGTATCTCTCACCAGCAGTGCCAAAGAAAAACCCCTGTACAGCTCAAAAGACCTAAACCATCATTGGTAAGCAGCATTGCCCCCACACTGATGATAAGTATAGTCTTCCCCTTTACACTTATACCCCATTGAGAGCAGCATAATCTCCAAATAAAACCATCCAAACTTGGCTCAAATCTTTACTCAATTCCACACCACACTGCAAAACCAGAGAGGAGATAAGAGAAGAGCCTCCAGTATCAGTGAATCTGCCTATAGATTACCACATTCATCCTGGAGGCTCCAGTGAAACTGCTCCTGGATGAAGAACCTGTGGACCTTTGGTCACTATGTCATCAAAGGTTCTTCAGTCATGGACACTGCATTGACAATGCAAGGGCTGACATTAGCAGTTCAGATTCTGATTTGGAGTCACTATGTGCCAAAACTGAGACTAGCAGGGACCTGCGCCTCACCAGCCAGTGAGCTACACCTCAGTTTGAGAAGTGCTGGTACTGTAGACATTAGCCATCTTTCTGGAGCATACATCTTATAACTGCATCTTATTTCCTGCCCATTTTCAAAACAGATAATGACAAAAAACAAATTACATTGAAATCAATGGGATTCATTGTGCTGTCTGGGTAAGGACAGCAGTACTACTTTGTAGCTGCATAGTCCAAACAAGCAAAAATAATGCTGCCTGTACCCATTATGTTAAAGGGGCTCTATCAGCAAAATCATGCTGATAGAAAAATTTAAAAAGGCTATTCAGGCACCGTAAATGTTATATTAAACTACCACCCCTCCCGTTTTAAAATAAAACCCTAAAAAAGAATGTGATCTACTTACGCATCGTGCACGTTGGACGGGCATTCAGGGTGTGTCTTCATCTTCATCCACGCCTCTTATTCCTCCGATGACCTCGGGTCCCGTCCTCCGGCATTCACGAACTGACATTGATATAAAAAAAATGGCCTGGGCGCATGCGCAGTAGCATGTGGCTTCTACTATGGCTACTGCGCATGCGCTCAGGCCATTTTTTTTATATCAATGTCAGTACGCGAGCGCCGGAGGAGGACAAGACCCGAGGACATTGGAGGTAGATCACATTCTTTCTTAGGGTTTTATTTTAAAACGGGGGAGGGGGGGGTAGTTTAATATAACATTTACGGTGCCTGAATAGCCTTTTTAAAGACTATTCACGCATATGTGGGGCTCTATCAGCATGATTTTGCTGATAGAGCCCCTTTAAAGTCTGCTGAACTTGCTGATTTTGGCAGAATCTGTTAATGACTGATGTGTATTGATCTCCCAGACTGCCCTACAGTGGGTTTTCATTATGCCATAGCCTATGTTGCAGCAGCTTATTCACCAGCTGAAATGTTCTTACTGTATGCTCTGGTTCATGTCTATGTGAAGGCTGAGAGAGCTTTTGGTATTCAAGACAAAGATGGTATTCTCACTCCATTTGATATCTTGAAGCTAGCAACTTTACATGAGAATAGCACTGAGCCTTGTTTAGCTGCTTTTTTGTGATGTAAAAGTAATTTAATAATGATATTCCAGAGTATGTTCACACATTGTCATCTGATGACTATGACAGAAATCCATGGTGCAGGTCTCTGACTTCTGATGTGTATATTAATGTTGGACTTATATTTCATTCAGTAAAGCTGCTGAGTTTGTTCTTTTTTGTGTTAACATTTTCTGATCTTGTTTTTTCCTTTCTTTCTGTCTTTTCATACAGGTAAAACAAAGCTTCAAGTCCAACAATGTCTTCTCAGTGATAACGCTTCTTAAGCTGAATACATTGTGATTTCCAGTAATAGAGACAGTATTTCTGAAGGCTGTCTACATTAATGAAAAGAACAATGTAGTCAGCTTAACTGAATCTTCTGTGTGGCCAATTGAGATATGCTATATCCACTGTATTGGACATTCTCCTATAAGGACTAAGAATATATATTTACTGATTTGTGTAGTTTTTAGTTGTACTGATTTTAGTATTGACTATGCATCAGTGTGAGTATGTAGCCCCTCTCCCTGATGAACCCGGAAGCAAAGAAATGGAATTCATACCTGCTTGTCCCCCACCACTGCCGCCAAATGAAGAGCCTCCACCACCTCCCCTGCAAACGTCCAGTGACGCAGAGGTAATGGACGTTGGCTCTGGTGGTGATGGACAGTCACAAACCCCAGCTGGGGACCTGCAGCTAAACTACGGAGCACAGCTACTCACAAAAGGGTCGTCTTCTTACAAGAGTCATCTGACAGTGATAGATCAGTTACAAAGTGACCAAAGTCCCAGAACAGCTCGACATGCACCAGCAGTTAAAAAGTTTACTCCTGATCTTAAATTGCTTAAAGATGTTAAAATCAGTGTAAGTTTTACAGAGAGTTGTAAGAGCAAGGATAGAAAGGTTCTGTACACTGGAGCAGAGGCAGAGGATCAGACAGCCGTAGATAGCAATAACACTGTCAATAGAGAGTTGCATGTTTGTCCTTTTGCTGGTAGTAGCAATGATAAAATTGTCAATAATCATGAAATTGCAAATAAAAGAAATGAGGAGGCGGAACCTGATCAGGAAAAGAAGGTGGAATATGCCGTTCTTGATGATTTGGAGGATTTCACAGAGAATGTGATGGATGTAGATGAGGACGGAGCAGAGTTTGCAGATTTTATATCTGATACGATTCTTCAAAGTGATAAGATCGATGGCGAATCCCTAATCTACAACTATGAGGTATGTTTGCAAGTGCTAACATCACACCCATAACCTACTAATTCTAAGCATTTCATTTTTATTTGTCTTTCTAGTAAACACTGCTTTGTCACATGCTTTCTAACCATGCCTCGGTCAAATATGTTTACTGTGTATTGCTGACTACATACGAGTGTTGTGTTGTCACAGTGTTTCGTAGACATTCTTTACCATCCTCTCTAGCTGCAGATTGGAGGTACATATGTGCTCAGTGTAAAGGGGATTTTTTTTGCCTCTCCCACCTTTTGGAAGAGGGGACGTACCTGATAGTTTGTTTTGCAGGATGATTTTGATAACGATGTGGATGCACTGCTGGAAGAGGGTCTACATACTCCAAAGAAAAGGAGAATAGAAGAGAAGTTTGATGAAGAAAGTGACCACCATTCAGATGGCGAGACCAGTGTTCAACCAATGATAACCAAAATAAAAACGGTTTTGAAAAGTAAGAAAGCTTGTTGCTCGTGTACTTTGCACCAGTGCTAGATACATGATGATGAAATATGTGTTCATAGAGGTTCTAGTCTGTTAAAAAATGGTGCCCAAGTGGTATCAATGAAGACAGATGCAGTTTTTTTAATGTTCATATCCTGAATTCAACTTCCTGTGCTGATTGTTAAAAGAAGCAATAGTGTGGGGCAACACGGTGGCTCAGTGGTTAGCACTTTAGCCTTGCAGCGCCGGAGTCCTGGGTCTAAATCCCGCCAGGAACAACATCTGCAAGGAGTTTGTATGTTCTCCCCGTGTTTGCGTGGATTTCCTCCCATTCTACAAAGAAATACTGAAAGGAGAAAAAAAAATGTACATTGTGATCACTATATGGGGCTCACAATCTACATTAAAAAAAAAAAAAAAAAGACGCAATAGTGTTCTAGAAATGTTGTTCATAAAATTCTTTTTATTGCATGGTAAAGAGAACCTTACACCACCTTCACCAAGTCTTTGCAGCCTTCAGTTGGTGCTGCTCCACTGATTCTCGTGAAGTTGGATTTTTTTTGTCTAACTCCCACTGTCTTGAGCATTCAAGGTTGTTACCCAATATGTTAATCAGCCTCTCTACAGTCAGTGGGGCAATTCTTGGCTGGAGTCTGGAACCACCCACTTGACAATAGAGAGTCTAATTAGCATATTAGGTGCTGAGACAAACAAATGATTGCTCAGTGGGGGCTAGAGAAAAAAATTCCAAGGTGTGCCACAATCAGGCAGTTTGCAACCTAAAATATATGCATTACTGTGCTTCCATTCGCGTAAAAAAAAATTTATTCCCCATTTACAAGTTCTAAAAGTTTGAATAGGTTATCCAGGATGTAAAAAATATTTGCTAAGAACAGGTAATGTGATGTGATAAAAATATATATATAAAAAAAAACAACAAAAATATCTTTTTCAATCCTCCGCTACTTCAGTGTCGCTACTCTGATGATCTTCACCAGTCTTTGCTGTCCTGCTGTAATGTACATGCATGTGATGCTGCAGCCAATTACTGACTTCACCAGTCTTGTCATACATATTAGTATCGCCACTGATACCAGTGCTTGTACAGCATGTCATTACTGTCAGGCAAGTTTACAGAAGGACTGGTGGGGGATTGAATAGGTAATTACAGTGGGTATTTTTTCTTGTTGTCTTTTTTTTTTTTTTTCTTCTTTATCGCATTCCCAGGTTTTAACATGAAATACTGGGCCACCTGCTTAAAGAGGACCTTTCATGGTTTGGGGCACAGGCAATTCTATATACTGCTGGAAAGCTGACAGTGCGCTGAATTCAGCACACTGTTGGCTTTCCCAATCTGTGCCCCGGGTAAAGAGCTTTCGGTCCCGGTACCGTAGCTCTTTACCCGGGTGGGAAGCAGGGAGGAACGCCTCCTCCCCTCCTGATAATGCTGGTCTATGGACAAGCACTGTGAGCAGAGGGAGGGGGCGTTCCTCCCCACTCACACTATACAGCACGATGGGCGCTGCTGTGGAGAAGGACGTTCCTGACGGAGTGTCAGAAACACCCTTCTGACTGTAAAGAGCTACAGTACCGGGACTGATAGCTCTTCACCTGGGGCACAGATCAGGAAAGCTGATAGCGCAATGAATTCAGCGCACTGCCGGCTTTCCAGCAGTATATAGAACTGCCTGTGACCAAACCCATGAAAGGTCCTCTTTAACTCAATCCCAATTGCTGTTTCTGTGGCACCAGTTTGTTAACAGTATGACTTCAATGCAGTTTATATTAAGCCTTAAGAAATTAAAACTGTAGTGGTACAGGAAATGGATACATAAATGATGTTTGATTCTATCTTTAATGTGTGCAAAGAATGTTTGACTGTTAAATTGATGTAGTTATGTGCTGTGCAGGAACACTGAAGTTTTTTTTTTTTAATTTCCAATATAAAGGTCGTGGCCGCCCTCCTACTGAGCCCTTACCTGATGGCTGGATCATGACATTCCATAACTCCGGCATTCCTGTCTATTTACATAGAGAAACCAGAGTAGTCACATGGTCCAGGCCTTACTTTCTAGGAACCGGAAGCATAAGAGTACGTACAAAAAAATTACTGGTGCTTAAATGGTCTCTTAAAATGTTGTCAGTGTTCTGATTTCCTGGTGCAATGTGTCCGTTTATTTGATAGAACATTTTTTTTACCCTGAGTATTTTAGTGATGTGTTTATTCTGCATTTTTCCTTTTGTCTCCAATCTGTAGACAAGCTGTAGCTGTTTGTTATAGAATAGAAAGAACTAAGAAGATTGATTATATTATTTGTGTCGATCGATTCAATACAGTTTTTATTTTGTTTTAAGGGGAACCTGTCAGGAGGATTTTCCAACCAGGAGTTACTGGCAAGCAGATAGCATGGCTAGGCTAAACCTAACTGTTACTACTTAAGGATATTGTTATATTACTGTTTATGTTTTATACATTGATAATTTCACTTTGCTGCAGCAATGGAAAGGGAATTATTTCATCCTCCACATGATGGTGTCAGTTTGTGGTGGAATAGAAAAAAAAAAACAACTGACAGGCTCACTGCTTGTTCTGGATGGGTGTCCAGTGGGTGGTGGTGATATCTCTAAATGAATACTGATACAGATCTAGAGCAGGTCCACACTTTCTGCAGAAATGTCAGAGCAGATTTTACTCTTTTCATTGCAGATCTCATACACTTAGCTGTTAATGTAAAAGCCTCAGATTTTTCATCTGTGATTTTGTGATGGAAAATCAACTAAGTACCCTTATACCTCTGAGCTGAGGAGTCCAGTATATGCGTTAATACACAGTGCTTGGTCTCTTTATACGCTGTATGCGGGAAATGTTAATGATATTTAGAAATGGTGTCTTTTCATCTGTGCAGCCATTGTAGTTCTAGAAAATATGGGTTCCATGGTTACAGGTTTACTTTAAACGGTTCACTATGAATCCATCAATGGCTAAGTGTATACTCACATGGTGGAAATTTGAGGTGGACTTTAGCCTCAGTTTTTTTTTTTCTTCCAATTCCCACCCTCTGGTATCCCATGTTGGAAAGCCAAACCAGAGCTTTCCACCATGGTTTTTACCTGCTGATTAATCTCAGATAAATAAGCCTACTCAGTGGATTGGTACGGTACGTTGCGGGTGGTAAGATCAGTTAGGGCACTTATTTTTTCAGTGCCCTGCTTTGAACTCTGCTTCCCGTTGAAAACAATGAATCGCCAGAATTTGGCAATAATTTTGAGGAGGAATCTGACTTAAAATAATCATGAAATTCCACCTTGTGAATGGGTGGCAATTGGTAATTATCATGATAGAAGTGACATAATATAGTTTACTATCTGTTAAATAATTTTATTTGATATTTCAGAAACATGATCCTCCCATCAGTAGCATTCCTTGTCTGCATTACAAGAAAATGAAGGATAATGAAGAGAAGGAACAGAACAGTGACTGTTCTCCAGCTGGTCTTCCATCTGAAGTGCCAAGCGAAAAGAGCTTAGACCACCATCCAGATGAGCCCGATTCCACTGCTGGCAACTTTCCGTCAGATGATAAAGAAGCAGTAGTGGAAGTCACTCAGGGAGCACTGGGTCAAGTTAAGGCTAAAGTAGAAGTTTGCAAGGATGAATCCATTGGTAAGTAAAGCTGCTTGTTCCACCACTAAAGTATACTTGTATCATTTCTTTCAATTGTACACCAACTCTTAAAATTTAAAGAGGACCTTTCACCACCTGGGGCACATGCGGTGTAATACACTGCTAGAAAGCAGAGACTGCACTGAATTCAGCGCACTATCAGCTTTTGAGTTCTGTTCCCCCGGTGAAGAACTATTGGTGCCAGTACCGTAACTCTTCACCGTCAAAAGGGCGTTTCTGACAGTCAGTCAGGAACGCCCTTCCTCACAGTAGCGTCTATTGCGCTGTACCTTGAGAGGCGGCATTCCTTACTGCCCAGCCATGACGCTGATCAGTGAGGATTGCTTCCCCAGTTCTCGTCTATGTAGATGAGTACTGGGTGGTTGTTCCTCACCGCTCAGTGCCCCAGGAAACCCTTTTAATGTGAATTAATTTGTTAAAAAGATGAAAGCCAAATCACTGCTAGCACTCCTCCTACTTGGTTAATTTCTTTTATGTTATAGATCTTGAAGATTTCCGAAGCTATTTGGAAAAACGATTTGATTTTGAACAGGTTACAGTTAAAAAGTTCAGGACATGGGCAGAAAGAAGACAGTTCAATCGTGAAGTGAAACGCAAACAAGCAGGATCAGAAAGACCTATTTTACCTGCCAATCAGAAACTTATAACTTTATCTGTTCAGGATGCGCCAACAAAGAAAGGTTTGTTACTAAAGATTATATATTTTCATTACAGCATTATGCATCTTATCACAGATGATGTCTGATTGTTAAACAGTAACTAAACGTGTAGAGTTTAGTTAAGCTTTAATTGTATGCAGATCCTTATATTTTGCTCAGACTCCCACTTTGGAAAAATGTAGTGGGGGTGAATTCTTAGAGATCGGCCCATGATTATATATAACTTTTCTTCAGAAATTAAGCCAGGTATATACAGGCTAAGGATGCACAAGATTTATCATTCAGCTTTAGACACTTTTGATTCAACTGGTGCAAATACGTTTTTATTTTTTGAATTTAGCATTTTTTTTTAATTCTGTTTTTCTGTACACGATTATGGGTGACCATCTTGCCTGTGCTTCTCTTCTGCTCTGTGTTTAGTGATACGCTTTACATTATAGTTATGGCCATAGGTAGCATTAGTGTCCCCTGGTGTTCCATTGAATGCCTATTAAAATGTGCACCTGGTTAATGTCCAGTAGGGCATAGAAACCATTTCTAGTGCACATGTCCTTATTGGTTAGCGTGCATCATAGCAAGAATTACCTAGTATCATTGTGCAGGATGATTATTGCATAGGGACTGAGGCTTTGACGATGTATAACCATCAGCACTGGATAAATGCAGTGTTTTGGAGTCTCACTCCTAAGCCATTGCCCATATGAGAGAGTTTTTTGGGTTTTTTTGTGAACCAGTGTTGTATGGAGGCTCTAAGCAGCAGCACACTGAACACCTACAGTTTCTTAGTATGGAGCCACAGGAACTTTTTGTGGGTGTTGCCTAAGGGCAGGTTCACATCTGCACCGCGGTCTCTGCTCTCAGGTTTCCGTCTTCTACCCGAGAAACTGGCGGAAACCGGCAGTTTCCAAACCCAATCACCGGCCTCAGCAGTCAACTCAAACAGATGGCATATCACAGTAGTCGTGTCCTATTTGTGAAGGAGTCACTATTGAGGCCTGTGTCTGGCTGCAGTAGTTCCTTAGCACGATCGAGGCTACACTGATGACACCAACGGAAGACCAAAGCTGCCGCTACGGGAAGTGAAGTCCCACAGATTTAGCACAGAGTTTACTTTGTATTTCCACTGTGCATTGAAAAAAATCTAAATTTACTGAGAATACCTGTAGCATACTTTGATTTTCTTGCACATTTGTTCCACTTTGTGTTGGTGGGTCCATCCAACTGCATTGTACTGTAACTTGTGGATTTTGTTGCAAAATTAACAGCAATTTGACCATGTCTCTTTGTGACTTAAGTGTTACAATTTATTATGTTTAACACTATTCTTTTTTTTTTTGGAATGGACAGAGTTTGTTATTAATCCAAATGGAAAGTCAGAAGTTTGTATCCTCCACGAATATATGCAGAGGGTCCTGAAAGTTCGTCCTGTTTACAACTTTTTTGAATGTGGTAAGAAACCAATGTATCTCTGTATGTTGTAAATGGAGATTAAAGCAGAATACGGCATCAGTTATGAGTTATACTTCCACATAGGATTTTATTTTGTTTGGCGATAAAGTGGGCCCATGGTAAAAAGCTTTTTTGGACCTCTTGCTTCTTGACATGTTTTGTTTACATGTTTTCAATTTAAGTGAAGTGTTTTTCGTTGGTTACATAACACCGAAAGATTGCATATATCATTTTCTGTTACAATTTTATTTTTTTTTGTCTTCCTTCAAAAGACAATTTCTTTGTATGAGGGCTTGTTTTTTTTTGCAGAAGTTGTACTTTCTAATAACTCTGTATCTCTAGACTTGTTTCATGTATACTGCCGTCATATCTCTTCAGCACAACTTCTCCTCAGCTCTTGATCAATCACCATCTTGGCTTTTATTTTTATTTTTGTTTTGCCATCAATCCAGTGATGCATTAGCACAGCATCACATAGACAGCTAAAGACTGTACTATATCTACCTACAGTGCATTTATCTATATTCTATTACATAATTTATGTATGTAAGGAGGCGGTCATGTGCGCTCCTTCATTATAGCGGTGTGACAGGAGATGGCTGCTCATCAGGGGTTAGTGGCAGAATTTTCTGTTTGCCCTTGTGGAGAGTCCGTGTGGTACAGTTCAATATGCAGGAGGACACTACACTCAAATTAACTCCTGTACATGTTATGTGGCCAGACGGAGAATCACATGACCTTGCTGAAGAGAAGATAGAAGAATAGATAGATAGATAGATAGATAGATAGATAGATAGATAGATAGATAGATAGATAGATAGATAGATAGCACTGTAGTGCTGTGTACACAGCGTTCGGGAAGGCAGGGACGGTACTAAACCTTCTCTGAATTCTCAAGTAGAACTCTGGCTGTAGTAACAACCATCTCCCCGCTTCTGCAGCTGCACAACTTCGTGTAGCTGCTTAAAAATGCAATAAAGTACCAGTATGTCCTTTCAGAACAAGACAACCACTATCTGGACATATATACCAATGGATGTCCTAAAATGGTTAAATAAAAATTCTTTGTCTTCACCTGTAGAAAGAGAGATAGTGAAACCATATCTGGAATTCTGGGGGAAACATAACAAAGATTTCATGACAGTTCTCAGGCACGATAGCGGCTCATTGCTCCATTTTTCGACTCATTATCCTGCCTAGAAATATATGTATAAATGGACATTTGGGTTGTTACTATTACCCTTTCCAGGGGGTGAGCTCCTACACAATCTGACACTGTCAGCACTGTTTGGACAGTGCATGGACACATCCTAACTGATAACACCTAGTCCCTAGTCGTCATTTTATTCATACACTTGTTTTTGGATAAATAGGAACAGTATAACAGTATAAGATGCTACAGAATAGTCTTTTTCGGATGAAAATATATGTCAGGAGATGTGGCATATTCTATTTGCATTCATGTGAATAGCTTTCTGCTTTAATTTCAAGCCATCCATAGTTTTTTTTTTTTTTTAATTTCATAAGTAACCTTTTATCTGTTCTGATGATTTCTTCTTGTTGAGTAGAGAACCCAAGTGAACCTTTTGGAGCATCTGTGATTATTGATGGAGTGACCTATGGTACTGGAACTGCAAGCAGCAAAAAACTGGCAAAAAATAAAGCCGGTAATATTGACCAAATCAATTTTTTTTAAATTTATTTATCACATATACTATTGTGAGTTTCAAAGTTAATTTATTTATTTTTTTGTAATAATTTTTGTGTTAGCCCGATCTACACTGGAAATCCTCATTCCGGACTTTATTAAACAGACCTCTGATGAAAAGCCCAAAGACAGCGATGAGCTGGAGGTGAGACTTTTGTAACGCTGACGCTTATTCAGCAAAGCACTTTTATTCAGAATGTGATGTTGATTCCATTTTATGTCGATCTGAATTTTCTCAGTTTTACTATGCAGTGTTCTATTTTTCTTCTTATCTCTTTCTTTCTTGGTTGAACTGTTTTAACATGACAAAAATGTAATAAAAAATAATTGAAGAAAACTGAATAAAAAAAAAATAGTTTTGGAGCACTTATTCTGATGCTTGCTTTGTTTTGCTGTTTTGTTAGTATTTCAACCATATCAGTATTGAAGATTCACGTGTGTATGAGCTCACCAATAAAGCTGGACTGCTGTCACCATATCAGATTCTTCACGAGTGCCTTAAGAGGTTTGTATTTTCATGGCAAATCTGTCATCAGTTTATAAAGTACATATATAAGATTAAAATAATAATAATATCATTATTATTATGTTTGTTTTTCAGCACAGTATGGTGCGTGAACTAATGAATGTTGTCTCTTACTATTTTAGAAACCATGGAATGGGTGACACATCTATCAAGTTTGAAGTCATTCCTGGAAAGAACCAGAAGAGTGAATATGTGATGACTTGTGGGAAGCATACTGTGAGAGGCTGGTGTGAGTGCTCTAACTTTCTGATCTTATCTGCTTGAATGCTGAGTTCTAGCTCCTCATTATATAAAAGCAGCAGGCATCTAACTTGGCTCTAACACCTCCTGGTGCATGTGAAAAACTAACATGTTCAGGTCAATTTACAGTTAAAAACCACATTGTGGTACTTCATGTCAGATGCTGCATTCGTTTTTTAAAAATTGTATGTGGTTATTGATATATGGTACCGCTATGCAGTTGACCTGAACTTGGCGTAATGAAAAGATTCATATCTCCTCTGTTTTGGCATATCCAGTACATATAACAAAATGTTTGTGTGTAGCAGACCTAAAAATTACAGCCATTCAGATTGCTGTGTCTAGCATTAAACATTGAAAAGACATTTTTTTTTCTTGTTCATTTGCTACTTTGATGCCTACTGCACTGTTAACTAGTGTCTGCGTAGTAGATTTTCTTGGTAATTTTTGCATTCTATCTGAAACAATCTTCTCTTCATTGTAGGTAAAAATAAAAGGGTTGGAAAACAGTTGGCATCACAAAAAATTCTTCAGCTCCTTCATCCCCATGTGAAAAACTGGGGCTCTCTTCTTCGTATGTATGGAAGGGAGAGCACTAAAATGGTGAAACAGGTGAGGCTGCATATTTTACTTTGAGGTAAATGCACATTTTGCAGGATAGTAGGAGTACCAGTGTGATTTTCCAAAATATTGTGTACACATTGCAGATTTTTGTCACATTCTTAAATCTACTGCATGTCAATTCTTTATGTAGGTTGTCATTGCAGGTTTTACTCGCTGCAATGCAAAAAATGTTTCTCTGAGGTTGAATAATAGTATTGTGGGTTTCTTAATAGCCATGTTGTACTTCTTTTGTCAGGAAACCTCAGATAAAAGCGTAATAGAACTTCATCAGTATGCCAAAAAGAACAAGCCAAATCTTCATATTCTAAATAAGCTGCAAGAAGAAATGCAAAAGCTGGCACAAGAAAGGGTGAGTGGAGAGTTACCTCTAGATACAAAGTATGCCTTGCATGCAGGACATTTTCTTTGCCTTTAGTGTATTGGTGTAGTTGCTAGCATGGTGGACATGGATGCCATTGTCTCCCTACGTCTGTTGCATGCCTTTTGTCTGCTGAGATATTAATTACAATTTCTTCATTATATGTAATGAGAAACTTTTTTCACTGTTGTGGTTTTTGGCTTTGTTGCTGATTTCTTTTACTTGTAATAGCTAAGGGCTAGTTCACACGGGCACAGAGGGGGCGGATTATAGCGCGGAATCCACGTCATAATCCGCCACCTCATAATGGTGGTCTATGGAGACCGCTAGCGTTCTTTTTTTCTGCTAGCGGCAACAAAAGAAGCAAGCTGCCCTTTCTTCAAGCGGATTCTGCGGCTGAATCAGAATTTCACTTTTTGCATTGAAAAAGTTTGCAGCATAAATTGATCTGCTGTGTATTGTCAATTTATGCTGCATATTTTACGTGCAATGTGTGGATGTTTGAAAGTCCAAACCAGGAGGGTGTCCTAGATCTGGAACTGGTACAATTCTTTTCCATTATACGTTTTTGCTGTTTGTGTTCCTCTCCAGGTTTTAAAACCTGGTAACAAGTCCCACTCTGAACATACCCACTGTCACTACTACAATTAACAGAGCAATGTCTGGGACTTGTATACTCATCTCTCTCAGGTGTCCACGTAGATCCAAACTGGCAGGGTGATAGGCATATGATTTGGACTAAGCAAAGCAGGCCTGGTTCCAAAGTCCACAAAGGGAGTCTGTCAGCACAAGCTAGCTATCGACCCAGATCTATGGATAGTTATGTTAGGGTAATCTGAATCAAACTGTGTTGTCCAATAGGGGTACACAATGTTCTTAGCTGAGTTGGAGCCAGGTTCACCTTCAAAGCTCAGATCATCTTCACAGCTTCTTCAACACGTCAAATGAAGTGCAATTCCCACTGCAAGGTGCAAGCCGACATATACTTTACTTTAAAGCCCAACTGTGATACATGACTAGAAAATCAAAACTAGGAAAGCACCCAAAAATGTGAGGCCCATATTTAAGTCAGGTCTCCTCATAGTTGTATTTTTTTCAGACCAACTGTGTAAGCTCTGTACTTTCTGTAGCATAAACCAAAGTCATTGGGAATACCCACTCTGCTCCAGCCATAGATTGTTTAGCTCAAATCTTAAAGGCACATTAGAGTATTTCTAGCAAATATTAAACCGTGCATATAACACTGTCTTGGCTGGCAAATACTGTGCATACACCTAGAATATTGAAGATGTATAAAGCATCAACCATTATATACACCAGTAGTGCTTTAGAGGTACACTATGTAAATAGTGACCATGGAGTCTAGGTGACAGGGCCTCTTCCCTCTGTAACCGCTCAATTTGTTCCCTCATCATGCAATCACAAAGTGCTGATGGGTTTCTATGGCAGCTGTGGGTCGAGTAAAGGACCCAGTTCCGCCATCTGTACTTGTTTTAGACTACAGTTTGTTGTATACGATGCTTATAATGATTTTGTTGTTTTTTTTCTCCAATAGGAAGAAACGCGAAAAAAACCTAAGATGACGATTGTAGAATCTGCACAGCCTGGCAACGAACCCCTATATACAGTGGATGTTTGATCTGTGCACTAAAGGGAGCAATAAGAAACCATGAGAGCTTACTTTGACAAACTTTTCATCTGGTATAGAAGGTGATTCATAAACAGGGCTGCTTCCTTATGCATTGTCCTTTTTTTTTTTCTTTTTTTTTTTTCTTCAACTGGACAAAAAATATTACCTCCTTAATGAAGCTTGCTGTTTTTGTTTTATATTTTCTTTTTAGCTTCTGTGAAAAAGCTGGGCTAAGGTGTGCAAATCTAAAAGAGAGCATTACACTTAGGACTTCAAGCACTTTTGCTTTTAGAGGCATACCTGTCTATGTCTGTAGACAAGACAACTATGTACAGTTTCCAGTTTGTGAAATGCAAAACTAAAATATTTAGTTCACTGAATGCACTGAATAGCTAATTGATGGCTCTTACAGGACTTGGTATACGCAATGTTTTGCAGTGATGTTTTTGCCTACTGATCTCAGTCTAGCTTGCCATACTTACTTATGACCTATCCCCTTTAATATAAGGTCTAAACATTTCAAATCAAGATGTGTGGGAAAGCTTTACATTGCGGTAGCCACTGCAATATGATCCATTGTGGTTACTGGCCTATGGGCACAGACCATGTGAAAATATAATGATTAGATTTTAGGTATTTTCTGCAATTAAAATATGAAGGACCCACAGCACAATATCCAGCACATGTATACAATGTTTATGTTGCACACATCTCAGCTGTTTATGCTGTAGACAGTCTCTCTCGGCCACATCATTGCTTTGCCTCTGGGTGAATTGCGTGTTGCAGCCGTGTCGTTTTCTGGCAAATTCGGAGCAATCAACTGCTGTAATTCATCTCTAGTATAATGGATGTTTACTGAAAAGATGTCTTGTAAGCACAGCCTGTATGCAAACTGAATGAATGTTGTTGTCCTATGCCCTTTAATAGCTGCATCAGTCTGCAATGCAAATACTACTTTTAAGTAAGTGTGATACACACTGTATGCAGGGTCAACAGACTTGCCTTGTATCTTAGAGGTCACATGAGCAGGAAGTTACAGCAGGTGCTCAAGCGATTTAGTACATACAATGAATATTTAAGCACATAAAGGGTGACTTTAAAGCCTAAGAGAGCTTTTTCAGAATTTCTGTAGGACATCAGTCAAAAGGTTGTTACCAAGTAAAATCCCTCGTTCAGAGAGGGTTGAAGTATTAACTGTAATTCAGACTTCCTTGCATTCAATGAATTTTCTACCTTTTAGTTACCTGTTTTCTTGGTGAAATAGTGCAGGCTGCCTTTTCTGTTATGATGTTCGATCTAGATCTGAGGAATGATCTATAATTGTTTGTAGGATCCTATCACTGTTACAGTTCTGAATGTTGGTAGGCTTTGTGTCTGTAGAAGTTCTTCATTTTAATATTGCCTGTCTTGTAAAGCCTTATATGTACCAAAGGCAATGATGTTCTGTCTGCTACCACCATGTGGGCTGCGTTATTCATTTATCTATAAAAGAGACAGATTTCTTTTTTTTTCTCAAACTTCATTAAAAGCCAAGTGACTGTGGCCAAAATGCGTGGGTTTTGTTTTTGTCATCTACCACTACTTCAACACTACTTTTTTCTTTTTGCCATCCTCATCCTGTGCAGCTTTTTGAACACTGTTTGCTCCTGTAGTAAAACCTGTTTAGTTGGGCAATAAAAAACAAACAACTTTATATGCAATATAGTGATAAAACCCATCTGGGCGCTTACTTTTATATGACAGAATTGTGTAACTTCTTCCACGTTGGCAGCAGTCTTTTGTATTTAAGACTGACTGTCTGGGGGCTCAATAACAACCATACTATTATATATTTGATTGTAATTCGATGGTTTCATCATTCAGTAATAGTACAACATGCATAATTTTTAGTACAGATCTGATACACTTCTTGTAAATATAGCTAGTTAAGTGGCACTGTAGTTGTACATGCTTTCAGCTGGAAATATCCATAGTGCTGTAGTTTGGCAGCTACATCTTATGTAATAGAGTCGGACATATATGAGTTCAAGCTAGAGCCTATAACAAAAAAGGGTCCAGTTGGCTCACATCCAGTATTGCTATTCAAATACATAGGACAAAAATTCGACATCTGGATAGGACAGGATATATTCAGATAAGTCTGAATTCATCTATCTTGGTCATCTGAACGGGGCTGGCAAACACAATCTCATCGGGATAAATGGAATGAATTTCATCACAGCAATTTCTGCATCAAATCCGCCATGTGGATTACCTTTAGTATGGCATGCTTTAATTCCAGCGTTCCTTTTTGTAATATAGTAGCACCTCAGAAATGTCATCTTTGGTGATAAAACTTCTCAGATTTTGTCATTGTAGTAATTGTAATTGATAATGTTCTGCGATCTTGTGGTTAAGCCTTTGCTGCTATTGAAGCTATCCGTGTTAAAACCTATGGCTACAGGAATCTACTAGCAAAGGCCCCCAAAAAGCAAGGTTTTATAACACGGAGAGGTTTATATTTGTATATACTGGAAGAATGTACAAGTAATGCAGCCACTATGAGACCTACACAGCAAGTCAATGGAAATGGACTATTAAGATTGCAAACATAAGAGATTGGAACATTTTTGCAAATTAAAGGGAAGCTACATGAAATGCTTTAATATGGATTCAGAGCCACGCCTGCTTTAGAAATTGTTTTCTACTGTTAAGAATCTCGTGCAGGACTCGCTTATGCTTGGACTACACAATGACATGTAGTTGCACAACATAATATTGCAACATCAGAAGAAGTAAACTTGTTTGCTATGATCAACAGTCGGCAGGAATCCAACCCTGCTGGATTTCTTTGCCGCTGTATTGACCATTGTTAGTTGAGACTGACAACACATCACAGTCTTATTTGTTGCACAGATAAAAGTCGCCATATAGTCCTAGCCTTCATTTTTTCTCATACTTTTAAAGCCAATAGAAGTTTAATAAGTTTTTGTGTGCAATGCTGTCAACTTGTAAGTAGCTGGGACGTCACTTGTGCCAACCTGATATCTTGCTTTTACTTTCACATTGAGGCACTTTCACAACTTGTCTTACGTATATCAGGTGAGGACTAAAAGTCAAAAATACAGCCTGTCATGTACAGAAAATGTTCTAATTCTACTCATCACCAGCATCAGCAAAGTAACAGTCTAATGATGGCACAATGGTGACTTGTAACACCCAACTTATCTCTTGTAAACTGATTGTATTCTGGTAAAGTGGTTTTTGTTTCTTGCGTTTTTATTTCTTTTTAATATTGCCTTTTGCATAATAAGTAAAAAAAAATATGATTCAGTAGTGCCCATAAAGTTAGGGCTATTATTCTTTTCAGACCGTTCTACTTTGTGTGAATATGTCACCAGAAAAGTTTTACACATTTTTATGATTTTTGTCTGACGTTTTTGGTGAGATTTTAAAGACTTTCCATGTCGTCATCTATATTTTAAAAAGTACTAAATTATTTAGTTTACCTATGGCCACTAAGCCTAATAATAGACTGCCATTTGCCAATTCTGTAGAGATTTTTTTAAAAAAATTACCTAATTTACATCGCAGACAAAACATACAGGATTACAATAGACGCTAACACCAGTGATCCAGCATTACATCCACTGCTGACAATAGATTATCTCACAGCTTGTCTATTTCCCCTCGACAAATGAAGCAAGACAGATAAAACAATGTATTAGGAGCCCGGTGTCTAACACTGATAGCCTATCCTTAGGCTCTTTGTATTGTTTTTATATCATGAACTGTGTTGCTCACTCACAAATCTGTAGCTGGGCTCTCTGCATGACATCATCCAAAAAGGGCTGATGCAATAGATGATAATACAGAAGCAGTCAAACCTTTAGCTTGTGTGGCCCTTGTAGAATGGCTAAATATTGGGTAGAGAAGACTAGTCGGGTAGATATTTCAGCATTGTGTAGTGTATGCACAGTAATGTGTGAATTCCCATTCAGTAAGACCATGACTCTACATATAGTACTTATTATATAAGATAAGAGTTCTACCAACCTAAGGCCCTAGGTTTTTTTTGTCTATATAATGAAAAAGCAGGTCTGTATTTATCCATTTATAAAGCCAGTAATGTCTTTAGGGGTCATTTTTATTTGTGCCATTGTCAATTTGCTTTTGTTTTGATCCATTCATTTATGGTTTTCTAAAAAAAAATACTCAGCCTACCCCAAGAAGCTTTTATAGTATAGTATATATATAATGACATAAATGTACTTTGGCTGGAATACCTATTAGTATACAAACATGTATTTTGTGTTTTTTACATGTATGTTTATATTTTTCTGCAACAGACTGTAGCCACAGTGCTATAGTAGCATATTATTTTTCTCTTTGTGTATGTATATATATTATTTTTTTTTTTTAAATCATCCCCCTTTTGTGGCTACAATGGAGCTTGTCGATGAGGTTCTAGAAATTAGCTTTTAATACTTGGAGTTTATGACCTATAACGCTGTATACTACATAGTAATAATACAGTAACTACAGTTTACACTTCACAGATTATAAAAGTAAAAAAAAAAATCTGATAAAATGGATTCTTGCAAAAAGATTAATGATAAATATATTGATAATTAGTAGACCTGATTAAAGACTGATATTGGCCACGTTCACTTTGTCAGCATTTTGCCCCATTATTTATAAACTGGCACATAAACTGCCTGTTATTCCAGCCTAAGGCACCACTTACCAAAGCGCAGTGAAAATATGGTTCGTTTGATTTTTTTGTTTTTGTTTCATTGTTTCATGTTTTTTTTCCCTATTAAAGGGGTTGTCCCATCTCAAGGATCCTATCTATACCGGTAACTTATGTAAATTGAAGCCTTTTTCTAAATATATTACTTTAGAAATTGTTTTGTTTGCCTGGTATGTGAATTTATTCCTCCCATTGTTTACACAGTGTTGCTATAACCTGGGACATAGGACAAGTGACTTTACTTACCCAGTGCCAGCAGGGCAATCGGTTAAGCTAATTGCACTTTGCTGATAAAGCTGAGTGTGTTATCTCCCTATGTAAACACATAGATAGCACAGAGTCAGTTCTGTACATGAATCTGCAGATTATCTGACCTGCAAACGTGTTGTGAGACTTCTCCGGCCGCTTAGCAAGAGGGAGGGAGAGAAATACAGGAAGTGAGAAGCAGACACTGCAGGCAGCCTGGCTGAAAGACTGAGATGGGAGAACCCCTTTAAATATACAGGGAAACAGCTTGTATTTCCACAACTAAAATTCATGCTGTTGCCATTTTTCATTCACTTTCAATGACATGCACTGTTTTTTTTCTGGTGCTTCTCCACAGCAGCAAAGACATTGTGTTTCCACAACGTGTGACCTTAGCCTAAAACTATGGATGACTTAGATTAAAGTGAAAGTGTCAGCAATTTTGACCATGCTAAATTGCTATCAGTCGTAGGTAGGAGACCCAGAGAGTTATTTAAAGAGGACCTTTCACCTCCTGGGGCACATGCGGTTTTATACACCGCCAGAAAGCTGACAGTGCGCTGAATTCAGTTCACTATCAGCTTTCACGTTCTGTGCTCCTGGTGAAGAGCTATCGGTGCTGGTACCGTAGCTCTTCACTGTCAGAAGGGTGTTTCTGACAGTCAGTCAGGAGCGTCCTTCCTCACAGCAGCCTCTATATCGCTGTACTGTGAGAGCGGGGAGGAATGCCCCCTCCCCTCCTGATAGTACTCATCCATAGGCTAGTACCTGGGGGGTGTTCCTTACCGCTTAGCGTCATAGCTGGGCGGTAAGAAACGCCCCCTCTTAAGTACAGCGCTTTAGACACTGCTGTGAGGAAGGACGTTCCTGACTGACTGTAAGAAACGCCCTTCTGACAGTGAAGAGCTACGGTACCGGCACCGATAGATCTTCACCGGGGGCACAGAATGTGAAAGCCGATAGTGTGCTGAATTCAGTGCATTGTCTGCTTTCTAGCGGTGTATTACACCGGATGTGCCCCAGGAGGTGAAAGGTCCTCTTTAAACATTGGTATATAGTTGCAGCATGACTATAACTAATGTTTAATCTAGGGCTGAAAGGCTTACAACTGCTCTCAGAATGGTCCATTTGTCTTGAAGCAGTCTGTGCATCAGGCTGCTCCACAGGCCCCATCCTCCTGAGTTAACATGGTTGTAGATCAAAGCAGAGCCACTTTAGGGTGAAGGACTGGCCTCAGAGGACTTGTAGTATCTGCAGGCCTGCTGCTACTAAGCCTACATTCACACAACTGAGACACAAAATAGATGTGAAAAACATCCATTTTTTGCGACCATCTTGCACCCAAGGAGCACTCTTTTTCACGGTCCCCAGCTCCACCCCCACCATTTGAGTGTATGGAGAGGTCTGTGAAAACAGACAAAAATAGGATATGGCCTATCCTTTGACGGTTCATTGAAATAACGGTCATGTGAACAGCCCCTTTCACTTGAATTGAATTCAGTGCTGTCGTTTGAATATAGCTTTATAGTCTACCACCGCTCACCAGGTCTTCTACTTAGCTGTCTAAGCTTAGGTTCACATCTGTGTTTATGTTTGGGGGGGGTCCACTTGGGAACCATCCCCTGAACGGAAGCCTAAGCTGCATAAAAAAGTGGTTACCTTAGGAAACCCGCAGACCTCATAGGCTATAATGGGGTCTTTGTGGTTTCTGCCTGAAAAGGCCAAAAATGAGGAGAGGAGAACACAATCCCCAAATATAGAACAAGCGCTGGTGTGAACCCCACGTAACCGCTGAAAGATTCTTATTAAATGGGAAATAAAACCCATCATATGAGACTTAGTTATGCATCTTCTTAGTTTCCACATGTATGAATATTGTCAGTGTTACTATATTGACTACTAATAATTTAGTGCAGACTTATATGTTGTTTTCCGAGTTTTTATGTGAAATTATCTGAGTGAATGCCTGACTATTCTTTACAATTTATCTAGTCTCCTATTGTAAATTATGAACCTCAGAGGAGCATTTTTAGACTGGCAAACGTTCAAGAACCCTAATACAGAAATTGCCTGTTGTTCTGCTTCTGAAGGATCATTTTTCCTCTTGGAGAAACTGACTGGCCTCTTTGAGGGTAAAGAACTCCTTCAGCTAACTGGTGTACATTGTGTTTACAACCCATATGCATTATTACTACTAGACCTGCTTCTTATAAACTTTTTACTAATTCTTTGTAGATGACGTGTTAATCGCTCATTGCTTGCAAAATTGTACTTCAATTTTGATCTCTTTTGGCGCACAACGCTTTTCAATATAAAACTTTTTTTTTTCCTTCATATGTTGAAATACTTTGAGAATAAGGTACTCTCAAGGTAATAACATACACACCTACAAGGTACGAGAGCAAACAAGCTATACTTCTTTGATACTTGGTGTATGCAGAACGGTATTCAGCTGCTTACAAACCTTATATAAAAAGCTAGTGGCTTTAATATGACCCACTCTGATATATATTCTTCATTTATGTACATTTTTTGATGTTGCTGTATGTGTATATATAAAGCCTAATATCCAGACTAAGCTATAAAGAATACAAACAAGCAGTTTACTAAGTAGACATAACTTATGTTCCAAGACGTTGTGAGGCCAATGGCAAACTAAAGCTTTGTTTTGCTCCAGCCAGCTATATTAACCAGTGTAAGTATTGTCTGCGCTGTGATAACTTGTAATCTACTTATACCTATAAATGGTTGCTGTATGAATTATGTGGAGTGACTGTCAAATAAGTGATTTGTCAAACCTGTCACATGTTTGAAATGAGGTTTTGCTTTTAATACTGATGTAAATCTTGTGCACTTGATTCTTGGTATTGTGTTTTTAAAGCCTTTTGGTTTATTAGTTTTAAGCAATAAAGTTTGATATTACAATTAAACTGTGGTTTCATTTGTTCTCCTCTTTGCTAAACAACAAACAATGCTAGCAACACATATAGAATCGTTCCATAAGACCATGCAAGGAGGATAGTTGTATAGATTTACTAAGACCGGTCTTGGTTAAAAGTCTGATGTTGTAAGAGGTGCCAAATATTTTGATCCATTTTCTGCCAGTCTATGCAATAGAAAAATGTACTAGATTTGCACCAGGGTCAGGGGATAATCGTAGACATCAGGGAGAGTGTGTGCCTACATAGACAGTATGGAGACTTACAAGTCATTCCTGCTCCGCTAGGGATTCTGGGTAAAAAATATGCAAATCTATTCTCCAGGATATAATTAGGAGAACAGTGCCTCTGTATGCTGCCCTCTAGAGCGTACAGAGTGCACTGTTCTCCTAATTACATCCTGGAGAATAGATTTGCATATTTCTTACCTAGATTTGCACTATAATTTTCACCAGCTTTTGCTGTAAATCATGATAAATTTGCCAGGCTGGGCAGGTCCTTTCCTTGCTAAGCCCTGGTCACATATTGCCATCGATTTGTAAATATGAAGCCAGGAAACTGGCACAGAGGGTTTGATTCAATGCGTCCCTCACGCCTTTTCTCTAATGCTTCTATAACAAGAAGTTTAGGTAGGGAAAAAAGGTAGCTTTCTGCAGAAAGAAATCCCCCCCCCTACTGCCTGCAATGTGAGCCCTGTTATTCAATACTGGTGCACAGTATGAGCAGTACTTGATTAAAATGGCGCGTGATGGGTATCATTGGGCACTTCACTAGCAGCGGCCATCACCAATCAAAACTAAGGAGGAGCCTGGCACTTGCTTACATTCATCCATTATATCAGATTATCCCAGTTCCTTGCCTTTTTCCAAATAACTGGTACAGTAAAATCTACAATACACTGTTGGTCCTTTTACCCTGTACCACAGTCATTTGTTATGTTTAGCAACATCAACTCCTCCTCGATCTATCTTGGGCTCGCCCATGTGTGCATTTTCTTGTGAATAAGGCTAAATTCACACAACCTAGTATCACCTGTGAGTTTGCTAGATTTACCGGCCTGACCTATATAAGATAATCCTTTAATAGTCCCACAATGAGGAAATTCAGTGTGTTACAGCAGCGTGGATAAAACAGTATAATTCAAGAAAGAACACATACAAGCTCATAGCGGATAGAGAAAGATACTAGGAGTCATAGCAACTAGGAAGAAAACAAGAGACTCGGGATCATTTAGCTCAGGAGTAGCCCTTCTAGGATCATAGTTATCTATTATAGGAGTATCTGCCTCCCAGTTAAATACTGTAATCGGCAAGGCACAATATGTTGCTAGGAGGCAGGGACAGCTACCAGCATATATAACTATTATACTAGGAGCCCCAATCCTGGCATGTAGTTCAAGCTATGAAATCTGGTGTTTTTTTTGGAAATGCTAATTTTCTGCTGCAGATTTTTTTTCTGCAATGTGTGGATTAGCCAGAATCCCATCCATGTTGCAGATACTGTAAAACGCAGCATTTTCGTAACGTGGAGCTTGAGTCTAACACTATACACAGAAGTCTTATATACTGCACCTGCTGTCTGATGGTATACCTTCAGCTGTCATTTCATAGTTTGAAACCAATTACAAGCACTTCAAAAAGTTTCCATGTAGCTCAGGCCTGAAGGTTTGTGATACAAATCTGTGCGAGCAAACCAGAATCAATATGTTAGACCTGTGGTGGCAAACCTATGGCATGCATGCCTAAGGTGGCACTCAGAGTCCTGCCTGTGGGTACCTATCTGTGGAACAGATTATTCTGTGTGGACGCCACTGTGGAGCACATTGTACCACGTGGGGGCCTGTTCACTATTTGTATCACACAGTATCTGTTTTATAGCAGACATGATATTAGTACAGGATGTAATACCATGGCACGGTCAGTATAAAACAGATCCTGTACAATGTAAATAGTGAACGGAAATTGTTCAAAACTATCAAATGCAAACTATTACCTTTCAGTACAAAGTTGTTTTGTATCATTCACATGACTGTATTTGCAGGTCCATAATTGTGGATCCGCAATAGTGTCTACAAATCTGCTGTAACATTATAATGTGAAAGGGGCATTCATACATATTTGGAAGGCCTCTAGTACCAAATTTGAATGCAAACAAAGTTATTCTATTTGGGAAAAGAATGTGAACAATTTTATGTATTAAACCCAAAGTTATAAAAATGATCTAAGCCATTTATTGCCCACATAGTTTCTGCCAAGCATGTAGGATTTAAAGAAAAAAAAAATTTTTGCACACACATGAACCAAAGTCTGAATAACATTCTGTTACAATATAACAAACTTGGAGACGCTGGATAATATACAGTACAAGAGCACACTTAATGGGAGACATCCTAGATTACACGTGTACATTATTTTGTACACTACATACCAATACATCAGTATTCACCGATTTTTTTTGGGCTTAACGTAGTTATATTGTCCATGTATTTATATTGTGTATTGTCTGTGCTACAAAAAAAAAAAAAAAAATCCATTAAATTCATATCATGTGGTACAAATTGCATTAGGAACTATAATGTGTACATTTGATATTTTATACATATTAATGGTTGGAAAACAAAGTAGCCTGAGGGTTTGCACAGATCTAGGCATTTATGGCTTCTGATTCAGTGAAGCTTTCTGTTCCTCCACTGTTCTCTTTCTGATGATCTTCTGTAGGTTCATGGTTGGTTTCTGGAGCAGAAGTACTGGCACTCTCGGTATACTCCACTCTCTCAAAAAGAATGAGAAGTTCACAATGAGGAGTTTGTGGGAAAAGGTCCACAGCCATAGCTCGAATAGGCCTGAATGGACGACCTTTTACACGGTTTGAAGGCGCACGAGACAAACTAAAAAAGAAAATATGAAGACAAGTAATGAAATCTGGTATTTACATAAAGATACAGATCAGTAGATTGCTGCAGCCCTGGTTGTAGTAACCAGTAACTATGTTTGTCACTTTACGCTCTTTCAAATGAATGGTGTAACTGAACTCTGTCAGCTGGAGAGGGATCCTAAACAATTTTATCCCAAAGTAGTAGTGGAGAAAACTGTACAACCTTAAAGCTCAAAAAAGAACTCACCAATAGGAAAGCACATTTTGTGGGACAGGTATGTTGTGCATCATCGGTGTATGGTACACAGGATTATTCTCATCTCAGCAAATTTCTCCCAAAATGGGAATAACTGTTCTCAAATCCTGACCCCTAGGACAGGTTATAAGGGAACAACTTAGCAGTGCAGTTCTATGTTGTTCCCGTAACTCCCATAGAAGAGAATGAGAGCTATAGAAATAGCACTGTAAATTGCAGAAACAGTGTGGCTCAGCTGTGCTACCCTGCTTCTGTAGCTTTCATTTTCCTCTATGAGAGTCACGGGAACAGCATCGAGCAGTCCTGCTTAGCTGGTCCTGTAAGTCCTGTCCATGAGAGGGAGGCAGGGAGCAGTTATTCCTATCCTAGCAGCAATTTACTCAGATGGGAATGACCCTTTAAAGGGTCCTATCTATACTGGTAGCTTATGTAAATTGAAGACTTTTCCTAAATATATCACTTTTGCAATGGTTCTTTGTTTTCCTGCTGTGTGAAATTATTCATCCCATTGTTTACACAGTGTTTCCATAACCCTGTACCTGTGTGATATGACAAGTGGCGTCACTCACTGCTCTCATTTTTATCTACACAAAAATCAGTTCAGCTAATTACAGTTTGCTGATAAAGTCCTGCCTGTTATCTCTCTATGTAAACACACATAACACTCAGTCCCTTCTCTACAAGCATGTACATATTATCTGATCTGCATTCATATTACATTTCTAGTAATCCTAAGTACTGTGATACTTCATAGTGTATTGTTCCGCAAGCTTGGAGGGGGAAAGGGGGTTAAACGAAATGAGAAGAAGAGGCAACAGGCAAAATTACTGAAACGGAGATGGGAAAACCCCTTTAAGGCAGGGGCCCCATGTGGCCAAACAGCTGCAGAAACACCATGGGAAAAAAATGCAGCTTTTTACAGTCACTGCAAGGCGGACACGCTGTGATTTCCAAAATCATTGCAGTTTTGGAAATTGCAGCATGTCAATTATATGTATGGAAACACCATTTCCCTATAAGTATAATGAAAATAGCCTGCGGAGGAAACCTCTGGAGACTTTATGAAAAGCGCTGTGGGGAAAAAACTGATGTGTTGCCGCTGTGGTTCTTCCCACAGCACTTTTTTGCTGTGGCCTGTTACATGGGCCTTAGCCTAAAAGAGCAGCCTCTGACTAGGTATCGTAACCTATATGCTAGTCCAGCAATCCCAGTTCTGTCCTATTTCTCACTATTTTGGCCAGAATACCATTGACTGGTGAGAAAGCATCTTGGATTTTAAAATGGTCAGCCATTTATCAAGGAGTCAGAAATGTTGCCTACTGATTTCACAGCCCCAATTCCATTCTCTGGATGTGATTCCACATGATATATTTTCTCCCACTAGTATCCACTCCAGTTTTGACTTAATCGCAGCATGGAAATACACCCTCTCCAATCTGACAGGACAGATATTTAAACTGGAGTAAGCTAGCTTGTTCAATGTGTATAGTCCTTGTCTCTGCGCATTCATACGTCTCATACGCGAATCTGTTTTTTTTAGGATTGATACCCCTCATTATTAGAATAGATACAATTAGAATTATTTATGTTTCAATGGCATAACTTACTCTACAAAGTTGTTCAAGGCAGCCTTTGGATTACAGGATACATAGATCAAGCGTTTCAGATGTTCAGCTTTCCGGATTGCAATAATTACTTTGGAATCTGCAAATGTATCCTTACAGTTAAACACCGTTGAATATAAACAGTCATTTATATGGCATAAGACGGCTTTATGTGAGATAGATGGCTTGTTAGAACATTCACTATTACAATTTTCAGAGCATTTCCTTTTTTTTTTTTCCTCAGTCTATAACAATTTATTCTTATCAGTATTTTCATTTATATGGCATTCTAAACTAATGCAGAGGCATGTGTCATGGGGAGGCACATGGAGTCCCTGTGACTCTGCCCTACAACTGCTTGGGTACTGCAATAACATTCTTGCTTGCTGGCTATATGAGGATATTTAAGGGGTATTCCAATCACAAAGGTCCAATCTAAACTCCCACTTTATGTAAATTCAAAAGTTTTCAAAATACATTGATTTGGAAATGCTGCTGCTGTTTGCTTGCTATGTGAGGATTATTCCTTCCATGGTTTGCACAACATTTCCTTTAGTTATCTGATCTCAAGTTGGATGGCATGGCTCCCTGCTCTCTGGAGAGAATGAGTGCTGAGTGTTTTGGATCAAGCTTGCTCTCAGAGGTGTTATGTAGTTTGCTTGGACAGTGTGTACTATCTATTTGTGTAAACACAAATATAACATTAAGTTTACTGCAAGTCCATTATCAGTACTGGCAGTGTGTATAACTTTTCTTTTCTCCAAACCTGTGTAATGTAATATACATTTACTGGGGATATTTGATCTGTATTATTATAGATTTCAAGTAATGGTAATAAACTTTCATGGTAAAGGCAATCTCTATATCTACTGAGATACTTCATAGTGTCTTATCCATCAGACAGTCAAAGCCACCAGCTTGTTGAAGAATACAGGAAGTGAGAAAAAAGAAACAGCAGACAAAGCTGGTGAGAGATGGAGATGGGGGGGGGAGCCAAAAAATATTTGTGCATATTCCTTCCATCATCCCTCTGTTCCCACGGATCCCCCCACCCTGCATTGGCCTTTAGCTCTTTCCTCTATATCCTCATACTATCTGTTTAATCAGGTTGTTTTTGTGGGTTGTTACCCCACTCTGGTTATATGCTGCATTTATATCCCCAGACCTCACATTATCCCTCAGGCTCCCCATTATCCCTCAGTTTTCCCTCACTCCTCCTCCCCCCTTTACTCCCTGTGTTTTGTATACTTATTTAATAAAATCTCAATAAAACTTTTAAGTACAAAAAATATATATTGGTCAGAACTGTTATATTACTTTTGGATCCTGATGACTGCACATCCCTGGATCTTTTTTTCTTTTTTACTTTTTTTTTTTACCATCTGACTCTCAGCACCTACTTCCATCTTACACAATAATTTACCAGATGAGCAGAGCACTATTGTTCGCAAAACATTACCACACAAGGAAGGACTCAGCCTTTTTATCTCTTTTCGCTCATTTGTACCATCCAATATGAACAATGGCAAACACAATACATTTCTATAGAATATTATGGGAACTATAAATTATTATTATATATACAGAGACAAATATAAGAGACAAACGGCCTGTTACATGGGCCTTAGCCTAAAAGAGCAGCCTCTGTAGACTTGTACTTACGAAGTCCAGCCCTTGGTGGATCAACTATGGCCACAGGACTCTGGGAAGTGTAAGAGTTTATAAGGGTAGGGAAGATGTCTTCAGCTTTGCCACATCGAAATTCAATATTATTCAGTTCTGCAATAAAGAGTATGCATATTTTAGATCAATCTTCATCTAAATAGACTGGGTTATAATACTTGTACTTTAGATAAGTGCAATAAACTTATTTCACTCTTTAAATCAATTTACTTGGCCCGCATTCAAATGTACAAAGTGCCACATATGGGTAACTTGGTAAATCAGTAATAAAAATCATTGTAAAAATATGATCTGAACAAAAGTGAAAGGCTAAAAAAAAAAACAACTATTAGGCTATGTTCACATTACATATTTTACAGAGAACATGTATTTCAATATAAAGTTTCAAGCATCTTTGGCCGAGTTTTTCAGTCTTTCATTGACTCAGCTTGTGAACTGCTCCTAAGTAGTAACATGTCTCTGTTTTTTTTCTCATGTGTAAAAATACATATGTAAAATATTTGAGATACTGTTCAGTATTTTATATGCCATGCAGTGAGTTCTTTGAGTGTCTTACAAATAAATGCATAACACCATGCAAACACAGCCCTATTAAACCAAAAATTACCATCTAAAAACAATAACACTTTGGAAGGCACTTACCATTGATCTTGGCATTAGCTTTTGCATCTGAAATGGCTTCCTGACATAGTTCAATTCCCACAACCTTCTTTACTTTCTTTAGGTGCAAAATAAAGCAAATTTAATTAGTACCATATACCAGGAAACATTGTCACAACATCCAAAACTGTGACTAGGACTGTCACTGGGAGATGCCACACACAGTTGAACACACTCCTCATTTTAAGATAAAGTAAGGATTTAGTCACCAGGAATGAGCAAATTAGGCTAAACATATTGTGGCATACCTAATGTTCAGCTAAATATGCACAACCTCGCTTGCAGGTGTAGTATGACACATTACTGCACACGCACATCCCCACTGCTTCTGGGCATAGAATGACACATAATGAACACAACAAAAAGGCAAAAATGAAGACATTTGTGTGGGGAAACTGTAATAAACCCAAAGAGAGAAAATCAACCACACATTAAATTAATAAACATAATAAATCTTTATTGATATCCACTAAAATTGTGAAACATAAACCATATATAATGTGACAACAATTACAATGGGGGTAGATAGAACTACATGTACCAGTTACCAGCACAGTATACAAGGCGGTGGGGAGTCAATACATTTTTTTTTCAAACAATCTATTGGGGATGAAGTTCCCATGCAAGGTAATTTAAAAGTCTGTAATGGTAAAAACCTCACCAAAACAATGACCATATCCACATAATCAAATAAGGAACACCACTATCACCAAAAAATGAGCATAATTGGCTAACCACCACACATACCTATACTGTTCGGAACACCTGACGCGTGTTTCACCAACTCTCAGGTGGGCTTCGTCAGCGGATACTGTTTAGGCTCACATACTGGTCTTATATAGTGATGGGATATGATGATAAACTCACCCCAGGTTTGTTTAGCCGTGAAAAAAATGTTGCGTATCCGTGCATAACCGCGCCAAAGGCATCTAGAAAAGTATGGCCGACACAATACTAACTGCGCATGCGTTACCTAGTAATCACTAGAGCACTACGCTGCTTCAAAAATATGGCCACCAAAAAATGCCATTGTGCATGCGTCCATCAAGAAACAGTCAAAACTTTATTCTACGGACAACATTCCTAGCGGACACTGATGAAACAACCTACCGCATGACGAAAAAACAGATTAGAACCTTAAAGCGCCAAGAATATAGAAAGAAGAATAAATACCCAAGTTCTTATAAAAATAGGATAGAAATATAGCAATTATAAACAAAAATGTGTAAATATACCAAATTCATCACAATCCATATAGTACAAGTGAATAAATATATATACAAATGTACATAAGTCAATAGATTGTTTGGAAAAAAATTTATTGGCTCCCCACCGCCTTGTATACTGTGCTGGTAACTGGTACATGTAGTTCTATCTACCCCCATTGTAATTGTTGTCACATTATATATGGTTTATGTTTCACAATTTTAGTTGATATCATTAAAGATTTATTATGTTTTATTAATGTTTAAACTCATTTTATTGAAGGAGAAGTAATACAACAAACTATGCCATCAGGAAAATATAGGCAAATAAGATCAAAAAACAAAGTACAAGGAAAATTCCAAACAAACACACAAAGATCTGCCACGATGCCGTCCCAGCACAGTCCGCCTCCAGTACGAATGCAGGAAAATACAGCAATGACCCACGCAACTCAACAGCTCCTACTCAAGGCATAAAGGCACCCAGCGCCACGCGCATGGAGGGGGCAGAGTACTGGGTAGCAGGAGAAGCACACCATGCTCCCCAGACCTTTATAAATTTCTGGGGGGCAGCTTCTGCCTTTATAAATAATTTGATTAAATGAGAGGATTGAGCTGACCAGTCTCCACCACTGAGACACCGATGGAGACCGCAGGGCCATCCACCGGAGGGCAATAGCCTTCCTGGCATAAAACAGACCCTCCAAAGGAAAATCCGGGCGTGATGTTGCCACAACTCCTCCTCGAGCATGCCGAACAGACAGACCTCGGGAGAGAGCAGAACAGGACATCCTAAAACCTCGTCCAGAAGGTCCACCACCCCTCTCCAGAAGGTCTGCACAATCGGGCAACTCCACACCATATGCCAGAAGTCCGCATAAGGACACGGACACCTGAGGCTCTTCGGGCTAGGTAGACGACCTATCTTAAAAAGACGGGCCGGGGTCAAGTAACACTGGTGCAAAATGAATATTTGAATCAGTTTATTATTAGCTGAGGGTGAAACGTACAAGGAAGACTTCAGAACATCCTGAAACGTCTTATCCGTCAGCTCCGGGATATTGCTGTGCCAACGAGCCAGCACCGGGACCTCAGTCAATGAGACCTTTGCGTAAATTAAATGTTCATAAAGAGTGGAGATCAAGCCCTTCGGACCCTGGGAACGGAGCACACCAATAAGCGGGTATTCAGAGATAATACATGGCTAAGTGGGGAATATGGAGGAGAGGGCATGCCGTATTTGGAGAAAGCGAAAGAATTGATGGCGAGGAATCTCGCATGAGGAAACTAGGGAATCAAATGTAACAAAGACATCTTGCTCGTTTAAATCTGATAGGGAGGATACACCATAACGAGACCAGGACTGGGCATCAGGCAATCTATGGAGGTTAGGCAAGCCAGGATTGTCCCATAGTGGGGTCTCCGCAGGGACGTCAGAGAAAGAAGACACTTTCTGGGCTTGCTAAGTGGCAGCCATGTGTTATGTAGGTCTCGTCTGATGTTTTTTTGTCTTCGTGGACTGGTATGAAACATACAATTCTTTTATATATTCTCTATGCACTTTGGTGTTCACGCTATGTTTTTTAGAAATTCAGAATAAAAGCCATGTTTTAATCTAGTTACTTTTCGGTGCTGGATCCTTTCTTCCTTTTGTGAATACTGCTCTATTGCCCGGTCCGGAGGGCAGGTTCGTGCATCGAAACATATAAGACTATTAATTGCGGTGGCTGTGGTCAAACCACGTTTTGTATGGAGTAACACCCATGTGATAAAGCCATCGCTAAATCCATATCTGTGTAGGGACTGCAAGAGAAAAGGCCACTCGACCGAGTCGAAGGCCTTGGTTGCATCCATGTTTTATTAATTTAATGTGTGGTTGATTTTCTCTCTTTGGGTTTATTATAGAATGACACATAGACACATGCAAACTACACTCACTCCAGGAGTCCAAATCAAAATGCAGGGGATGTGAGCAGCCTGGCGTCCCGGTGACACCTTAGTTGCTCTAGGCTGCTGATTTGCATAATAAAGTTTATTAAAGTGATCAAACAACAGAGTATCACATTGGAAAAAAAAGGAACCTTATATTCAGCTAAACATAAGGTATGTAACAATATGTTTAGCTTAATTTGTTCATTCCTGGTGATAAATGCTCCTCGTGAAAGTCTGTTGCTTTTAATGGTCACCGGATGAGATCTACTGGCCAAGAGACATTCCAAATGTTTGTCTATGGCATACAGTTAGCTTTAAAGGAGTTTTGTGGAACCTAAATATTGATGACCTAGTGTTAGGATATCATATCATAAATATCAGATCAGTGAAGGGCCAATGCCTGGCACCACCACCGACCAGTTGAGATGAATGTTGCTTACGCTTCACAGGCCAGCTGAGTCAAACTCACCAGTCACATGGTCTGCTAGGCCTGTCCAAATTAGACTGCAGCACTTTTCTGAACTTTGTGGCCTTTTTAATAGTGAATCCTGGAAATCCCTTTAGTTAACAGAAGAGGTTACTGTGCCCTCTGCTCATTACATTTTGATGAATTGCTGAGGTTATGAATGGCTATTTATAGTATCAATACAACTCATTATCTTCCAGTATCTTATTTCCTGGTATCAATTATGTGCCAGTATCAAGTGGCCACACAGTGGCTCAGTGGTTAGCACTGCAGCCTTGCAGCGCTGGAGTCCTGGTGTTCAAATCCCGCCAAGGGCATAAAACCATCTGCAAGGAGTTTGTATGTTCTCCCTGTGTTTGCATGGATTTCCATCCCATATTCCAAAAAAGACATACTGATAGGGAAAAATGTACATTGTGAGCTCTATGTGAGGCTCACAATCTACATTTAAAAAAAAAATAAAAAAATATGTGCCAGTATCTTATTAATACAACCATTTATTTATTTGTGCAACCCTTTTTAACCTTTTCGCTGCCAAGGGTCTCTGGAAATTTTGCACCTCCAGTAGCCAGAGCAATTTTCACAGTTTTGAGATGGACAAATCAAACCTAAATTGCAACATTAAAAAAGCATCCAACCCCCCCATACCTATATATTTTCTTAAAGTAGACACCTGCAGCATTGTCAGAATGCCACTTGGTACTGTATACGAACAGGCACCTTCATGCAATTTTGATTTAAAGTGAATGTTTTATGAAAAAATGCAAATAAATGTATATTAGTTGTTAAAAGCGGAAACCAAACAAAAAATTAAATGACCAAACCTAAAAATAAGAGTTCAACATGTGCAGAGTTCATACATATCACTATGGCCTGAACCCGCATGCACGTGTCTTCAGAAAATCGCTAGAACTGGAAGGAACAAAATTCTGCTTTGAAGCTGGAAATGCTAAAAAAGTATCATCCTATAAAATGTAGGGATTACACACCATGAAAAGTAAGTGAACCCCTAAACCCTATATATTTTTTGAAAGTAGACAATCTGAAGATTACAAATGTCTTAATGGGTCATCGATAGCCACATCCACCTTCATGCAACTTTGCGACCAACACAAATAATTTTTTGAAAAAATACGCTAAAACACATATTTGCACCTAAAACTCATGTTCAATCTCACATTCATATACAAAATACGTTTAAAATAATAGCTTATGGTGTATACAATGTTTATATATACTATATGTACCGCAAACATCAACTACAACAAGAGCTCGGACTCCCAAAAACACGAATACAGAAGACAAGCAGGATTTTGCTGTTGTTCACTAATATGTTAAAAAGCTATACTGCACCTACCAAACTGTGACTGTGATACCAAAATCTAACTTTTTTCAGAGTACACAGCATACCGTATATAAAAACACAATTTAATAGTTTATATATACAACCACCTTCATTCAACTTTGCCGCAAACAGAGATTGCTAGCAAAAATTGCGCAAAAATTCTAATTTGCCACTAAAGTGAGTCTCAAGCAATCCCTTTCTGCAAACATAATGTACTGTCCATAAAACTGCAATATGTGAGGAGTTCATACATACCACACATGTATATATAAATTAAATAGGACTTTACATAAAAATGTTATTTTCCATCCCCCTATAATAATTTTAGCAATCTATACGTTCATCTCTAGTGATAATCGTTATTACTATTATTTTAGTGTGTAACGGACATCACTAGAGACGTATTTTACTGTAGAAAGCTCAGGTATAGACAGGACAGGGATTGGGTGAAATGTAAACTTTATTTGCGACTTTATGTATATGTTGTGTAAGTGTTTGGTGCGACTTTTTTTTTTTGGCTTGCGACCTGGACAATGGTAAACGTCTGGGTCACAGCGCCAACAAACTTCCTGGTTATGTTCAGGAGGTATAACATAAGAATACCCCACTAGGAAAGCTCAGGGGGGAATTACATTATAACTGTATGTGACAATCAGAGACAAATGTATAGTATATGCTCTGATTGGCAGGAGAAGGGTTAATAGGGACAATAGAGTCCCTGGCACCCCCCTCCTGCTGTCACATACAAGTTATGCAGAGAGTGAGATCGTTTCTCTGTCTCTCTCTCTCTGCTGGGCTGCTCCGTGTCCCTCTTCCTTTCTTGTTAGATCGCAAATTGCTTGCTTAGACAGGAGGGGGGGACAATTTGGAGCTCTATATCTTTGGACTGCATCAACATATCTTGATGCTTTCAATTGCATTTTAAAGAGGAGAATCTCATCTTTAAAATGATATCAAGAACTCGATGATTGGATGTACAGTTTTGGAGAAATTCACTGTTGAAACGCTGTCGGGAATTGAGATCTGCAGTTGGATCTCAATGCCAAATAGTGTTTTCAACAGTGAATGGCTCCAAGACTGTAAGTAAAATCATCAAGTCCCTGGTATCATTTTAAAGATGAGAGTCTCTTCTTTAAAATGCATTTTAAAGCATCAAGATATGTTGATGCAGTCCAGAGATATCGGCATTAGTAGGGAGGACGTACTAAGTACGTCCTCGGCTACTGAAGTGCCACCTTGGGAGCACGTACAGTGTACGTGCCTGGCAGCGAAAGGGTTAAATAGAAGTCTACTTAGGGAGGTCTAACTTTAGAAACCCACTCTACAAGCTGTTATCAACTAGGGAGAGCTGTAGTTGACCAATATATGTACAGGCAAGGTCTGCAGTAGGAAGGCCAAATCTTTTTTAGTATTTCTGTGGCATGGCTAATAGATGGTGTTCCTAGTGAGGTACATACTTCTAAAACATTAAATGCACTAATAGGATAGATAGACATATGGAAAGGAGTTGTCTTTGTGAGCTTGCCCAATTTAAACTAATATAATAAATAACTTACCTTGGCTAAGGAGATTCCAATAGTTCCAGTGCCACAGCAAACATCCAGTACAGTACTGTTCTGGTCCAACTGAGCCCAGTCTGCAATGGCTGAATACAAAACCTCAGCTGCAAGTGTGTTAACCTGTGAATATATTAATAAGAGCATGTGATCTATGGGTAAGTTTCCCCCTATTTTTAAGCTTCAAAGAAAGCGCATATAGAAATGCACATCAAATGCAGCCATTGTACTAGTTACAATATACATATACTGCTATACATAAGCTACGGATGGAGAGTACTATTTACATGGATCCACCAGTGTGCCAGAAATCTAGTGCAAAGGAAATCTGAATATTGGCTGTAACAACCAATGATATTCCACTTTTTCATTTTCAGAGATCCTTTGGCACAATAAAAAAGCAACAATAATTTGTTATGGATTTTCCACTTTGATAACTGTTCCCCTTATTTTGTGATCAGTGCACTCCTCATCATCATTTAAAGGGCCTTTAAGAAAAGCTAGATACAGATTTGGTACCTGAAAGAAGGCATGGGGTGAAATCCGAAAGGTCAAACCTAACAGTTCTTCATAGATGTAATGGTCTCCAGTCACATGCTCTACAGGTAAATCTTCCAGGTTCGGAGATTTTCTGTAAGAAACACATAGAAATGTTTAAGATTTCTTGCTCAAAATGTACTGATTAAACAAACATAATAAAGTCATACAACACACTCTGTCTACACAACACCATTATAATATTATTTTTCATTATTTTTATTTTAATAGTTTTATTCAGCAGCTCAGTCACTTATAGTCAATGACTGAGAACATAGCATTACCCTGGCAACATGCTGCACAAAAGTACTAATGCAACACCTCATGAACCAATTGCCTTTAGGTAGCAGCTTGTAATGGAATTTTTCTCTTTAGTCAATTAAGGTATCATGTCTACAATCGTGAATTTTTGACATAGAAGCATCATGTTTTTTTGCCAAATTTAAGTGATTTTATATTTGCCAACTATATTCTGTAGGTTTAGTAAAATTGCAAAAGAACCAAATTTCTTAAGGGTTTTATATGTCTTGTGACGCCATATTCTGACACCATAACATTTTATGTTTCCATTGTGATTTTATTATAAATAGGGAAGAGTTAGAATTTTTAACTTAGTTGCCGCCGGCTGGTTATGGAGCTCTCTCCGTTCTCCTCCATGCGATTATCGATGCACAAGAACATCATTGGTCATTAACCCCTTCCCGCCGATGGCATTTTTTGATTTTCGTTTTTCGATTTGACTCCCCTCCTTCTAAACCCCATAACTTTTTTATTTCTCCGCTCCCAGAGCCATATGAGGTCTTAATTTTTGCGCGACAAATTTTTCTTCATGATGCTACCATTAATTATTCTATATAATGTAATGGGAAGCAGGAAAAAAATTCAGAATGGGGTGAATTTGAAGAAAAAATGCATTTCTGTGACTTTCTTACGGGCTTTGGTTTTACGGCATTCACTGTGCAGCCAAAATGACATGTCCCCTGTATTCTGTGTTTCGGTACGGTTCCAGGGATACCAAATTTATATGGTTTTATTTACATTTTGACCCCTAAAAAAAATCCAAAACTGTGTTAAAAAATTTTTTTTCTAAAAGTCGCCATATTCCGACGGCCGTAACTTTTTTATACGTAAGTGTACGGGGATGCGTAGGGCGTCTTTTTTTGCGGGGCCGGGTGTACTTTTTAGTTCTACCATTTTCGGGAAATGTTATTGCTTTGATCACTTTTTATTCAAATTTTTATCAGAATCAAAACAGTGAAAAAATGTCGGTTTGGCACTTTCATCTATTTTTCCCGCTACGGCGTTTACCGAACAGGAAAAATATTTTTATAGATTTGTAGAGCGGGCGATTTCGGACGCGGGGATACCTAACATGTATATGTTTCACAGTTTTTAACTACTTTTATATGTGTTCTAGGGAAAGGGGGGTGATTTGAACTTTTAATTCTTTTTATATTTTTTTATATTTTTTTTAACTTTTATTTTTATTTTTTTTTTTTGCATTTATTAGACCCCCTAGGGGTGTTGAACCCCAGGGGGTCTGATCACTAATGCAATGCATTACAATGCTAATGCATTGCAAAAAAGCATCCTTTCTTTTGCAGGCTGTATAGACCAGCCTGCAAAAGAGAGGATTTGCAGACAAGCCTGGGAGCCTGTACAAGGCTCCCGGCTGTCATGGCAACGGGACGTCAGCCCTGGAGCATGCTCCAGGAGCCGGCGATCCCGGCCAAAATGGCGGCGCCGGAGGGGTTAATGCCTCCGATCGGTCCGGGGACCGATCGGAGGCATTACAGCCGGTTGTCTACTGCTTAAAGCAGTAGACACCCGGCGGCTATGGCGGCCGCCCGGCTCCCGGGCGGTCGCCATAGTTACAGACCCGACATGCGCCGTACTATTACGGCGCATGTCGGGAAGGGGTTAAGGGGTTGAGTAGAAACCACAAGAGAACTTTAAAACAGAAAATGGTAATGAATAAAATCCAGATTTTATTAGCATTTTTGGAAGACATAGTTGAGAGTGCGGCAAACAATGTCCTTAGGTTTAGCAGGGTCAGGTGAGCAATGGCCCAGTGCGCAATGCACTCTGTCTAGTTCAATCATGGAGTTGGGTGGGTTGACCAGATAGTAACAGTGAATCGAATGTCGTCACCATCAACACCCTCTGGCAAACCCTGGATCTATACATTATTTAGGTGGGTACTATTTAAGTCATCATGCCACGGCTGGGGGCTGCAGTTATGCTTGCTGAGAAGTAATCTGGGTCTCAATGGTCGACAGTCTGTCTGAGTAAGTAGCAGCGGATTGTTGTAAAGTTGCAAAATGGGAGCCCATTTGCCCCAGTGAGCAGTGCACCTCCTCAAGACATTGGCGTTGTAACTTCTCTATTCTAGTGATTATGGAGTAAAAAAAAATCTCTGGTAGTCATGTTTTTAAAAGCCTCCAGGATGTCTGCTTTGGTTAGTAAGAGCTCTGTAGGGTCACTATGTGGAGACTGGTAATTCTCCCATTCACCCATATCAGGATGATCATAATAGAGAGGTTGAGGAAGGCAGAGAGCCCAGGGAAGAGCTAATACCTACAGGGGACATCTGCAATAGCTGGAGAAACCGCCAGAGATCAAAGGAGTGGCGCCATTAGAGCTGCTGATGCTGAGATGTCTGCAGCCATTGTGGAAGTGTTTGCATATTGAGTGAGCCACAGCTGCTCTTTACTTTGCCTCATGTCAGAATGGAGTTGAAGAAAAGATGAAGTCCACTGGAGAGGTACAATATCATGGATATGCTGAGGGATTGCTAAGAACCCCAGAACCAGTTCCATTCATTTTAATAGCTCAAAAAAGAAAAAGAAGGAACACCGAGCGCCTCATAGCGTAGTAAGTTAGGTGATGTACAGGGAAGTAATATTGATCAGAGATCCTCACCTGGTGATGTTGTGGACAGACCACAACTTCTTGGGATGGAGTAGGAACCAATTGCAGAGGGTCCCTTCTCTGAGTGGGGTGCAGCAGATTCTTAACACCCGAGGGTGTGAATGAACAATGGAAATGGACCGGGTCTAAACCTTAATTGGGAGGTTGAGATGAAAAAGAATTGCGCTTCCACCACAAGTGACTTGTAACTATATTATGCGTATGTTACATCATGTTTATGTTTCACCTTATCAATGTAGAGTTCATTTGTTAGCCAATGGTCTTATGCAATAAGGCTAATTTGATTTACAGCCAGATATATTCATATACCTTGTTGTGTAGCTTTTTTTCTTTTTAGCTACTTACACTTGAAAAAGGGCAAGGAACGCTCAAAACACGTTGGTTATAAAGTTTGCAAACTAAAGCCGACATTTCTTTATCCTATATCATGGTGGAAGCATGATTCTTTTTCATCTCCGGTCCATTTCCACCATTCATTTTAATGGGAGGTAGAGGTGGCATTGCCATATAACCAACAGACATGATGTCACTTCCAGAGAAGAAGAAGCAGCCATGTTTTCAAGTCCTGCACAACCCCATAGCATAGCAACCAATCACAGCACAACTTAAAATTCTTATAGTGCTTTTAAAAAATGCAAGCTAAGTTATTATTTTCTTATAGACAGTTTATAAATTTGCCCCATCCTGTATAATAAACAATAGCATACCTCTGACCTTCCTCTACAAAATACAGTGAGGTTATCCCACTCTCCTTTCCTGGTCCATCTGTGAAAAACTTTGCCAAAGAAGATTTTAATTCTGCCAGAGCTTCCTTGCTTAGTTTCTGTGGAGAAATCAATATTTATATATAAATATATAAAAAAACATTGACTATACACGATAGCAGTACATAAAGTAAGGACTGTATACCTGTGGATGAAAATACACTATGGCCATAACATGACCTTTTCTGCTGCTCCTGACAGTAAGCTGCTTCCAGTGGCCTTCATATGTCTCTGGGCTGTAGACTATATATGGTGAAGCCCTGCAATGAATATACGTACTGTTACATATGTATAATCCCCTTCCCCCATAATACACACAATTGCCAGAAAGAAACTGATGACAATACTGCTTATATTTCATAACAAGAACATTTTTGAGTTTGGTAATATCAGTTATGATCTGCCCTTGACAAAAAAAATTTGCATTCAGGATTTCTCTGGTTAGGCTATGGACACCACACCAAACACCGTGCAACTTTGTTGTTTTACGCTTGAGCCAGAGACAACTGATGATAAACAACAATCGCGTAAAATACTCCTTAAATGGTCACTAACACTACCTGCACTTTAATCCCTTCCTGGCATCCACAGTAATACCGTAGTACGGCAGATGTTGGGTATTAAACATAGCGGCTGCCATAGCCGTGAGGTCTTAGCTGTAGTGGGGAAAAAACAAAAGTGCTAAACCACCGTTTTTTTGTTGCTTTGCCTGTGATAAAAATCGGAAAAAAAAGTGATCAAAGCAACATAGACATTCTCCAAAACTAAAAAGTACACCCGGTCCCACATAAAAAGCTGCCCCATGCATCTCTGTACACAGAAATATAAAAAAGTTACAGATTACAGATGTCAGAATATGGTGACTTTAACCCCTTCCCGCCGATGGCACTTTTTGACTTCCTGACCAAGCTCGATTTTTCAAAACGGACATGTGTCAATTTATGTGGCAATAACTTTGGAACGCTTTAACTTACCAAAGTGGTTTTAAGATTGTTTTTTCGTAACACATTGTACTTCATGTTAGTGGTAAATTTTGGTTGATATGTTTTGTCTTTAATTATGAAAAAATTTGAAATTTGGTGGAAATTTTGAAAAATATGCATTTTATAAAGTTTGAAATGATGTGCATTACATACAGATAGTCAGACCGCCAAAATTATATCATAAATCTCATGTTCCAGATCTCTTCTTTATGTGGGCATCAAACTTTAGGCGCCCTTTTAATTTTTACAGACATTATAAGATTTACAAGTGAAACAACAATATTCAAAATTTTAAAGAAATTTCCAAAACCCATTTTTTAAAGGGCCTAATCCAGTTATGAAGGGGTTTTGAAAGACCCTTGTATTAAAGCCCCCCATAAATCACCCCATTTTCAAAACTGCACCCCTTAAATAAGCCAAAACAACATATACCTAGTAGTTTAACCCTATAAGTGCTTAACAGGAATTAATACAAAATGGAGGTGAAATTTTCAAATTTGAATTTATTTTACTAATATTTTCGTTTAGCCCTAGAATTTGCACATTCACAAGGGGTTAAAGGAGAAAACGCATCCCATAATTTGTTAGGCAAGTTCTCCCGACTACTATAGTTACCCACTTGTGGGTGTAAACTAATATATGGACGCACAGCGAGACGCAGAAGGGAAGGCACAATTTTAGAGGGCAGATCTGGCTGCGATCAGTTTCAGGAGCCATGTCGCCTTTACAAAGCCCTTGAGGTGTCAAAACAGTGGAAACCTCTAGAAAGTGACCCCATTTTGAAAACCGCACCCCTCAAAGAATTTATCAAGTGATGTAGTGAGCATTAGTAACCCCGAAGTGAATGTGCAAGCTGTGCGGAGTAATTTGGGCACACCAAATCCTATTTTATTTTCCCACCAGCTCCTATGACGCGGACGGGGAAGAGGGGCATTCTGGGGGATCAGCGCTGGTGTATTATCTCTCATAAGCTCTAAATATGGAGGGGACCCCTGAAAAGACTCACACCGCTTACACATTTCCTTCTAGTCGCAGCCACTTATGTTCTAATGATTTGGCGACTTTTAGGGTTTTTGTCTTCACATTGTACAAGCTAGATTTTTATTTTTATCTTCTGGCAATGTGGCCATATGAGGGCTTGTTGTTTGCGGTATTAGATGTGCTTTTCAATGCCGCCATTTTGGGGCCTGTAACTTATTGACTACATTTTATTAACTCTTTCTGGGTGGGATGTAAAAGGAAACATCAATTCTGGCATTGCTTTTTAGCATTTTTTTTTTTTCCCGCGCAGTGTACAGCATAAGTAACATGTTACCTTTATTCTGCGGGTTGGTACGGTTACGGCGATATCTCATTTATATTATTTTTTAATGCGTTGCTGTTTGTGCAGAATAAAATTCAATCTAGGGAAAAAAATCATTATTTTTGCATCGCCATCTTCTGAAAGGCATAACATTTTTATTTTTTGCTAGACAGAGCTGGTTGAGGGCTTATTTTTTGCGGGAACACCTCTTCTTTTTATTGGTACCATTTTGGTTTTCATCTGACCATTTGATTACTTTTTATTGAGCATTTTGTAAGGGAAAGGTGGTGAATAATCATTATTTTGTGCGGTTTTCTACGTTTTTTTTTACGCCGTTCGGGTTAAATAATGTTTTAATTTTATTTTTCAGGTTATTACGGACGCGGCGATACCAAATATGTAATGTTTTTTTCTATTTTTCTTTATTTTACATTTTAAAACATTTTATATGGGGAAAATGGGATTTTTGGGGCTTTATTTATTTATAATTTATTTTAAACTTATTTAAACTTTTTTATTTTTACTTTTTTCTAACTTTTTTTTTCTGTCCCCATGGGGGATTGAAGCAGTGATCGGCTGATCACTGCTTCACTACATATACACTGCAATACACGTGTTACACGTGTATTGCATTGTATAGGAAGCTGTCAGCCTGTGTAGACGCACAGGCTGACAGCTTCATTTACGGCAGGATCAGCCAGGAGCGAGGACAGGGTAAGTGATGGGGCAGACCGGGGGTCACTGATCAGACCCCGGGCTGCCCCCTACGAACACCGGCACCCCCCGAAACCGGCGCGGGGGGTGCCGATCGGCACCATACTACACTGTAACCCAGGAGGTGCCGGCGGTCATGTTGACCGCCGGCATATCAGGGGTTAACACCCGCGATCGGACCCGGTTCCGACCGCAGGTGTTACAGGGCATTGTCAGCCGTGTATTACGGCTGACACCCGCTGTGCATGGTGCGCACACAGGTTCTGTGTGCGCACCATGCATCCGCAGTAATAGTACGGCGGTTTGCGGGAAGCCCTTCCCAGCAGCGCCGTACTATTACGGCGAATGTCGGGAAGGGGTTAAGAAACACATTTTTTGGGGGGCAAAGTTTTAGATTTTTGTTGAGGTTAAAATGTAAATAAAACTGTATAAATGTGGTATCCCCGGAATCATATCAAAACATAGAATACAGGTGACATGTCATTTTTGCTGCACAGTGAATTCCATAAAAATAAAGCCCGTAAGAAAGTTGCACAAATTAACTTTTTCTCCAATACCTCCCCATTCTGAATTTTTTTCCAGTACATTGTATAGAACAATAAATGGTAAAATTATAAAGAACAATTTGTCTTGCACACATTAAACCCTCATATGGCTCTGTGGACGGAAATATAGGCGAGGAGTCAAAAACGAAGGGGTTGATTGAAAATGTTGCTGTTTTCTGCTTCTAAAACCTCTGTAAAGCTGGGGACCAATGTGGCAGAGACCCTGTGGCAAAAACCAGCGTTTTACAGTTCTTGCAAATTGATTGCATTCTAGCAAATCCACACATTGTGGAAAAACACACACAGCGGATACGCTAAGGTTTTGGAAATCGCACGAAATCGACGACGAAGCTGAGTGTAGGCGAAACACGCGTCAGGCGTTTCTTATTATCCCACTGGAGATGTACTGAATAACCCCCTCTCTTTACTGCCATATTCAAAGAGTAGGAAACATGTCTACACCTATGGGTATGTATTACTGATCCCATCTGGGACACTCTTCATTCCATGTCACTTACATGACCACTATTTGGCGTACTGTGGTTTAACTAGCCATTATCTAGGTTATTTAACCCTTGGCTATTATATAACATAATATAGTATCTGTATGGTGACTCTATATATGGATTTTTATTTAACATCTTTCCTATTCTGGCATATTTGAACTATTTGGAGTTCTTTTAGTCTTCATCCGTGGGAGGGTTGCGGTATTCAACTGCCACGTTGTGGGGGATTTTCCCGTTTGTCTTACCGTTTTTTGTATGTATTGTTAATTTTTGGATATTTATTAATAAAATTATTCATATGTTTATATTATATTTTGTGCCTTGGGTTGTTTTTGGTTGAGATTCAGAATATATTTATTTTTTGAGTAGCTAACTGTGTTTTTACTGATGGTATGTGAGTCATAGACAACAAACAGATTTCTTTATTGTTTTCAGATAGCTCTCTTTCCCCCTACGCCCAACAGCAGCACAACTGGGGTATTCCTGCCCCTATGAGCTGTTAGGACAGGTGGAATTTTTAATTACCTAACAGCTTTTGACCTCTATAAGAGGCCGGAAGACCTGCTCCTCCCTTGTGTTTTTTTCTGTCCTGTGGGACAGGACAGGTGGTCAGGGGGGGAGCAGATGTTCTGACCTCCTATAGGGGTCCACTGCTCTCCCCCACCGGTACCTGACAGCAGAAGATCTTTTTCTGGACCTGAAGGACGCCTACCTCCACGTACCCATCTTTCTGGCACACCGAAAGTTCCTAAGGATTGCCGTAGACATACAGGGGAAAGAGGCGCACTTCCAGTTCGCAGCCCTCCCGTTCGGCATATCCTCCGCCCCCCACACCTTCACAAAGGTCATAGCTCCGGTCGCTGCCGCCCTGCGCCTTCAAGGCATATTCATAGTCCCGTACCTGGACGACTGGCTTCTGAAGGCTCATTCAAAGGAGGTTCTTACCACGCAGGTGCAGACCGTCGTAGCTCTACTAGACAAGCTGGGGTGGCTGGTAAACTGGCAGAAGTCAGTGATGGTGCCATCAACACGAATTCAGTTCCTGGGACTTATTCTAGACTCTCTCAACATGACGGTCTCTCTACCCTCTCCTCGCAAAAGGAAAATTGCTCGGGCGGCACATCATTTGTCTTCCACACGGAAGGTCACCATCAGGACGGCGATGAAGGTCCTCGGATTGATGTCCGCTGCCCTAGATGCAGTTCTTTGGGCTCTATGGCATATGCGCCCTCTACAGAACGAGATCTTGAGAGTCTGGAATCACAGTCCTTCAGGTTTACAGAAGCCAATCCAGTTAACCATCAGCACCCGGCAAACCTTGCCCTGGTGGACCCATCTGCGAGATGGGAAGTCCTCGGTCCAGCCCGCCTGGACCCTGTTGACTACAGATGCCTCCCTCACAGGCTGGGGAGCTCATCTGGGGGAGACCCCGGTTCAAGGTACATGGAATCAGCGGGAGAGGACGCACTCATCCAACTGGCGCGAGCTTACCGCAGTTCATCGAGCCCTTCTGTCATTTGCACCACTTCTACGAGGGAAAGCGGTCAAAGTAAGATCAGACAATCTGACGACAGTCCACTATATCAACAAGCAGGGAGGAACCAGGTCCCCCTCGCTCATGCAAGTCACCAACCTGATCTTCTCCTGGGCAGAACGAAACCTCTCCCAGCTGGCCGCGGTACATATCCAGGGCCGCCTGAACATCCTAGCGGATCAACTCAGCAGAGGCCGGCCGACCGCAGGCGAATGGTCCCTGAACCAGGACATCTTCCACTACCTGACCAGGAGGTGGGGTCTCCCCGAGGTGGATCTGATGGCCACCCAACACAATGCCAAAGTAGAAAGGTTTTGCTCCCTGTATCGGGAAGACAATCCTTTGGCTGTGGATGCCCTGTCAATACCATGGAGGTTCGAACTGGCATACGTGTTCCCTCCCATCCCGATGATACCGAAGGTATTGGCGAAACTCAGGCAGGACCAGACTTCGGCAATAGTGATCATGCCGTTCTGGCCAAAAAGGGCATGGTTCACCGACCTTATCCTTATGAGTCGGGGGAACTACTGGAGGCTTCCAGCAGTCAGGAACCTGGTGTCACTGAACAGTCGGCCGTGCCTGGGCCTAGACAAATTCAACCTCACTGCCTGGAGGCTAACCGCGCCATACGCGCAGACAGAGGATTGTCCCAGGGAGTGCTAAGTACCTTAGCCCATTCAAGAGCAGAGGCAACCAATCAGAGCTACCAAAGGATCGCCCGGATATTCTGAGATTGGTGTACAGGCAGCCACCGCGATCCAGACAGAGATGCAGTCCTAGAGTTCTTACAGAACGGCTTGGAGAGAGGACTAGCACCTGCCACCCTCAAGGTTCAAGTGTCAGCTCTATCTGCTCTCCTGGAGACACGGTTATCACAAGATCCTCTTGTCAAACAGTTCCTTAGGGGGGCTGCCAGGCTCCGCCCCCAGGTACGGCCCCCTGTCCCCAGGTGGGACCTGGCCGCGGTTCTACAAGGGCTATGTGCGCCCCCCTTCGAACCATTATCTGAAGTGGACTGGAAGTACCTGTCATTTAAAGTGACCTTTCTGTTGGCAATAACCTCCGCCAAGAGGGTTGGCGAATTGCAGGCTCTAGCAGCCTCCGAACCTTTCATAACTTTCTTTCCTGACAGAGTACAGCTAAGGTTCGTCCCAGGATTCTTGCCGAAGGTACCCACACTTCAGAACACCAATCAAGTGGTCACCCTACCGGGCTTCTTTCCCTCCCCTGCCACTGAGCAGGAGGAGAAGCTACACACACTGGATCTGGTAAGAGCACTACGTATCCACCTGGATCGTACAGCACCGTTCCGAAAATCAGAGAATCTTCTGGTTAATGTGTTTGGCCACAGTAGAGGCGCTAAAGCATCAAAGGTAACCCTGTCTAGATGGATCAGAGAAGCTATCAGCTGTTCCCTACGGGCTCAGAATCTTCCTGTTCCAGATTTCCTACGAGCCCATGCCACCCGATCAGTGGCAACATCATGGGCAGAGACACGATTCCTCTCTCTAGAGCAGATATGTGCTGCAGCCTCTTGGAGCTCACAGCTGACTTTTGCCAAACACTAAAGATTGGACTGGCGTACGGCCGATGCTACAGCATTTGGGCACTCCATCTTGGCATCAGCCTGCCAGGAGGTCCCGCCCTAGGGGAGATAATACTTGCTAAATCCCCAGTTGTGCTGCTGTTGGGCGTAGGGGGAAAGAAAGATTATGAATGATAATCTGTTTTCCCTTAGCCCAAACAGCAGCACAAGGCTCCCTCCCTAAGAGGTGCTATTGTACAGATTTTGTGTATGTGTGTGTAGCTCTTGGCATAGATTGCTCTGTATATCATACTTGTTACTAACACAAGGGAGGAGCAGGTCTTCCGGCCTCTTATAGAGATCAAAAGCTGTTAGGTAATTAAAAATTCCACCTGTCCTAACAGCTCATAGGGGCAGGAATACCCCAGTTGTGCTGCTGTTTGGGCTAAGGGAAAACAGATTATCATTCATAATCTTTCTTTCTCTGTCAGGGATTTTTTTTTTTAGCTTCATTATGCCTTGTATTTACAGTTCAGTGTCCCTGGATCTCATATATTATCTTCTCTTGGGCTTTTCTCAGCTATTTGTTTGCTATTTATGTAATATGTAAAGAAAGCAGATACTACCAGTAGTAGTGATAATGGATGGGGGGCAAAGATTGCTCTATATTGTACACACCCAAAGTATAACAGAGAAATGTAATATATACAGCAGTGATAATGGGGCTATTAACAGCAGAAAAACTGATGCGAAACCATGCATGAGGGGTTATACAATCAGAGAACAGACTCCAAGGAAGACCCTGCAGATCTTTCAGCTTCTCATGAAGGGGGCAAACACACACGAGTTTCCGTGCGCTGATTCTGATGCAGAGTTCGTGTTAGCATCCGTGCGGAAATAAAGCCTCCTATTGACTTCAATGGGTTCAGTTTTTCTGCACGGAACCCATTGAAATCAATGGGAGGCTTTTTTTTCCACGTCAGAATCCGCGCCAAAATACTCCGTGTGAATGCCCCCAAACAGGAAAATTAAAATTAAACCAAACATCAGAGAATATTTGGCAGAGGAGAATGATTTTGATGTTCATGATACCTAATATATTCTTGGAAAGCCTGGACAACCTTCTTGGTGATACTGGGAATATGAATAGTGTCGAATGGCTCCACAACTGCACAAGTTCCTCCTTTATACTTTCCAAGTCGAAACCCCACAGTCTTGTCTTCAGTATCGGCTCCAGCGCCAATCAGAAATTCACACTTGTTTCTATACTCTGTCTGAATAAAAAATGCCATGTATGAAAACGACAACAAAAATACGTGAGCACCTCTACATACTGTATATATGAAGTAGAGACAATTCTCAAATCAGTCAGTCCTGTGTAAAGTCTTCTTGCACCCACCAACAATGGAAAAAATGTACATCTGAAGGGACTAGGGAGTTAAAAATTTATATTACAACTTTAAAAATTGTTATTCGCATATTCTGTGTTTTCACTTACGTATACTGATACAAAATACTAAGTATAATATGGCCATCTACTGTAAATGAGACTAAGACAGCATTCACATCTGCGTTGGCCTCTTTGTCGTTTAGGCCCGCTGTGGGACCTGAACAACGGAGAGACAGACCATTAACACAGTGGTTACAAGCGGACATTGGAGGACCCCATTTGAATATAATGGGGTTCACTGTGTGTCTGTCGGGTGTTCGTCGTTTTCATACTGTAACCGAAAGAGATAAAAGTCCTCCAAGCAGGACTTTTCTCAGCGCCAATTTATGGTAGATACTGCGGCAGAGTCGACTGCAGCACAGATGTGAACTTAGCCTTAATCTGCAGCATGTCACCTTTTGCAATACTGTATATTGAGTGAAATCTGCAAAAACCAAACACTGCAAAGTCCATTTAAGCTGGGTTGAAATTATGGCACACCTGGCGTACAGTTGACACACATATATCATCTGTTGCTGCCCGTGCTTCCGTGGACCGATTCATTCAATGAATAAGAGCCACAGAAGCACGGCTGCAAATTTGGACAGGAATAGGACCTATTCCATATTTTGCAGCCCGGACTGTTGGCATACAGGACCATGTAGTTCATGGTTCTGTGCACAGGCCCATAAAAGCACACTGACCTTTCACATGGTCATCTGAAAAGGCTAAGGCCCCACGTTGTGATCTACATCGCAGATTTTTCTGCACTGCTGGTCACAGAAAGTCCGTAGAGATTTCCTCTGTGGACTTTCCACTTCCATTATGCCTAGAGGGAAACGCTGCCGTTTCCACTGGTATAACTGACATGGCTCAGGCTTGAAAAAGGTTCAGATAAGAACCGAAACGTCGCTGCTTTGAATAAAAACACACATTTTCTAAATGTTGGAGTGCTGCCATTTTTTCCATTTCTTATATAAAGTTGAAGATTAGCCACCTTCTAGTTTGGCTTTGCACCCGGTTTGTATGCTGTGCTGCTTCTGCATTTTTTTCTACTAGATAGATAGATAGATAGATAGATAGATAGATAGATAGGTAGGACTGGACCTATGTTTAGCTACTGATTAGTAGTGTCAGAAGTGTCAGGTGGCGACTCATTTTATTTCATCCAAAGAAATAGCTTGATACAGACTGGGCAGGGATATGGCACCTCCACACACCCTAATACACCAAGTATTTGCCATTGGAAAGTAGATTTTTTTCAGCATGTTCTGCATCTATCCACAGTAAAGTTATTTAAAGTAATAGAAGCGTAAGAAAAATGGAGATAAAGTACCTGAACTGGGGAAGGCCTTACTCCTTCCAAGGGACAGCACACTTTATTATATTTCTGTTTCTGTACAAATAACCATGGTAATAGAGCCTTATTATTGTTTCCAATTTCCCTGGTGAGACAAAAAATACAGTGTAATAAAATAAACATCTCAATACATATCTGCTACGTTATTTATACTATGTAACTATTCAGCTATGTGGAAACTAGCACTCACTTCCCCATATATATTAGCTTACAGACTCTTTCTTATTTTAATGAAATGTTATTAGCTCAGAGGCTCCACAGAGGAATTGCTGCAAGTGCTTCCAGTGACTGGCTGTAATGGTCATATGACGTGACACTATCACTGCCAACAGGTAAACAAAGACCAGTGGGGAAGACAGGAGCGGTGTTTCTGGAATAGCAGGAGAATTACCAGGTAAGTAATGAATCTATTGTTTTTTGCAAAAGTGTTTTGATCCCTTGGATAGACTTTGCCCAATCTTGAACACCCCCTTGAAATGTCCTTCAGACTCCATAAATATAGGTTGAGGTCCTGCTATCTGTTAAGCAGCTGCATTAATATTTTTGGGCCACTACATAGAAGTGCAGACAACTCTCTGGTGGAGACTGAAATGCTTCACAAATATTCAGTTCATTAGCATCAATAAAGTAAAAAGATGGCTGCTGCTTCCCATCACTTAAGTTGGGAAATCTGAGTATTTATTATTTTAATGGTGAACAGCTAGAAGCAGTGGAAGTCAGATGTACAAAGAAGCTCTCCGCCTCTTTAGTTTTGTTGCACTGTGATCCATAAAGGCATGTTAGCATGTAACTACACAACGTAACACACTGTCCCCTTATACATCTCAGTCATCAGACACAGTGTGGCTAGCTTGACAAGTATAACTCCCTGGTATCAGGACAATCTATACTTAAGTGTTTGTCTGATCAGAAATGCTCAGTTTTCTCAAAAATGAGACAGAAAACCATATATCCCAGGAATCCACCATTTACACACACAAATGTATCTTGATATTAGTCTGACTGGTCTTGATATTTGCGTAAAAGCACCCTGAGATTCATCAATCTGCATTCAAATGAATAGCTGTCCAGGTTGCCTCAGCCATCTTTTTTGGTGTGGCCTGCTGGGGGAGCAGTATACCTACCAGGGACAGAAATAGACTTGACAGGCTGATCAGAAGGGCCAGCGCTGTCCTGGGGAGCCCACTGGACCCAGTACAGGTGGTGGGTGACAGAAGGATACTTTCCGTGGTGACCTCCATGCGGGAGAACAAATCCCACCCCACCTATGGGACCTTGATGGGACTTGGCAGCACTGTAAGTGACCGTGTGCTTCACCCCAAGTGTGAGAAGGAGCGCTATCGCAGGTCCTTCCTTCCAACCGCGACCAGGCTGTATAATCTACATCAGACCAAGCGAAGATCACTCCGCACAGAGAACTAATGATTATGATTATGAAGTCTTCCTTCTTTCTTCTTCTGTTCCTTAGCTGCTATGGACTCCTAGTATATCTTCTCTTCTCAGTATATGTATGTCTACTTCCGTAATATGTTACTGTGTATTATCCTGTATCTGTATTACTATGCTGCTGTAACACACTGAGATTTCCCCACTGTGGGACTACTAAAGGATTATCTTATCTTAATATGTGTGCAGCTGAAGTCTGCTAAAGCCACTACTTGTTAGTATCTCTGCCATGCCTTTTATAGAGGATCTTTAAGGGATAACTTCTATTAAAAACTTAAAGAGATTGCACCGCAACGTCCACTAGCAGAGAGATCTTCAGAGTATCCTAATTAATAAGCACTTTATGAATATATAATGATATGGCTGTAAACAGGGACAATGATCTTTTCCTTGTACCATTCTCACAACAACAGGGGTTTTCTGAATGGAATGGTTCTTTGGCTATCTGAAGCAGTCTCATTGAAATGAATGGAAGGATGATGTGCCTGTACTGCCACCACTACATTCAGAGCAGAGAGAAAAAAACTTTCATCTTGTGATTAGATCTGAGCCAACAGGCCCTCAATTATCTGCAAATCATCTTCTATCCTATGGATAGGCAATAAATTGACGACCCCGATTTGAGCTATATGTAACTAGTCATACAGTTTCACTAATGTAAAGAACAAATATGGGAAAAATTACTTTGTGAGCCTCTGTAGCACATGTTCACATTCTTGTTCTTTCATTTTCAGTTGCTCTTCATATGGAACCTGCCACAAAGGAGTCACTACATCTGCAATCTGCTTGCTGAGGGGCTCCTCCTGAGCAGTCTCCGTTACAGCCTTCCTCTTACTATCTGACTGTTCCTTTTCATCATCATCTTGTTTTCGCTTTTTCATTATAGGATCAGCTTTTGGTTTTGCAAGTCGGACAGTCAATAATCGGTTCTTCCATGTTACCCCATGTATGACTTTCATAGCTTTGTCTCTTTCCTCCTGACTTTTAAAAGTTACAAAAGCAAATGTTTGTTTCTGAATAAGTTTTATTTTATGGGGGTTTAATCCATATTTGGCAAGAAATTTCTTAACGTCATTGAAACCAATATACTTTGGCAAGTTTTGGATCTCTACTTTAAAAATCTCTGATGTGAAAAGGTCATCTTTAATATATCTATACATTCCAGCATCACTGGTTTCCTCTGCACCATCGGTCATTTTAGCTGTTGTTTCACTTGCAGCTACAGCTGCATTATCATCTTCCATATCAACTGTGCCAGATTGTGTAGCATCTTCGCCAAGTATTTTCAAGTCATCTTTATCCAGTTTATTGCCATCAGAATTTTTGTCTTCTTCCATATTTTCAAGTGGCATTTTAGTAGGATTGGTCTGTGCCTGATCAACAAGGCAATCTTTTTGACCCTCCAAATCTTCCATGTTGTTTTTGGTCCTGGAAAAAAATTGAGAAGAAATAGTCATTTCTACAGTTAGGAACTCATCCCTTGTGTGCTTATTCAAGGCTTACTTTCCACTGACAATTTCTAACCTGAAGCATTTATCACCTAACCGTTGAATAAGTAATAACTACTATATTATGGGGGCCTAAAGGCCAAAACTGAAGACCCCAGTCTACCCAGCTGCAAGAGTGGACTTTTGTTTTTCCGATACAAAAATCAAAAGCTTTCTACACTCTGTCCTATTGTTCAGTTTTAGAGATGAGCGAGTACTGTTCGGATCAGCCGATCCGAACAGCACGCTCCATAGAAATGAATGGATGCACCTAGTACTTCTGCTTTGACGGCGGCCGGCCGCTTAACCCCCCGCGTGCCGGCTACGTCCATTCATTTCTATGTGAGCGTGCTGTTAGGATCGGCTGATCTGAACAGTACTCGCTCATCTCTATTCAGTTTGTTGTATATGCAGTATGTGATAGGTTCCCCTACTGTTGGAATACAGTATCAGTTGACCATATCTCTGACCCTTATGGATAACACATACAAGTATAACGCAAAAGGGCATTACTAACCTGTCTATATGGGCAATTAACTAGCCAGCTCCTACCTACATATGGACATAATTTATGTATATATCTATTTGTATCTGTAAATGATAAAAGTTATGTTTTACCATGGTTTCCTCATCACCTCCCACTCTCTGTCCTTTTCCCATATTTGTTAGTGATTATATATTAGGTGGTGGACACCAGGATGGTAGAGGCAAATTATAAATACAATCCTAGAGGAGATTATTGTTCGTACATTAAAACCACACATGGTGCCTGCAGTGGCTGACAGGATTAAAATTTAACAACTCTCACTCTGTAGTGGAGCCCTAGGCAGATGCAGGATGGTGCAGCTTACGTCAGCTTTATCAATTACATATCTATCAGTCGCCGTTACCTCTTCTAGTTCACTCTCTGCAATGCATGAGACTCTTACATGGGGGCAGCCATGTTAACACGTCATCGGAAATGACCTCTGACATCACGTCACGTTACCGGACGCTGTCAATGTTTCCTAAAGCGCATTAAACAAAGTTACACGAATTCAGTTTTTAGTTGCCGAAAATTAGGTGAATTTGCATAAAGACCGCGAGGCCGTGATTGGTTTGCAAGTTACCAGGCTCAACGACAAATTAAAACTCGCATTTAGAGCGGATATGACATCAATTTGAAGTCTCCAAGGCCGCCATATTGGTAAAGAGACGGCGTGACGCTCCGTATTGGTAAGGACTGGGGGTTGCGGCGTGA